>NC_064253.1:29693211-29999669 GCF_003254725.2 Canis lupus dingo | reverse complement strand
TATGTTGTCCTGTTGCCAATTATTGTAGATGTTCCTTCTCTTTTTGAAAAAAAAAAAAATGTTTAGCAAGCTAGCTACATTAGACTATTTCCATAGTAATGGTAATACAATTTGAAGCTCTATCTAAGAGTGGACAGAACAGGCCTGTTCCTATTTCAGCTGCTTAAAACATTATGCAGGTGGAGACCTCCTCACCTGAAAATATTATTTTATGCTGAAAAAATAATTTCCAACGTTTTACAATCTGTCTGAATCTTAATATTTTTCCATAATTCAGTTCTTTTGTTGTCTTTAAAACTTTCCAAAATCTTCATTTATCCTTAATGAAATACTTGAGATGAGATCATGAAAATTGTCACATTCTGTGTGCATGTGTGTGTTAGGGAAGACTCCAAGACCCTTCATTGTAAACTAAGGTTTCAAAGAGAAAATAAAAGATGGAAAAATTAATCTGTCTCTGTAAATAAATGGATGGGCTCTAAGCTTTGTAGCCCTCTCGTTTGCACCAGACAAATTGTGACAAACAGACCCTTTAGCTACCCATCATTCATGTTATGAGTAAGTTTCAGCTTCTACCTATGCTCCATATAACCTCAAGAAAGACAAGCTTTCCATTATAAATGAAAAATGACCTTATTTATCACTATTGTGATAGATTCAATTTTTAAGTTATTTATCATAACCATAAAAAAAGAAGAGCAAGTATATAAATCAATGAAATTTTAAGGAACTACATGTCATGAATGCTAAATTGAAATTTAGCTGCTACCAGTCCTTCATTTTATAATTTCATTCATTCAACTGATGTATTCAAGTAAATGTAGTCTTGGGCTGAGGTGTGTATGCTGTGCCTTCACCCATCCCTCCCATTTAAGGAGTCCTTGTGGAATTCTTCCCCCTTCTAGCTGGCTGATACTGGAAAACTTTTTTTTTTTCCTATTCCTTCTTCCTTTTATATATATATATATATATATATATATATATATATATATATATATACCAAGCACTGGAAGTGGGGTTACAAGACTGAACAAAAATTAAGTCTAAGAACTCATGGAATATTTATAGCCCAATAGAAAAGGTAGATATTCTCTAATTCATTCCCAAAATATGTATGAAATGAAAATGATTGACTGTTCTTAGGAAGCAAAGCATGCAGTGTGGTATCAGAGTACCGAGGTAATTTAATGGACTCTGTGAGGAATCCCATGGGGGAAAAGTGGCGCTGGGTTGCAATGTAAAGAGTAAGTGGAAGTTAGTTAAACAAATATAGGAAAAGGGAAAGTATTATGGGAAAAGGAAAATTCCGTGGCAAAAGGCAGTGTATTGAGTATAAGTAAAAGAAAGTAGAAATAAAAATTTGTTTGATTGAAACTCAAATTGCTAAGGGCAGTCAGGGAGATAAGGCTGCAGCGAGAGCAAGAGAAATCACATAGGGCCTTGAAGAGCCTTTAAAGAAGGTTGATCTAAATGTACAAATGGAAAAGGAACCATGGAAGGGTTTTTAGTGTTAGGAGTTTTCTTTTGTTTTTGTTTTAAAGATTTTATTTATTTATTCATGAGAGACACACACACACACAGAGAAAGAGAAAGAGGGAGAGACATAGGCAGAGAGAGAAGCAGGCTCCATGCAGGGAGCCTGATGCAGGACTCAATCCCAGGGCCCCAGGATCATGCCCTGGGCTGAAGACAGACGCTCAACCACTGAGCCACCCAGGTGTCCTTTAGTGTTAGGAGTTAACATGATCTGAATTGCTTTTCCAAAAGTTGTGTTTTGGGCAGAGTGGAGAATAGATTTGAGGGGAATCCTAAAAGAGGCAGAGAAACCAGTCAGAAGGCTATTACAGGAGTTGAGGAGAGAAATGATAGCTGTTAGCTGGGAGGTGGAAAGATGTGATGGTGTATGTTAAATAATAAAAAGATAAAGGAACAGGCTAAAGGATGGTAGCTGGAGGAGGAAGCTCTATTGACGAATTCAGCTTCTTTGGTTATTTTGAATGTGAGAGATTGAATATGCTTAAAAGTCTTCGGGAAGGATCCAGGTAAAGAGAGAAAGAGAAGTTTAAATATCAGAAAAAAAATAGAGTGAGATTCTTGAGAAAGCAGGAGCAGGCAAGGATAAATTCTGAGGGAGGATGGTATTCCCTGACACTCTCTCTCTCTCCTTCACTTTCCTCTATATTGCTGGGCCTCCACCCCAGGATTTAGGAGTTACAGGTGTCCCCAACATGGGAGAAGTTATTGAAATAGTAGTTGTGGTAGCAAGATAGAGATCCAAAGCCAAGGCTCTGCATTTTTTGAGAAAAAGTACAGAATACATTGTCTTATGAAAGACATTGTTTTATATAGCTAATTACCCCTGTGGTATGATATTATACTTTACAAATATCCCGGGTTAAGGACTTTGTGTTGAGGTCACATTGGAAACTAATCAATGATATCACCCACTTTCTTGTACTAGATGTGGTGTTCTTGAGTTCAGAGAGAGTATCAAACTCACAAAGAACAATAGGTTTTACCCAACACCAGCTATACTTAGCTTTCATACAGGATATAAGATAAAAAAACAACATAACACACACAGTAACAGCACAGCACCAGTCTTGCACCTACCAGCAACAGTTTCCGATGCCCTAGCCATTTTGCACTTATGATATGTGCTGTCACAGCTAAATGTGTGCAGGTAACTTCAGAGGAACTCTTAAGTGCATGTGACCAGCTAACCAGGTAGCCTCCTTAGGCATCATGACTGCAGTCTTTTGGGGCAGCAGCATCTGATCAACACAGTTAACTCATGGCTTGATTATAACTGCTGGGTCTAGTATATCTGCCTTGCTCAGATATTCACTTCTTTGGGATCTGATA
Organism: Canis lupus dingo; assembly: GCF_003254725.2. NCBI lineage: Eukaryota > Metazoa > Chordata > Mammalia > Carnivora > Canidae > Canis > Canis lupus. The sequence continues at coordinate 29,996,804 of NC_064253.1, read as the reverse complement.
AAGGTAAACTCCATTCTATTTCTTGAGATAATGTTGCAGTAGGATTCACCAAATTCCAAATCTTCACACATCCCTGATGATAAAAAAAAAAAAAAGCCTCAAAACCATGTTATTTCCTTTCTGTTGTTTTTATTATTATTAACCTATTGCCAAATCATCTGCTAAAAACACTCATGGCAGTTCATATATGTTTGATTAGTTTTGCATTATTTATAGATAATCATTAAAAGTTCTCTACAATATAATACAATCATACATTTTTCAACTGTTGTGAATAATTACATAACAGCTGACATTGAGAGAAATCACTAAGTAGTGGATTGGTTATATATAAATATAAATTTTTCTTATAGATATTTTAGGAACTTGACATCTCATTACTAAGAGCAAAAATAATTCTATATATTAGAAAAATTTCAGAATAATTTTTCTGACATTAAAAGTTTTCCTAAAATACCATATGTTCTGACATTAACATCTATTCATTAACTTATTCATTTATTACTTTATCACCCCAAACAATTTTTTAATACTCTATAGCGAGGCTAGGCAATGGCATGTGTCCTCAGGGAGGTTTGAGCTAGAGAATATAAATCATGTTAAAATATCCTATGTTTAATTCTCTTACAGAATTGAGGGAATTTTTTTTCTTATGTATACTATGTCAGAAGTATGCAACTATTAATAATAAGCCAAATTAATAATGATCAAAACAACCCCAAAGGTTTTATTTTTCCCACCTAAAAAGTCTGGAAATAGGTAGCTTTGGCAGATCCACAACACCATCAGGACCAGGCTCCTTTTGCCATTAACTCAGCTATTCTTAGCCTGTGGCTTTTGTCCTCATGCTTCTTGCCTCATGGTTGCAAGATTACTGCTTCTCCTCTAGGTTGTTCTTCATTCCATAGAGAGAGAAGGAAATGAACAAAGTAACATGTTTGAAGGCATGTTTTAGCTATGTTTTCTATCTTTAATAAGTCTTAGAAGAACCCCCATCCAACTTCTGTTTAAATTTCACTGGCTGGAACTGTGTCACATGGTTGCATCTGCAAAGAACTGTGAGAATCTGAACATACTGATATTGGTACACTATTATCCTTAATAGAATTGGAGGTTGGAAATGATATTAGGAAGGCAACTGTAATTGACAACTGCACTTCATATTATGTTATTTCACTGGGTCATTTTCTAAATCTTCAGTTTTTAAGAATTATTTTTGTGTTAAAGAAAAAAACTGAATTATTATTAGGTGTCTTTGTCAACCCTTCTATGACCGTAACATAAAAAAATAGAAATATGGAAAATTAGAACTTAAATTATGATTCTTTTTATGAAGACAAACCTATTAAATGATCTTTAGTGGTGACTTAGAAGCATTCATTATTCTATAACTTTTTATCATTTATTCAGTTTTCCTTTAGAAGTTTTGACAGTAGAGAACTTTGGCTAAGAACACATTACCATGGCAAAACATAATATTAACGTGTGCTAGCCTACAGTTTGGGAGATTTATTTACAATGGTGTATAGTTTCTTTTCTTCATTGAAATAAAGAAGAACAAAATGATTAGATGTGACTTTTTAAACAGCTTTGTATTTAAAATCACACAACCAGAGATTCATTACCAATCAACATTTTCATAGTATTTCCATTTATTCCTATAAAATTAAATTTATAAAAGCTTATGATCTTTTTTATGACTTTCTATTGCCAAGATAATTTTGTTACATGCACCAGGAATTGTAAAATTCTTGAAGGCTTATAGACTTAGAGCAGTGATAAAATTTCCAAGTAGCAATAGATTTCATAAGTGCATTTATTAAGAAAGCATGCATCCACATTTATGTTTATATATACAACAGACAAGTAATACATGTACAGGAATAAACCTCTTTGTTGCCCCCAATCTTTAATGATATGCCCAAGCTCTAAAAAAGAACTGAATTTGTGCATTGCAATGAGCTTAGGTCTGTTTTAAATTGCTATTCACTGTAATAAATTTCCAAAAATGCTGCCTATGTGTTGAGATTTATATCTAGATTACTGATAACTCCCCCTGGTGAAGCAATACATAATAATTTCAAATTATCTCTCCACAAGGATACCAAGGTTTGGAGGAAATCTGAGGGATAGGATTCTAACATTTCCTGAAATGAGAGGAAAGTTCAGTGAGTGGAGATAGCAGAAGGTAGTGTTAAAAAAAAAATTCAACTGAGTAAATTTGAAGATTTAACTGGCCTTATTCAATTATTCATGAATTGGGCAGCATCCCATCTAGCAAATGAAAAAGTGTCCTGAGGAACTGTACAAAATGGAAAGTTTTTAAAGAGAGAAAGGGAGTAAGGGGAGGAAGTCAAAATCAAAAGAAAAGATTGTTTCCAACAAGGCCACATTCTCTTTGCAGGGAAGGCAGGGATCTATGAGGCCATTTACCAGACAAATGCTGGCCAGAAGTTCTAGACTTACTGGTTAAAGGTCACATTCCTGGGTGAGACTAAAACTGCAGTTAAGTTGCTACTGATTTTTGATTTGCTGATGGGGGGCTTAGCACAAGTGACTCAATTTTGGCTTGTTGTTTCTTTAACAGTAGGAGGAGAAACTACTATTTCTTCTCCAATCAACAATGACTGATGATTTTTAGATTTAAACATAAGTGACCTTTCTACAGCCAGGTTGGAAATAACATTCAATGCATTTAGAGCAGGGAATAAAGTGTGTCTATTCTCATGGAAGAATAGATTTTACTTTCAGTTTCAGGTACACCTTAGATTGAATATTGTATCTTCCATTTTCTAGTTGTATGACTGTGGGAATTTATTTAATCTCTCTCAGGCACCATTTCATTACAAAATTTATGTAAGCATTAAATGTGGAAGGACCTAACTTATGTTTTATGCTGCACACACTTCAGGGGTCCCGCTGAGACCCTATTCAATGCAGAGATTTAAGAAGAGCACACTGGAACCAGGAATAAAAGCCCTGACTCCTGCTATGTGCCTCTAGCACCCTCTACTGACAAAGCAAAATTAGCATCAGGCCATTTGGCAAAGGAGCAATATTAAGAGTCCAACTCTGTTATGACTGAATAGGTAATGAAATGTGCATTTGGGGCTGGCAAGCAATAAATTAATGACTAGCACACGTGCACTTGAATTCTAAGAAATCACAAACTGAGAGCATTGGGACATGCTGTACTCAGGCTTACAATATTCTTCACCCAAATCTGTATTAAAAATTTGCCTCTTTATTCCTCATGTCCCATTCAGGAGTTACCTTCTCATTGAGAACTTATGTATTTATTTTATAAGTTGAATTGCATCTTTTCAAAATTAATATGTTGAGTCCTAATTTCCAGGACTTCAGAATGTGACCTTTGGAGACAGAGGCTTTATAGAGGTAATCAAGTTAAAATGAGGTCACTAGGAATGCTCCCTCATCCAGATGTTTTTTATAAAAAAGGAAGATTTAGAAACAAAGACACATAGAAGGAGGATGTGAGAAATAGAAAAAGGCCATCTGTAATCTGAGAGGCCTGGAGTAGAGAGTTTGAGTACTTCCCTCACAGCCTTTGGAAAGAACCAATCTTTTAGAACATCTTGATTTCAGATTTCTAGCTGTCAGAATTGTGAAACAACACATTTCTGTTGTTTTAACTATCCAGTTTGTGATACTTTGCCATGGAAGCCCCAGGAAAATTGCATATTAGCATGTGGCTTAAACAACTAGTGTTAGCTTTCTCATATGATAGAAGTACTGAAACAGGTGATACAATCCAAGGTCTGGTTCTGGCTCAATGAAGTCAAGATCTTGGGTTGACTTCTCTGCAGTATCCATTGCCTTCATCATATCACAGAATGACTGCAGTAGCTCTGCAGATCCTGTTCTCACAGGGCAGTATTCAGAGTGATGTTCAATGTGAAGAAGGGATTGTCCTTTGAGACTCTTCATCTAGGATTTTTCTTGGAGGCATCAATCTTCACCTCTACTGCTTCAATGGATTTCTCCATAACATCTCAGAATTATGTTCCCTACTCTTCACCCCTTGCTATGAAAGGGATGAGAAAGTAAGTAACTGGCAAGAGGTGTGTTCTTCCCTTAGGACTGAAAGAAGGGAACTGGCAAACATCAGTGCTTGCTCTATCCCACCCAGCCATCCTAGCTAATGTACTAGTTTCCCCTGGCCATTGGTTCTCCCTTTGCCAGGTGTCATTTTCCCTCTCAACTCATGTTTTCTGAATTTATCCTATGTTGTTAGTTTCTTGTGAGTTTGTCTCCCTCTATTAATATTAAACCTCATGAATCCTGGGACATATCTGTCATATTTTCCCCCATACTCATACTTCTTCAGGAAATAGGATGTTCCTTAAAATTATTGACTTAATGATTGTACTTAGCAGCATTTCAAAGGTATTATCCTTTCTATATACCCCTGCTAATAAAACTTTTTACTCCAGCAAAGAGTATTTACCCTTCTCTCATTTTTCCACTTTCCAGGAAATAGTTTTAAGGAGGTGGGAGCTGAATCTCTCTCCAGAAACTATTTTAGTACTACTCAACATACGCTGGGTCTCCAGGTTTGGCTGAGCACACCTGCGTAACTGGTAACGAGTAATGTTCTAGCTCAGAGGCCCTAACTTGGTCCCACGTGAAAGTCAACATCTAAACTTGTTCTGCCCCTAGATTACAGAGTTTACCGTAAGATCAGCTTCTTGTTCCTTCTAAGTGTGTGGTCATACACAAGTATTACAAATAATATTATGCTTTCTCATATGTATTTCACTCTCTCAGGAATGACGTGAATTGGTAAGAAGGCCACCTTCTCCATTCTATAGAACAAAGGATTATCCCAAAGGTTTAGCACTGTTAAAACAAACAACTCCTCTTCTGTTTGTGTTGTAAGGGTGTGGAATCCCTTAAAGGATAACAAAGCTTTTTTTCCACTACAACAGCAACAAAACTATTTTTCAAACAAATATCATTCATTCATCCATCCATTCATTCACTCAACAGGCTTACAGTCAATGCCAGTTATGCATATTCCTTGTACTTTTCATTTCAGGAACTTGAATGACTCAGGGCCTTTTCCTTTGAGTATTTTTTTATCTCTGTGAGAAAAACTGAAAGGTATGTAAGTAATACCCTGTATGGTGAGTGCATTCACAAGGAAAAATGTCATAGGTGAACAACCAGCTCTGCTGTGATGTTCAGGGAAGGCTTTCTAGTACAGGTGACATTAAGAGAAGAAGTAAGTCACCACCAACATTGTGAAACTGAAATAGCTAAAACTAGTGTTTTCTCATTTTGAGGGTATAGGAGAAGGGACTTCTTTGATTATCTATTCTTGCAGAATACATCTCTCCATAATTTTATTGTGTCTTGTGGTTTTTGTGGGTCAGGAATTTGGGATGTGCTTGGGGACTGTGGTAGGGATGCAAGTCAGAGTAGTTTGAGCAGGAGCAGCTGGGTCAGGCCTGTCTGTTCAAATAGTCTACAGACATTTCCAGGTGGTCTCCCCATATGGGCTAATTTGGGTTTCCTCAGAGCATGACAGCCTCAGGGCTCCTGGACAACTTATATAGTGATCAGTTTCCACAAACAAGGTGGAGACTGCATCCCATTCTCCAAACAAGCATCAAAATCAAACTGTCACTTCTTCTGCATCCTACTAGTAAAAAATAGTCACGAGCCTGCCCAAAAGGCAGGGAAGATAGACCCCTCTTTTCAGTGGGAGAGCTGTGAAGGTCACATTGGAAAATCATTTCTATGACAGGAGACATTGTCGCAACCTACTTGGAAAATACACTATGCCTCAGTGGGCCCTCTGGTCACAATTTATCCCTCCAATGGGCAAAGTACATTGCCTTCTCCAGGACTCTTTTTCCCCTACCCCACTTTTTTATGGTAACAGTTTCAGGTTCAAGGTCTAAGATCTTTTATTTAAATCATGTCCATGAGTGATGAAGCTATATGCATGCAATTCCTAAGATACCGCTCCATGGAACACCTGTGAATTAAGGAGACCTAAGAAAATCTATACAGACATTCTGATTCAGAGAAAACTGGATACTAACAGCAGTCACTGCTATATAGCATTTCTGACATCCAGGTCAGCACATGTTGTCAATTCCTTGATTAGTGCTCAGTCTTCATCTCTGGAGTTGTCCTCTGGCATCTCTTGGCTCCATCCCTTGGGCATCATTATTTTTCCATAAGAAGTGGCTGGTGTGTGTAAAGGAAAGAGATTTCTCAGCCTGTTTCCTGCCTACAGTAGTTTAGAACTCCAAAGGCCTCTTTTCATTTTGCGATATGTCCTTTTAATTTAAACTTGAAATCATTCTTCCTAAAATGTGTATTTTAGTATTATATCCATTGTAATCCACTATGTTAGACAAAATTCACATCCATATATATCTCTCTGAGGTAGGCCTCTTTCTGTCTGGGCAGTGCAATTCTTTCCTATTGCAGCTAAAACAAATTAGCTGCAAACTTAGTGGTTTCAAATAATGCAAAGATATTATCTTATAATGATGAAGGTCAGAAATATAAAATGGGTTGGCAGAGCTATACTCCTTCTGGAGGCTCTAGGGGATCATCCACTGCGTTGTCTTTTCTAGAGGCTGTCTACAGTCTTTTGTGTGTGGCCCCAGATCAAGGCAACCTTTGCTTCTTTGCTATCTCTCTCTGTCTCTCCTGCCTTCTTTTTCCCTTATAATAACTCAGGATTTCATTAGGCTTACCAAGATCTATAACTTAATCAAATCTATAGGATCCCTTTGTCATGTAGGCAACATAGGCACAAGCCCCCTGTGAAGCTGCTGAGGGAAAAATCTCCTTAGAAGCCCTGACATATAATGGAGGGGATCTGTGGCAAATGCTTTTAAAATTCTCTGAGATTAGATTTTGGGTGATTATGACCTGTCCATGTAATTTCATCAATTGGGACAAATATCCCACCTGGTCAGGGAGGTTGGTAATGGAGGAGGCTATACATATATGTGGTCAGTGGATATATGGGAAATTGCTGTGCCTTCTCCTCAATTTTGCTGTCATCCTGAAACTTCTCTAAAGTGTAAAGTCATTATTTGTGTTTGTTGTTAAGTCATCTGGCATTTTTTTCTAAAAATGTACCAAATGCAGGAAAAAAAGTCTTCAGAATTTGTCCATATGAAGAGTTCCATGAAGCACCACCATAGGAGGACTAACAACACCGACTCCATCCTTGGTTCTCCATCTTGTTCATGTCCACACAATGACCTTCCTTGAAGCTACCTGTTCCAGCTCCTTGGTGGTTAATATATGCCCTGCCCAGAGTTTGGGAAGGTTCATTCTGATTCTCCCTAAACTGGCACACAGAAGGTGCCACTTCAGATAACTAGTAGATAGAACTGTCACACAGGTGGCACCACTTTAGATAACTAATAGATACAGCTGGTGCACAGGTGGCATTGTTTTAGATAACTAGTAGAGGCGACTGATACATAGAAGTTTCCACTTTAGATAACTACCCTTTGACCGCACCACAGTGATCTCCTTGCTCTAGAAAAGCTGTGGGTTAAGGTCCAGACTTTGTGGAAAATAGCTGGGAACTGCCTGGATAGTTTGTCTGCCCCACCCAACCCACTCATTCAGTAAGAAACTCTTAATAAAATTCTCTAAATGGCATGGAGTGGCTTGCTTTGTTGTTTTGGTCTCAAGGTACTCCTCAGTCTGGAAGATACTTCACTCTTGCTCCCCCATTTTCTAACCACCACTTTAGATCTTTGCTGGATGTTAACAAGGATATTTATAATCTCACCTTGGCCCTTTCTTACATAGTGAACATTTTGCTGGCTGAAAAGACAGGTCTGAGGCCCTGCTTTACAATAAGTAATTTGAGAGGGAAATATCAGAAAGGGAGACAGAACATAAAGACTCCTAACTCTGGGAAACGAACTAGGGGTGGTGGAAGGGGAGGAGGGCAGGGGGTGGGGGTGAATGGGTGACGGGCACTGAGGGGGACACTTGACGGGATGAGCACTGGGTGTTATTCTGTATGTTGGTAAATTGAACACCAATAAAAATTAATTTATTAAAAAAATAAGTAATTTGAGTTAACTAGGTAGTTTGAGAGTAAAACCCAGAAAGTATCTGAAACATTGTTGCACATTTAGTGTCCTCTGATTTCCAGATATCCTATACAGTTGCTTGTTCTTCTGGTTGACCTCCTCTTCAGATACTTTTCTCTATTTTTTGAGTGTGTCACTTTATAGAATTTTTTTCTTTAAAGTCTGTTCTGTTTATATTAAAAAAAAAAGAACTTTTCTTTTAGGATAAGGAAATGTGTCTATCAAACAAGAGAAAATAATTAAATTTGTGTTGAGATGTTTAGCAGCAAAAGGGAAGCTATAAAAATAAACCCATTGGCCTATCTCTTCTGTGCACTCTGTTAAAGTGTAAGCACTCTGAAGGACAAGGCTTTGAGTCTTGGTGGGGAGGGGGGTGCATGTACACACATAGGTGCAAAGCCCCCTGCTTAACAACAGGAATATAAAAGCATTTAATGCATAATTTAAGTAGGTAAATACTATAAGTCTGAAATGCCACCAACAAAAACCTCTTTTTCTTCTTTATAAAAGTAACTTAATTTAGATCATATATCAATTCCATACCCAGAACTTCTGAATTAAAGTCCTATGTGGAAGAGAAAATTATGTGTCAGAACTTTCCTCCTTCAACCCTAGAAAGGTGGGAATATTAATTTCTCAACAAAAGAAACCAATTTTACCCTTTGGAACACTGCTTTAACCAAGCATTCAACAAGTATAAACTGTGAATAAAGCAAATAGATATAAGCAAAAATGGTAGGGGAAAAACTCTAAAGCAATTTCTTCAGGGTCAGTTCAGTCAGCGCTTCTCAAGCTTTTAGAAAGGATCCCAATTTAGACCCTTTTGCAGACTCTTGCGAAAAATGAGAGATTGGATCAAAATGGGAAGAGAAGTGAGGGGAAATGCAGGTGGTGGAGGGGCAAATTGGAGGAGCAGGATCTAAGTAAGTTTCCGATACATGTGAGTATATATGTAATACAAGCAGATATTAAATCTATCTGTATATAATGTTAAATATAGAGTTATCAAGCATTACTTACATTGCATTAGTTTGTCTATATTCTTTTTTCAACTCCAGATGTGTTAAAGGACTTGCAAATGACCTTTGTTGATGGACACTGTGAAGTCCATGGTGGAGTGGGTGGTGGGCCGATGGTTGTTGGATGGGGCTCAGAAGTCCAGGTTAGTGTCGGAGAGACTTGACTCTGTTCATGATTTTTCATTTCTTTGGCAGGCTAGCCCAGACATGTTCCTATGGTGAATACAGAGGTTAAGAACATGCAAAACCAATCATTCAGGCATACATAGTTCAAGTTTCTACTTTTGTACTTTTGCTAACATCTCATTGGCTAAAGCAGGCTATATGGTCCCTCTGAGAGTCCAGTTGCAGGGCTCTGTATTCTTACAGAGTGAGGTACAGGAGCAATAGTGAGAGTAAAGCCTTCAATACAACCCATCTACATGGTTGTATAAATCCCTTCATTCTCTATGGTCCCAAAGCTTAATGATGGATCCAGAAGTTTCAGGTATCATCAAGAGTCTTCATATAACCATCCCAGTATATTTTCATAACAACCCTAATTTTCACAACATTGTTCACAAGGACAATGCTGAGGCAGAGAGATAATATAACTGGGCTCAGTGAGATTGAACTGAAACCCAAGTCCAAAAAACAAAAGCAGAGAACTAGAAAAGTAAGAATTACTTCTAGCTGGAGATAGGCACAATAGTCATTATAGAAACATCAATAATTAGGGTGTAAGGTTGGTAATATAGGCCAACTTTGAAATAGCTGACCACCAAGTGCTGGCTGTTTTGGTGAATTGGAAAGATTGAGTATCCCAAAGTAACTGTTCTTGTTTGATTTTTCTTTAAATGTCTAAATTCTGCAGTATAATACCTAATACTTTATTCTTTCCAATATAGAATGAATTAAAAAAGAAAACATTGTTGAATAAAGTTTCACTTCACTGCTCAAGGATTTCCATGCATCCTTTAAAAATGCCTAAAGAGAATTTTGCTGAGCATTCATCTACTCTAACTAGAAAAATCTTTCAATACAGAATCTCCACATGTGACTGTAGAAAGCAGTTTTAGACTACACAAAGGTACTGGTGGAAAGGAAGAGTTGTTCATTTAAGGTATTTAGAGTACAAAGAAACCTGATTCTTTTCTAAAATAAAACTACCTGAAGATCCATTTGGGGCAGCAAAAAAAAAAAAAAAAAAAAAAAAAAAAAAAGGAAACACACACACACACACACACACACACACACAACAGCAGCAAAACAAAAACCAGGAAAGGTTAAAGCAGTATCAGTCTAAGGAACTCTGTAGAGTTGATAGACAGAAATACATGTGTGGCCAGCCTTAACAGTCTCAGCACTAAATAGTATTTGCCTGAAAAGGTCTTCTGTATTTACTAAAAGACAAAAAAAAAAAAAAAGAAGAAAAAAGTAATAAAAATCACTGTACCACTATATATAAAACACTATCACATGCAAGCACACCCTGTACACACACACACACACACACACACACACACACACACACACAGAGAGATGAATTGAATCCTTCTCTATGGCATTGAAACAAAGTAAAGTGTACCTGGGACTCAATGCCTATTAGAAGAAACAGGTAACTATCAGAGAGATCATATATATGGTAACTTCAATTTGAGTACTCATTCTAGTACTATTTAGAATTATACTTAGTAAATAGATTCAATGGCAGATTTGTTTGTGAAATTCTGAGAAGCAAACCAATTAACATCTGGGGAGCGTACAATATTTTCACTTCAATGCTAGCAATCAGCCCTTTAGTCATCTTTCCAAGCATTATAGGAAAGAAATTAAGTATTTTCTGACTTAAAGCATAAAATATATAGACAGTTTCAACTTCCAATATAATTTTCTTGTCAATATTGACCCAACTGTCAGTGATTATTCTTGATCTTCAGGCTTTCTGAAGCAAGATGAACTGGAAACTCAAGCTATTCTTCAATATTAACTTGATCATAGCAAACAGAGAAGCAAGGAATTTTTATCCCTTCTTATCTCCTAAAATGATCATACCTCAGAGATATCTTATCTCTTGATCTTGATATTTCAGTTCCCTAATTCAGAAAACCTGACTTTTTCATTTAGATGACCCACCAATTCAGTTAGTATGTTCCTATTTTGATAGACTTGGGTTAGGAATTGGCCGGGTTGGCAAAATGTTATAATTGTTGTAGCATTAAATACCTTAAGTTTAATATTTGCTCTCTTCAAACTTTAATCCTTGTTAATGAAAAAAAAAACAGTTTATTCCATGATAAAAGTTCTTTGGGTTGAATGCTGTCTATAGCATAGGTTTGTTTCTCAATTGACAAAGGATTAGCTTCCTAGGACATACACACACTTGGCTATATCTGGAGACGTTTCTCCTTGTCATGACTGGGAATGAAATAGCACAGAGATAGTAGTGGGTAGAGGCCAGGGATGCTGCTAAGCAACCTATAAGGCACAGGACAGCCCCTCACAACACAGAATTATCTAATTGTTAATTGTGCCCAGGTTGAGAAATTCTGATATAAACAAAAGAGAAATACTGCTGACCCTAATTTCTTAAATCCTTTGCCCTCTATCTCTAGGTAGAATGGAGCCTAAGACTAAATTATACGTCTAGAAATAAGGGTTCATAGTGTCATGGAACTATAGGGGAGCATAGAAAATACTGAATGGAAAATGTTGGAGGGGGTAAAATAATCCATAAGGTAGAAAGAAGATAGAATAACATATCTATTCACTTATTTACTACCTACCATGTGTAGGGAGCACATAATAGGGTTGGGAGTGATGGGGATGCGTGCAGTGGACACTACAAGAATCAACTAGGCACAGTGCCTACCAATCCAATGTCAATAGCATTTGGTTGATTGAAGAGAAAGAAAAAATAAAACGCCTCTTCCTTTTCTTGTTTATCGAGTTGTGCAAATACGAATAATAAACAAATGTGATACCTAGAGAGGTAACCAGAACTTAGGTTGACAGATACTGATCTCGAAGGTCTAGGCCTTTTCTCCAGCCTGAAACTATGCTGGTCTTTCTTATATTCAGGTTATTTGCAGTTGTATTTCCTTCCATCTCACCTCAATTTCTTGGACAATGCCTATTCATTCTTCATGTCTCCCCTTAGATGACTCTTTCCTATGTCTTCCCTGCAAGTCTGAATTAAAGCACCTTTTGAGTGTGCTTCCTAAGCTTCTGTAACCATGACAAACATCTCAGTGTCCTGAATGGACTGGGTGCAATCACTTTCCTAGGACTGTAACAGGAAAAAAACAAAACAACATAAAACAATCCTGCTCATCAAGCCATTGCTCTGCTTTATGTAGACGTCCTAAGAAGGAATTGAGGTCTTCCATGGCTACCTTGATTGATAGGATCCTTTATCTTATCTAACCACCAATGAGGTTATGCTTGAATTCTGGAGGAATGGTCAGAAAGGCAACCAACCATTCCTTCAAAAGCTTTGCTGTTAGTCTACATCTCTTTCCTGATTGTGATCTAGAAGGTACCCAGTAGAACATTCAAAAACTCTTTACCTTCTACTATAAAGCCCACAGCTAAAAACATTTTCATTCCTCCTTTGCTTTGGGCTTTACTCTCACTTTGACTAGATGAGTAAGACATACAGAGGAAGAAAAAGATCTCCATCCACCTTGGTACAGAGATCATATCATATTATCTAAGAGGTAAGATTATGGAAGAGCAGAGTGTATTCATAAAGCCTTAATTTCCCCAAGGGAGTTGTCCTTGGATCTGTGTCTGTTTTGCAAAATAAACGTGAAATTTCCTGAGTCACCTGTCACTTAGGAGATGCATAACTTACTAGTTAACCAAGTTCTTACTGAAGTTCACCACTATATCCTGAGAATTGCCATAATAAATTGCAAATAAAAGAATGTCTCTGTACTATATTAGACTTTTTGGGTACCTAGAACTGTGCTTGAATTTTGTAGTTTTCTATTCATAAAAGTAGAATACAGCTTAAATAAGTGGCTTGAGGGGTGTAACTTTAAATTTAAACTTCTCCCCAAGAGACTTACTCCCAAGGAGTAGATTAATTCAACTTATTTACACTTGTGACCTATATTTTTTTGTGTCTTAAAGTTAGCATATTTAGATGTCTTTGATATGAAACAAATGAACAACAACAACAAAAAAAACCCTGTAATCTGTTTTTAGGCTGACAGTTTGATACAAAAACATAACTCAAAGCCATTCTCAATGGATGACATGTCATTTATTCTTAGTTTCTTGACTTGAGTAGTTTTGTGCTACCATTATAATACAGCTTTATTTTATGATAGCTTGCAAGTCTAATATAGAGTTTGTGTAAAGCAAGTTTGAAAAAGGGCCCCCCGAATTGCAAATATATATGAAAATAAGATATCATCAAGGGCAAATGTTTTCCAAAAATAGTGCCACTGCACTAATTCTCATCTAATGAGCCTTAAGAAATGCAATGATCTCATATTTGTCTTATTGTTAAAACCGTGGAGGTGGTTTAACAAGTGTTTTCACATCATGTGTGCTTTGTTAGATGTTAAAACGGGTTTTTTTAAAGCGGCATAATTAAAATAGAATAGTAGGTGCCCTGGGGAGACATTCACAGTTCTGTTTAAATATAAGTGAAATTTCACAGATGTTAGCCAAAATTTCTAAATGTATGCTTGCTTCTGAAGTCCTATTTAAAAAGAGATTTTCGGAGTATTCTCCCAAGACCTTTACAGTGATTCTGTTTCATTTAATAGGTTTCTTCATTAGAAAGAAAAACATTCATTCATTTTAATAAAGCAAAAATATATCTGATTATGTAAGACTATATTTCTTAAATGTTTACGGTGAATTGTAAAAGCTCCTCCACCTACCTTTGGATCTCAAGTGCTCAGAATTATATTAATCATAATCCTTGGTTCAGAATACAATCATTATTGCTCTATGCATGGATAATTTTCCTCCCTTCCTCCCTCCCTTTTCGTTTAATAATGGAATGAGCACCTGCAAACTCACCATGCAAAACAAAGCCAGGATTTCCAGATTATTCTACATTTAGTCATCTGTCCTTCTTGCCCCATCTCCCTGCCTCTCTCCACTAGAGAAAGCCATTATCTTGAATCTGTATTCCTCATTTCCTGGATATCTTTTTTTTTTTTTTTGTAATTTCTTGGTATTCCACTTTTATCAATTAATTAGTATTTTTCACATTTGACTAAAAGACGTGGGATTAGCCGATATTATGGATTGTTATTCTGTCTTACACTTGGAAGTTTTCAATTTGACTAAATCAGCTGTCTGCAGTATGGATCTATAGATCCTATATTATTGCTGACCATGAGATGTCAAGTTGTGTTTATTAATACTGATAATGGTTACCTGATTTCAAGGTTCTGGGTGAAGACCATGTGCAAATACAATAAGAAGGTGATAAAGATTAGTCACTTTTAGGATTGAATCCTACCTTAGATTATTAACAAATATTCAATTGTGAGGAAATTATCCAGACTTTTTAAAAACCTTTTTTTTCCTCAGCAACTTAAGATATCTATATTCTATCTTATTAGTGGCTCTTGATTTCTATTTTCTATAAAATAAAGTAATGAAATCTCAAAAGCTATAGAATTTTAAGAAAAAATTTTAGGCCCCAATTAATAGTATTTGAAGCAAAAGTTTAGGGAGTACGGAAAAAACGGCCAGAGAATGCAGGATCTTTTATAGCAATAATAATAATAATAATAATAATAATAATAATAATAATAATAAAAACTATTGGTTTATAGATTGATATTTTACCAATTTTGTTCCCTTATATAATGATTCTTAGAATCTTTTGTAGCAGAAAACAAATATGTTCTTTATTCAAATGATTTCATAGAAACTCAAAGTTTAAGGTCATCTCTATATTATAAAACTTGGAATCATAAAATTTTATACCTGAAATATTTTAGATTTCTAGGCTATGAAGTGTACTACAGGCTAATTCCTCACTAATCACACATTTTTTGGACACATATATTAAGGTTAAGATTTATCTTGCCTATCTTTACAGATTTATAAGAATTTCACAAGTATATGTGACTTAAGCATCAATTCTATGGTTTAGGGAAACTATTAATTTTGTTCTCAGTAATTAAAAAAATCAATTTTTGACTGAGCATCTGTGAACATACTGTCCCTTTTTTCAGCTTTATTGGTGTATCATTGACAAGTAAAATTATTAGATACTGAAAGTGTACATCATGGAGATTTCGTGAATGTATATATTTTGAAGATTCCCCCATGTAATTTTTAAAAATATTTTAAATTTTTTATTTATTCATAAGAGACACACACACAGAGAGGCAGAAACAGAAGCAGGCTCCTCTCAGGGAAGGCTCCTGATGTGGGACTGGATCCCTGGACCCCAGGATCAAGCCCTGAGCCAAAGGCAGACACTCATCTGCTGAGCCACCCTCACCACCCTGCCCCATGTAATTAACACATCCGTCACTGCACATACTTATCTTTGCTTTTCTGGTTTTGTTGTTGTTTGATGAGAACCCTTAAGTTTTACTCCTTTAGCAAATTTCAGTTCTATAACAGTGTCATCAACTATAGTCACCATTTTTTTATGTTATAACCATAGATCATATTCACTTTATAGTTAAAAGTCTATAATACCTTTTTGCCAATCTCTCCCTATTTCCCTTCCCCTCAGCCCCTGGGAACTATTTTTCTACTCTGTTTCTGTGAATTAGTGAAACCATACAGTATTTGTTTTTCTCTGGCTTCAGTTATCATAATGCCTTCAAGGTCCATCTGTTTATCATGGGTGGCAAGATTTCCTTCTTTTTTATAGCTGAGTAATATTTGTGTGTGTGTTTTGTTGTGTATGTGTGCACACGTGACCTCCTCTTTATCCATTTATCTGATGGACCCTTAGGTTAACCTCATATCTTGGCTATTATGAAGAATGCTGCAATGAACATGGAAATGCAGATACCTCTTTGATAATCCGGTTTTATTTATTTCCTTTGGATCTATACTGAGAATGGAATTGCTGGATAATACAGCAGTTCTTTGAATTTTTTGAGGAACCTCCATACTATTTCCATGGTGGCTGAACTAATTTACATCCCCAACCATAGTACATAAGGGTTCCCTTTTCTCAACACCCTCACCAATATTTGTTATCTGTCATTTTTTTAAAGATTTATTCGTTTGTTTATACAAGAGAGAATGAGATAGAGGGACGTGGGGCAAGAGAGAGGGAGAAGCAGACTCCCCACTGACCAGGGAGCCCCCAATGTGGGGCTCAACCCAGGCCCCGGGATCATGACCTGAACCAGAGGCAGCCGCTTAACTGACTGAGCCGATCAGGCACCCATCTCTTGTCTTTTTGATACCTGCTATTCTAACATGTGTGACCTGATATCTCATGGTTTCAATTTATACTTCTGTGATGATTACTGATGTTGAGCATCTTTTCATGTGCCTCTTGGCCATTTAAACGTCTTCTTTGGAGAAATATGTCTTCAATTTCTCTGCCCATTTTTTATATTATACATATATGTTTGCTATATAGTTTTGGGTTCTTTATATATTTTGGATATTAACTCCTTATCATACATCTGATTGGCAAATATTTTATCCCATTCTCTAGGTTTCATTTTTATTTTCTTGATGGTTTCCTTTGCTATGTAGAAGCTTTTTAGGTTGAGGTAGTCCCACTTATTTTGCTTTTTTAGCCTTTGCTTTACGTGTCAAATCCAAAAAAAATCATTGCCAAGACTTTCCCCCTGTGTTTTCTTCTAGGAGTTTTATGGTTTCAGGTCTTATGTTCAAGTCTTTAATCCATTTTGAGCTGATTTTTGTATGTGGTATAAGATGCTTTTAATACCAACTGAAAGAAAGCAAATGTAGTTGCAAGTGTATTCTTTAAATTATAGGGAATGGAGAATTTGAGAAGACAGGAGGATGGCAAGACTCTTCATCCTTCCTTGTAAATTCAAATAAATTTAGCTTAAGGCAAGCTCTCCTTTCCACAGATAGTCTCTGTGGATTTGGTGAAGGAGAGCTCACATTTCACCCTGGTAGTAATTCCTGTTTTTAACAATTTTTCATTTAATCTGTTCCAATTGGTCTTTTTTTCTGACCCAAATTTATCTAATGTTGATATCTCATAATACACCCCTCAGGCAAGGTGTTGGCTGTTTTTAAGAGAATTTTAGCAAAGATTTGGATATTTTGGCTTGGGATTAGAAAATTGCTGAGTAAGTGACTTTAAAATAGATAATGTACAGCTGTCCTTAAAGCCTCGGCCATGCCTCCTCCCAGATACAGTACTCCACTGATCTTCTCTTCCATCTTACCTCCAGCCCCATCCCTCATCTGCAGCTTCCTTTCTCATCCTCACAGCCCACAGGTAGTCCCACTTGGTAGATTCCTATTCATTCATTATGCACAGTAATTTATGTCCTTTTCTGTTTTACATTTGCTTATCCAGCCTACTCCCTAAGTATTCCATAAAGGCAAGGTCCTTTAAGACATGTATTTTTGTTCCTACTTAAAAAGTAATCTTTCCTAAAAAGTCTCTATCTTGATCATATTTTTCCTCTTATGTGTAACAATATCTCATTACATCTTTAATACATCTTTTTATTTTGGTGAATAATAAACCTATTAAAATACTATGTTCAAGCATGGTTTTGTTCCCATAACTCTACTTCCCCATAGGCTCATAAGTTCTGCTTCTATAAATTATTTTACCAAAGGGATACTCAGAAATATGAGTCTAAGTCTGCAGAGGGAATATTGTAGTTAAAAAGAATTGAGAATGATGGTTTATTCACCCACTTTTTAGTATTTATGTGATATTTTTTTACATATTCTAATTTGCTTTTATATTTTTAGATTCTTAGATAACCTTAGGCGTGGCATTAATGCCAATGTAGAATGCAGGAAATGAACAGTATTTCTGTTAACTTCAATTTTGTGCTCTCTTCTTTAGAATCTGCGGTAAATTACCCAGAGAGTCTTTGTTACTTTACTTCTTATTAACTTGCCTTTTGCAAAAAAAAGATAGTAAGATCCAGGTTTTAGCTAGAGCTTATGACTTTCTGGATAATTACTTTTTTTGTAAGTGAATGGGAAATATATTGACCGTACTTTGTGCTTTAAGGATTATTTCATTTCTTAATTATTCTTTTGATAAAATAGGAAGCAAAGGTGCAGATAAGCCACCCAAAGCTGGTGCTGGCAGCATAGATGGCAGAAAGCTCCAAAGAGAATGGGTGCTTTTCTTTACATGACAGGTTAGAGCAGTTTATCTTTCATGTTAAATACAGTAGTGAATGTTACAACACAGCCATGGTGAACTTTTCTTTGATGGTATTTCTTCTGTTGATCTTCCTCTGCTATGGTAGGAGAATTGGTGCAATGTGCTCACTTCATGGAATAATCTTGGATTTTTTTTTAATTAGTGGCTCAAGTTTAAGTTTAAACATTCTGCTTATTTTACTGCTGTTTTTTAAATGAGTAAAATATCGATCTAAATCTTTAAAGTGCTTAGATGTTCATTGTTAAACATTTGTCAAATAACTGAATTTAATAAGCTTATACGTAATACTAAGCAGGCATTTTGCTTGAGAATGTAATTGAATTCAGACAGTCTGCTAGTTAATTGATAAATATTGCTACTTTCAGTATCTCCCTGTCCCCTATTTCTGCTTCAAGCTTTTTATTATGGAACATTGTTGCTTTTATCAAAATCCTCTGAAACTGCTGCAGTAAAGAATGTCCTCCACTATAATGATATATAACATTTACTGGATACAGTGGTCTCCCATGTCCCCAGTTTCAGATCCTTGCTGTCACCTGCAGTCCAGAATCAAATGATCCTCCTTCCTGATTAATCATCAGGTCTGTAGTAGCCTCTCTGCCGCCATGCCTGTCATTCACCCACTTCGTCTCATCCATAGGCATTTTATCATCTCATGTGATCACAAGAAGTGTGAATACAGCACAATAAGATATTTTGAAAGAGAGACCACATTCAACATAACTTTTATGTGAATAACAGTATGTTGTTAATTTTTTCTATTTTATTATTGTTAATTTATTATCTAATTTATAAATTAAACTATCATAGGTATGTATGTGTAGGAAAAAACAGTATATACAGGATTTGGTACTACCTTCAGCTTCAGGTATCCACTGGGGGTATTGGAATGTATCCCCCAAATATAAAGGAGATTACTGAACTTTCTATGTACCAGGCTCTGTACTATGTTCTTTAAATGCACCTATCTCAAGTCATCTTCTTGGCTTGTGAAGCTGTACCATCTACACTTTATTGTTGAGGATAATTAAGAACAGTGAGAGCAAAACACTTCACCAAGACACCACAACTAGAAAGTATTGGAACAGGAATTTAATTTGCAGGCTGACTGCCTCTGAGTCTATACTCTTTTTTAAAAAAAATTATTCAAATTCCAGCTAGTTAGCATACAGTGTAATATAAGTTTTAGGTGTATAATAATAGTGATTCAGCACTTCCATACATCACGTGGTGCCCCATCACAAAAAAATGTACTCCTTAATCCCCATCACCTATTTCCATTACCAAACACCACCCCCCTCCACACACACACATACACACCTACTTTTCCTCTGGTAACCATCCCTTTGCTCTCTATAGTTAAGAGTCTGGTTTG
Source organism: Canis lupus dingo (assembly GCF_003254725.2). NCBI lineage: Eukaryota > Metazoa > Chordata > Mammalia > Carnivora > Canidae > Canis > Canis lupus. Next base: position 29,976,980 of record NC_064253.1, on the reverse strand, counting down.
TCTCTCTCTCTCTCTCTCTCTTTTTTCTCTTTTCTAATTTGTTTTGTTTCTTAAATTCCACATATGAGTAACATCAGATGGTATTTGTCTTTCTCTGACTCTTATTTTGCTTAGCATAATACTCTCTAGTTCCATCCATGTCATTGCAAACAACAAGATTTCAGTCTTTTTAGTGTCTAAGTAATAGTCCACCTCTTTTTTATCCATTCATCAGTCAATAGATACTTGGGCAATTTCCATAATTTGGCTATTATAGTTAATGCTGCTATAAACACCAGGGTGCATATATCTCTTTGAATTAGTATTTCTGTATACTTTGGGTAAATACCTAGTAGTGCTATTGCTGGATCATAGAGTAGTTCTCTTTTTAATTTTTTGAGGAAACTCCATAGTGTATTCCAGAGTGGCTGCACCACTTTGCCTTCACACCAACATCCTCCCCAACACCCAACATCTGCTGTTTCTTATGTTGTTGATTGTATCCATTCTGACAGGTGTGAGGTGGTATCTCATTGTACTGTTGATTTGTATTTCCCTGATGATGAGTGATCCTGAGCATCTTCTCATGTGTCTGTTGACCATCTGGATGTCCTCTTTGGAAAAAGGTCTATTCATGTCTTCTGACCATTTTCAATTCAATTATTCATTTTTAGGTATAGAGTTTTATAAATTCTTTATATATTTTGGATAGTAACCCTTTATCAGATATGTCATTTGCAATTACTTTTCTTCCATTCTGAAGGCTGCCTATTAGTTTTGCTAGTTCCCTTCATAGTGCAGAAACTTTTTATTTTTATGTAGTCCCAAAAATTTATTTTTTAAATTTTGTTTCCTTTGCCTCAGGAATATATCTAGAAAGAAGTTGCTATGGCCAATGTCAAAGAAGTTACTGCCTGTTTCCTCTTCTAGGGTTTTTTATGGTTTCAGATATCAGATTTAGGTCTTTAATCAATTTGAATTTGTTTTTTACATTTGTTGAATCATTATGCTAAAATAGACATTTCATTTATGGAATCATGGTGACTGCCAGCTCTGATGGGCTAGGGCAAGATAAAAGTGAGGAATAATTATGCTGTGCATGGTAGCAAAGGGGAACAAACTTGACCCCACCACTTTCCAGCCTGTGGGACCACTGTAAATTTAGAGGATAATGGTACTTTCTCATGAATTTGTCATGAGAATGAAATGAGATAACAAATGGAGAATGTGTAGCTCATTGCCTGGCAATCATAAATGGCCATTAAACATCAGCTTTTATTTTAATGATTATTGTTTTGGAATATTTGTACTCATCTGTTCCTATTTTTAAAAAAAGACCTTAAAGATCAAGTCAATTCCTGCCTTGTATGAAATGTTCCCTGGGCTTGTGAATGTAATTTAATATTTTATTTGATCCAAGAGATCAAATTAATGCATTTAACTTTTAAACTTGTAAAAATTTGTTTATCAACTTTTTATTTTCTTAATTGTTTCTCCCCAAACCTCTATAATGATAAGCTTCAGACCTATAAAAAAGTTGAAAGAACAGTATAACACATGTATATCCTTGATCCAGACTTACCAGTTTTTAACATTTTACAAAATCTGAGTTTCTACTCACCTCTCTGTCTTCATCCGTGTGTGTGTGTGTGTGTGTGTGTGTGTGTGTGTATGAATGTGTGTGTGTGTGTGTTGTAGGTATGGAATGTTCTGGCTGAATTATTTCAAATTAAATTGCCGTGATAAAGTGCATTTACTTTATCCCAAAAATTTTCAGGAGGCATCTTTTAAGAACTAAGGCTTTCTTGTACATAACCAAAATAGCATCATCATATCCAAGAAATTTAATATCAGTGAAATAGAAATGTCATTAAATATGCAGTTTCTATTCAAGTTTCTGTAAGTATTTAGGTTTTTTTTTAAATTTTGAATAAAATACAAATGATCAAAGAATGTTGTAAAGTCTCAACTTTTTGAAAATATTAAGATTATTGGAAACTTCATTATTTATCGTGAGGTTTTCTATATATGTATGTAGTAAATATAGAATGTAAATTCCCTTATTCAATTTCACTATTTTTCCTTCTTTATCTAACAGATCTATCCAGATTTTAAGGAAGGATGATATATTGCAATCTGCCACTATAATTGCTTTTATATAAAGGTTATTTGAATGAAGATCTTTCTATTTAGAAATTTTCAAACATACCCCAAAATTGAGAACATATTATAATAAATCTCCATGTTCCCCCATCTTCAATGATAATCAACACTTTATCAGCCTTACACATCTCCTGTTCCAATTTTTTGCATGTGAGTACCATTTTAAACATATCATATCATGTCATTTTATCTATAGGTACTTCAGTATAAATGCATAATGGTATATGTGTGCATTTATACATTCACATACATAAATACATACCAAAATGCTATCACTAAACTAAAAAATTAACAGCAATTATTATATGTCATCTAATATTCAGGTTCTAACCACTTTCCTGATTGTCTAAAGAAAGAAATTTATTTATTTTTATTTTTTTTAAGATTTTATTTATTTATTCATTAGAGACACACAGAGAGAGAGAGAAGCAGAGACACAGGCAGAGGGAGAAGCAGGCTCCATGCAGGGAACCTGATGTGGGACCCAATCCCAGGACTCAGGGTCACACGTTGGGTGGAAGGCAGGTTCTAAACCGCTGAGCCACCAGGGATCCCAAGAAATTTATTTTTATCGTTGATTTTTTTTTTTACAAACTGTATTCAAACAAGTCCACCCCTTGCATAAATCTCTATTTACATTTTTATCTTGTTGTTAATTTGTTGAAAATAATTTTTGTCAGTTATTTGTGGAATGCCCCACTTTTTCTATTGCCTGTAGATTTTCTCTTGAAGTAACCCTTCCTAACTGACCCAGATATTCTGTCTACAGATAATTATATCTAAAGGTTTGGTTAGATTCGAGTCCTCATCTTATTTTTCCAAGAGTACTTAATTGGGGGACTATGTATTCGCTATTGCATCACACCAGGAGGCATACCATATCTGGTTGCTCTGCTTTCAGAGAAACTATGATTGATCTCTGTGTTCAGAGGATGTCAATCTGAGCCATTCTTTATAATGATTCCCATTAACTTTTCACCTAATGTTTTATAATTAATTAATGATCATTGCCTAGCTCCATTATTTCATTAGGAGTTGCAAAATGGTGATTTTCTAAATGTAGCATTACTTCTGCATTTGTTAGCCTGACTTCTTCTATGATGACCTTTTCTCATCATCTATTTGATTATGTGCATATTTGAAGCCTATTTGTTTTGTTCAGAAAAGGCAAGATAAATATTTGATTTTTCTTCTTATCAATTGGTAGAGGAATAGCTAACTTTCCTCATGTTGCTTACAATGATGACTTTCTTACATTTTTAATAGTTTGGCTTTATATATTTAATGTATTGGCAAAGTAAGAAAACCATTCCCATTCAAACTGCCCAGTTTTCTTGGGGGGGGGGGGCATGGTCAGAGGATCCCCCAATGCCAGGATCTGTCATATTCAGAACCTCTTTCCCTGGTTCCTACGCTTGCATATAGACCAGAGAGGGGAAGATCCTTGTAACTCTTGATCTGAAACCCATTTACCTGTCAGATCCAGTAATTTTTGGCCTAAGAAAAGAGAATGACTTTGCGTTGAGAATTGAAGGCAATATGCATGCTTTTGTCTACCTAGACTTTGGAAGATTATGTTTCTTGAGGTATCAATTAGCTTTCTTCTTCCTGTAAGCTGAAAGCTTATTTTTCATTTTTTTATGAAATAGAACCTGGTCATATTTAGGTGAAAAGTTATTTTGAATCTCAAACTCAAATTCTCTAAGATTCCTTCTTTATTATTATCACCTTATTTATAGAAGCAATATGTTGAGGAAATATGCTTATTATGTATCATATTTAATTATGCAGAATATCTTGAAACCTTTTGGAAGTAGGGATCATAAATAAATAAGGGAAATTTTAATCCCAACTGAATAGGAAGATAATTTAAGATTATATAAAGTAATATGATCATTCATATCTGTCTCAAAATCTTCCCATTTCAAAAATAGTAGAATTAAAAATGTTTTGACTAAGCCAAATGTATGATCAGGAAAATAAACAGTTTGATTTATTAGGATATTTGGATTTTGATCATAATGATATCAGCAGTTCACTGTGTGATCTAGGAGAAAAAAATCACTTAATAAATGGAATAACAGAACAGATGAAAACTTAGATCTTTTTTGTTTCTAAGTGTTCTGAGACTCTATAAACATAACTTTGAGTTTGAGCACTAGGGGTGGATAATGAATATAAAAGAATTAGCATGACTGCACTCAATGTAATATAAAAGAACCATCTTATAGCATATAACTAAAAAAGTTTTCAAATATGGATAGATTTATTGTCTGTAACATAGAGCCTTGAAATATAAATATTCTGTGGTCATTCTGCCTGATGCACATTCTAATGTTTTTAAATACCATGTGGAAAGGGAAGTGTAAAAATTAGAACATAATTAATAAAACACTACTCACTTAAAAAAAAGCAAATAAGAATTTTCGTATGTATTTTTATGTATCAGAGACAATTTTATATATCTAGTAGAATCTAGTACATCTTTCATGTACCTTAATATCAGAAATACATAAAAGTATTTTATAATCTTCCTTAAAATGTCCTAATTTTTATAAACTTAAATCTTATGCAAGTATAAAACAATCAATAGGGTTTTTTTTTTTTTGCTTTGTTTTTGTTTTTAATATTTTATTGATTTATTTGAGAGAGTGAACACAAGAGGGGGAAGGAGCAGGGGGAGGAGGAGAAGCAGACTCCCGCTGAGCAGGAATGGAATGTGGGGCTCTATCCTAGGTCCCTGAGGTCATGACCTGAGCTGAAGGCAGGTGCTTACCCAACTAAGCCACCCAGGCACTTCAAAATGATCATGTTTTAATTGGAAGAATGCCTTTTGTACTATGAAATGCATAGACTGTGTATTAATGCTTTTTGTATTTCTACTTATACTTTGCAGAGAATGCAATCTGTTCTACACACTCCAGATATTTTCTTCAGTTCTGACACCTATTCCCAACTGCTTATTTCATAGCTATATCTGGATATCCCACAAGCATTTCAAACTTACTAGGTCTCACATAGACTAGATCTTCAGATTAATCAAGGTATTTTGGCAAGTAAGATTAATCAACTCAGAATGACATAAAACTGAAAGTTAAGAATGGGGATCAGGTATGGTTAAATCAGATCTTTGGGTCTCTTTTTCTTTCTGTACTTGATCTGGCTGCCCTCTTGAATGTAGAATAGCTGCTAGATTATAAATTCTTGCTACCATGATCATAGCTAAAAAAAGACATTGTTTACCTCAAGTTTTAAGGTGGTATCTAGGAAGCTTATATTTTATCTCTTCACCTCTGACAAACCTCTCATGAACATCTCACTGGCTTGAAAAGAGTTGTCTGCTTATCCTAAATAAATCCCTGAGGTAAAGGGAATGAATGCCCTGTTCCAGGGGCCTATGCTCCCCTCTTCTGAAGCCACTACTGTGGCAAGGGGGATGGATAATTGTGATTAGTTTAATCAAGGCTTTCTCTGGATGTGGGATCAATTCCCTAAATTGTTCAGTTACTACACAATGGACGAGAGGTGAGATAGAACTTGGTCAGGCAACTTAAAGCTTGCTACATCCCCGTTGCCCCTAAACATGTTCTCTTATATCCTGATTTTATATGGAATAACATGACTGACTGGTGAGTGTATCAAGGTGGGAAACTTGGATTCACCTTTGACTATCGCCTTTACCTAAGCCAGCACTAGGTTCTCTAGAATGTGTCTCAGGAACAGTTATTCATCTAACCTCCCCTCACCCCTGTCCATCCATTCTGTCTTTGTCTTGGTTTGTGCACCATTATTAGTTCATTTTAGAGTTTAACCGTGGTGTTCTATCTCATCTCTTCTTTGGGCTGTTATAGGCTTTCCCAGGAGGAGAGACCTTGCCTAATTTATCTTTCTATCCCCCAAATTCAGCATCATTTCATGCACTCAAATTTTGAGTTCAGGCCCTTATGAATGCTTTTGTTGAATGAATAAAATCCAAAATTCATTTTATAAAATTACCATAATATAAAATTTCCTACTATTGTCACCTGCTCTTAAGTCTCTGATATCAATGAAGAAATAATTGCTGTTGAAAAGTTTATAAATTATTTTGTGGAGGGACACTTGGGTGGCTCAGCGGCTGAGCGCCTCCCTTCAGCCCAGGGAGTGATCCTGGAGTCCCGGGGATAGTCCCACATTGGACTCCCTGCATGGAGCCTGCTTCTCTCTCTGCCTGTGCCTCTGCCTCTGCCTCTCTCTCTCTCTCTGTCTTTTATGAATAAATAAATAAAATCTTTAAAAAATTATTTTATGGAGGAATACTATTAAAAATCAGGTATATTTAATATCCTAAATATTTTGATTTCTACTGAAAAATAATTGAAAAGGCAACCAGAACACTTGCAATATAATATATGTAAGAAGACTTAGGTTGTGGCATTAAAAATGTATACATTTCTCCAAAAATACAAAAACAGGTTTTGGCTAAGGGTTAGTGTTGATATTTGTAGAACCAAACTAGGTTTAGTGGGAGCTGCTTTGTATTATTCTTAACACCATATATGCAGCATGTCTTCAGAGAACTTGAGGAATTCAGCTCAATGGACAACAACTATTTCCTAAGACAGATGATTACACTTGTGGTGAGGATTTCTTACCTTTGACTTTCAATCCAGAAGTTATTGATTCTGGGTTCCTGCAGCCCCTCCCATGTGAGAGAATTAAAACAAGCACAAGAAGGCATAGTAAAAAGGCCTTTGAGAGACCTCTTACTGAGGCCAAAGACTGGTTTGTTTTTTGGCTTTGATTTTTGTTTTGTTTTGTTTTTTACTTCATATTTTGAAGAACTAGCAACCTCAACCAGACAAATTTGGGTCTGTGGCACTGTGTGGCAATTAGAGGTAATGCTCATGTCTGCATAGACAGGGACGGATTTTTCGCTGCTGTCCTAATTTATTTTGTCCTTCTTTCAGAGAATGTGATAAAACTTTTATTTAAATGGACTTATAGTAACTTATTTTATCTAAATGTGTCTTTGCTTTTTGAGATGGCAGATTTGGGGGATCCCTGGTGGCTCAGCAGTTGAGTGCCTGCCTTCGGCCCAGTGTGATCCTGACCCAGGATCGAGTCCCACATCAGGCTCCCTGCGTAGAGCCTGCTTCTCCCTCTGCCTGTGTCTCTGCCTCTCTCTCTGTCTCTCATGAATGAATAAGTAAAATCTTAATTAAAAAAAAAAAAAAAGAAATGGCAGATTTAACTTTTTTTTTTCAATAATGGTACTCAGGAGGAACAGGTTTGCCAAGAGATTCCTTCATACACTGCTAACAAAGTTAAATTGATTGGTAAATACTTTTGAGGAAAAAGCTTTATAATGGATAGGATGAGTTTACAGTTGTATGTAGCATTGGGCTTATAGTCTTATCTTTAGGGATCTATTCTTAAGCAAGAACTAGTGAATTTATTTTTATTTTTATGTATTTTTATTTTATTTATTTATTTTATTATTTTTTTTTAAGAAGGAGAGAGAGTATGTGTGAGCATCAGGGAGGGGCAGAAGGAGAGGGAGAGAGAGATATAGAATCTCAAGCAGGCTCTAAATCCAGTGTGGAACCAGATGTGGGGCTTGATCTCACAACCCTGAGATCATGACCTGAGCCAAAATCAAGAGTCAGATGCATAACCAACCAAGCCATTCCAGTGCCCCAAGATTTAGTGAATTTATTTTTAAAATATCAAGACAAAGATAATATATTATGATTTGTAGTAATTATACATTTAGTCTTCATCCCTGTGCTTCTCAAACTCTTGGAATTTCCTAAATGATGAAAGCCATAAAGGTGATAAGGGTGTCTTTCATTATTTTAATGACATGACTCTTGGGCCCCACTTAAGGTTGAGGAGGCTGCTTACTCTGAGAACCAATCCTGTGAAGATAAGGCTGGAACTTTTGGTCTCCCACCTTCCCACACACCTTCTGGTAATCAAATCAAGGCTGATTCGATTGCCAGTGGGCAATGATTTAATCAATCATACCTACATAATGAAGGCTCCTAAAAACCCAAAAAGTGCAAGGTTGGAGGAGCTTCTGGGCTGGTGAACATGTGAGCGTGCTGAGAAAGTGGTGTGCCTGAAGTAGGCGAGACCTTCCCAAGGAGTCATTTCCTTCTGTTCCTGAGTTATGTCCTTTTATAATAAATTGGTGATCTACTGAGTAAACAGTTTACTTGAATTCTGTGAGGCATTTTGGCAAATCAGTACAACACAAGGTAGGGATCATGGGAACACATACACATACATATATATACTTATTTATGAAGATTCCAACTCGTTCCAGATTGTCATCATCAACTTAGTCTTTTACAAGTTTAGGAATTCTTTTACTCTATTTTATCTAGGTTTCTGTATATAATTCAATATGTCTCTTAATTTTTCTACAAACATGTGAATGGTATCATCACTAGGAACAACACATTATCATGTAGATCAGTAATTCAAAAACAATCTAAACCTTCTGTGAGTTATAAGAGTAAGAAATGGCTGAGGCACCTGAGTGGTGCAGTCAGATAAGCCTCCAACTCTTGTTTTCCACTTCATTCATGATCTCAAACCCAACATGAGATCATGACCCTCTCTCCCACTTTAAAAAAAAAAAAATATATATATATATATATATATTTATTTAATTATATTATATATATATCTATATATATATAATATATATAATATATATATAATTACTGTCACACCATGGGAGTCTAATTGGAGGAATCTTACTTGAAAAATATAAAATGTATTTCTCCCCATATATTCACATGATTAGATAGAATTCACTAGCAAAAATCCCTCTTATTTCTCCCTATCTTTTCCTCCTTTCCTTCCTCTTTTTTTTTCCCTGTCCCTCCCCCAGTTGCATACATTTGCAATTATGGGATTTAAAAGTGGCTGTAAGGATAACATTAATTCATTATGTATGTTAGCATAGGTTAGCAAAAAGCCCACTAAGATTCCTTTTAACTGTTGAAAGAAATACAATAAATATTTTTTAAATTGTTTAATTGTAAAAATAAGAATTCTAACTGTAATATCTATTTTGCTGTCAGTTCTGTTCTACCTCGATTATCCCATACATAATTTTGGTTTTTTCCCAACACTGCATTTTTCTTGAAGAAGAGATGCCAAATTTCAGATCCATACTACAAATGCATCAGTTTTATCCTGTTAGCTAAAGAAAACTATAACAAAAAAGAAAAAGAAAAAAAGCCTGCAACAAAGCTAACAACTCTATTTTCTACTAGATGGTGATAAAATCCACAAAGAAACTTTGACTAAGGAATATCATTGGAGGCAAGCCATTTTGGTATGGATAAACAATATACTATAATTGCTAGTGGTACTAAGAAAGCTTCACAAATGTGTTTCCCAAAGGGGATAGTCTAAGTGCCATTGATACATTCTGTTTCACATTTTAATCTGTGTTTTTGCCCGTCTCCCTTCAGGTTGTGAAATGTGAGTTTATTTGTCATAATCTTGAAATGATATCTTTCCAACCTAGGTATAAGGAAGAAACAAAGCAGTAGCATCGAGGTGTTGATAGGGAATAGCAACTATCTACAAAGATCAATAAAATTTGTTTGATACCTCTATATTCTTATAAACATATATGAACAGAAAGAAACAATAAAATACTGTATTGTGCCTTTCCTTAACCCAAATAAGGCATATTTGCCCACTTAAATATAGATAATTAAATACTTGTCCAGGAAATAAATAACATTCTTTCAAACTTGGCTCAAGCTGTTCTTGAATTGAGTTTTCAAAAATAAGTTAACAGCGATGTCTTTCCTAGATGATTTTATAATCCCTTTCTTGCATCTATTTTGCCGTTAGTAATTCCACGGTGGAAGAATAATCATGATCTTTCCAAAGCAGAGCTTATGAAGTGCTATATGCATTTATTATCAATTATTTGGCTTTTTTCCCCAGTATATATTATTCATGGACAGGTGAATTTTATTTTATGCAGTAGATATATGTTACTGAATAGTTATTTTTAAATAATTTGGGTGAATCAAATCTTATTTTAAATGTACCAAGGGAGTTTGTTATTATTAGGAACCTTATGATAAACACTTCTTTAAAGTGAAATATTCTAATTTATTTTCCAAGTTGTGATTTTTTTCTATACTGTTATCTAAAATTAGGTGCAAATATACTGGATGAAACTTTGAAGAAAACGGTGTGTGGCACATGAAGAAGCAGAAGCTTGTTAAAAGTAAAGAGCCAGCTGGCTTCTCCCCAAATGGCCTCACATTTTTGTGATGCTACCATATTCCAGAGCCTGACCTTGAAGCTTGCAGGCTCAGAAATTTGAATTTGTCAGCACTATAAAGCTCGATCTCAGGAGCATTAGCTAAGTTAATAGAACTGTTTTATGAAATCAGGATACCAACTTAATTATAGCTATTGAAAAATACTGCTTTCATATGAGCTAAAATAGTTATGCAAACATGACAAAAGCATTCTTTCCTTGAAGGTAGAGGGGGCTATTTGGGAATCCAAATAATTTCTTAAAGTTATTTTGGTGTGATCGGGCTCAGAATAGGGAAGTTAAATAAAGGATATTCTATACTTGTGGTTCACAATCTGGGTGTTTCCCGGGTGTAATCTGAAACTGGTCCTGAGAGGCCAGGGAGCGAATGAAGAAAGATTATGAGCTGGCAGGTTTAATAAGCACGAGTATTTATAGATGAGCTTGTCATGGGCAGCTGCAAGATGTTTAGATCCTCACATCCCCTCCTACTGAATCTCACAGGTTGACAGACCTTAACTGGGTGCACTCACATACTCAGTACCTTACTCTCCAAAGGCTATTTACTTGAAAATGGCTCCTGCTACCGAACAGTGGGGAAAGCTTATGTTCCCAAGCACAGGGGAATGAGCAAGCACTCTGTTTGCTCACATCTAGTTCTCAGGTCAGCTGGTGGTCGTGTCATCTCAATTAGCTCCTCCAACAAATTGCATTTTTCCTGCCCTTCCTTACCCTCAAACCTCAGAGACATTGCTAATTGATCATTGTTAATTAGCCAACTGATCCATTAGGCTCAGACTCAACCTTGGGATCCTTTTCAACACATTGATCCAGGAAGCCATCTCAATTGATTGGGGTTGGCACAAGATTTAATACCTGGTCTTGGGAAAATCTTTGTGTTCTATGGTCAGTTTCCTTATCTGTGAAATTGATGGGTTGGACTAATTTTATTTTCCTCCTAGGTCCTTTTTCTGTCCTGCAAATAACTGTGCTGGTTTGAGCAAATCACTTCACTGTGGTTTTGCCTTAATTCCTGCATCTTTAAAATGAGAAGGTTATACTGAGTATTAAAAAAAAATAGACTTCCAATTATATAATTCTTAATTTTATCTGAAACCATGTAAATCAGAGCTTTCATCTAGCTATGCTAATAATTAAGAAACTGAGACGTAGATCAAATGCTAATCATTGACTTGTATGCTTTTCTAAGTCATCTGCATCCAAATACTGAGTTATTGAAAGAGTGTCTGACACTCCTAACTCTGGGAAATGAACTAGGGGTGGTGGAAGGGGAGGAGGGTGGGGGGTGGGGGTGACTGGGTGGTGGGCACTGAGGGGGGCACTTGATGGGATGAGCAATGGGTGTTATTCTATATGTTGGCAAATTGAACACCAATAAAACAAATTTATTAAAAAAAAAGAGTGTCATAGTGAGTTACAGTATCTGTCCTGAGAGCAGAATGTGGGAGTGTTGGCACACTTGCTGGGTGTTTGCCATTCTTGCTCTATAGATTAATTGCTATTCCAGGTATTGTTTCAGTCATTATCTGTCAAATCTGAGAGCAAAGAAAACTGAAGCAAGTTGGAAGTCACATGTACTGTTTTCTGGAGAAGTGTTTTTCTCTGTAAAATCAGGGGTTTTTCCATTATACTTTCAAATGCAAACAAAGCATGTTTTGTTATCACATTTATAGTCCGTATGTATCTACTAGTAGCAAATGTTTTTAGTTATAGAGCCTCCAGAGTATCGTGGAATAGGATCTTTTAATGATGAAAGATATCTCATTACCAAAATGTTTTCTTTTTATAATTCAGGGCCTGTGGTTCTCTTTTCTAAAACAATTGCACAGACTATAGATCACAGTTCCCTGAGTATCTGGTTAAGGGGAAGAATACAAAGTTCTGATGGGTGTGAAGGAGTGAATCTTTTGACAGAGACAATGGCTCAGTGTAGAGTGATGATACATTCTTCATATCTCCACTTTCTTCTTGTTCACTTAAAATTTCTTTCCATTTGAATTTTTTCATTTGCTTTAAGGAGAGTATTCATCAACCATGCTCATTTAAAAGATACTAATGTTCTCTTCCTTCACCCAGACTTTTATTCTCACATAAGATAGATACTAAGTGTGATTAGAATGAATACTGCCATATTAACTGATTAATAAATGTCTTCATGGCCCATGAGGGGTGTTTGCCCTGAAATGGAACTTTCAGACATCTCTGCTCAAAAAGCAACCAACCTGTCTGCTGCCTGACTGAACTACGATTTACATTTTGTATAATATAGGCAGAAGGCAATTTTAATTTAATATATAAATGTAAAATTTCGGCTTCCACTTGCTATAATATGGGCTTCATGATTGCATTTATTTATTTATTTTATCAGCAAAGCCTGCCTCCCGTGAGCTCCTGTGATGGAAATCCACTGTGTGTGCTGAGTGACTCTATTAGGCTGTGGAAGAAGATGAAAATGGTTTGAGATAAATAAAAAAGCAATTACCTAGGCCTGGGAAGGAGATACTGCACATTTATTCAGGAGGCATTTAACTTATTCAGGGCTCCATTCCAATGACGGTTGTTCCTTTTTCTATCTCCCTAATATAATGCAAGTCAAATGGGAAGAAATAGAATGATGTTTCACACTCTAGCAATAAGGCGTCAGAAATCTGAGGACTTGAGAAAGCTACCATTAGGGAAAAGACAAAACCATGATGATATCCCTCATTCCATTTCTAGTATTGGACACTGAGGGCAAAGGGTTTGAAATTGTGTCATAGCCAATTGCAGTAGGCACTGCGCAGATGGCTTGGAGCTAAGTCCAGTGCCCAAAAAACTGATAATTAACATGATAATGGTTTAAAGGTTGCAACCAAAGCTCCCACTTTCAAGGGTTATAACCTGTGTTAAGGGATAAAGAAAAGGAAGAAGAATATATGCATCTTTTCACAATTACCACTGCTTCCATTTCCCATTCTTCTGGACCCATTTCACATTTTATTATAGCTTATTTCCTTGCATTGCTCTTTTCTTCTACATTGTAGCCCTGGATCACTCCTTTCTCCTCCACAGTTCACTGATCAATAGAGCTTTCTCAATCTATTGAGCAAATGCCACTTTCCATAGAGGGTATCCGTTGAAGAAGGGATGGGAAATGTGGAACAAATTGAATCAAGAAGAGAGTGAAGCTCTGCTGAGCTGGGTGTCTCTATGGCAGTGGGGTCCATCAGAAAACTGGGACAGCCTAACAGACTCAATAACCACTTTACCACTTAGTTTTGAAAATAAACTTCTCTTTTTCTTTAAAATTTCCTACTCTTGGTTACGCTTGGGTGACTCAGTGGCTGAGCATCTGCCTTTGGCTCAGGGCATGATCCTGGGGTCCTGGGATTGAGTCCTGAACTGGGCTCCCTGTGAGGAGCCTGCCTCTCCCTCTGCCTATGTCTCTGCCTCTCTCTCTGTGTCTCTCATGAATAAATAAATAAAATTTAATAAAATAAAATAAAATAAAATAAAATTTCCTATTCTTACAATTCATTTCCCCTGTGATTGCTGGGATTGTCACTAATGCCATCTCATCCCTTGAGACTCTTCTCTTATTTCCCTTACCATCCATCTGGCTATGAATGAAGATTCCATTTCTTTGCTTTAGGCACAGGATACGTTTCTTTTTGTTACTGGACTTCTTAAGTAGGTATTGTCTCCTAATACTTTACATAGTGTTTGTGATATGCAATTCTAGCTTCTTTGTTTTCCATGATCAGCCACCATGTGGCAAAGGATAGTGATCTCCATTTTATTTGACTGGGCATTGCTGGGATGATCAACTGAGAGGGAATGTGAGAAATACCGACTGCTACAAAGCATTATAAAAATGAAATTCATAGTTTGCCTGGCTTAAAAAAAAAGCTTTCCTGTAATACTTTGTTGTAGCTGTTCTCATGTTTATAATCAAATATTATATAGCCTTTGTATCAGTAAAAGGGAAAAGGGTTGTTTTGATTTGACCATAAGGTCACCATGTGATGAATGATGACAGTATCATGAATAAGACCAGTCAAACCTTGAGTCAATTAAATGCCTGTAAAGAAATTATTAGTAATGAGAAAATCTGGCAAGTATTATTTTATTATTAGATTTTTTTTTTTCATTTTGCTTGATGTGTAGCTATTTGACAAACAAAAAGAAGAAACATACTTCTGTTTCTCTCATTAATTTTAAAGTTTAGTGCAAAACTACCTTAATACCCTCAATTTGATAGTACAATTGTTAGAAAAAAAGAAAGCTGATAACACTGTTAGCTTCTGGGACTTTTTGAATATCATCCCTAGATATGACAAGAGGTGGAATTACGTGCAAGAACATTTGCTTTTTGGCCTTATCTGTCAAAATAGGCAATAGGTAAGAAGATCTTAATCTGTCTTAATTTCATTGGTTTTTGAGGTGTACTGACTTTGCAATTTCATGAAATTGAAAAGGATTTTTAAAACTGGATTATAGTTCAGGTTTTTTTTTTTTTTTAAGTGACCAAAACCAAATAAAAAAAATTTTAGCATATCATTTCTAAAACAAATAAAAATGTAGGAAAAATATACAAATAAAAAATATTTGGGGATCCCTGGGTGGCGCAGCGGTTTGGCGCCTGCCTTTGGCCCAGGGCGCGATCCTGGAGACCCGGGATCGAGTCCCACGTCGGGCTCCCGGTGCGTGGAGCCTGCTTCTTCCTCTGCCTGTGTCTCTGCCTCTCTCTCTCTCTGTGACTATCATAAATAAATAAAAAATTAAAAAAAATATTTGATAGTTAAGTTTGTAAGTACCAGTGCAATACTTCTGAGAAAAGATATTTAGCATTTTATCACTTAAGCACTTTGGAAGCTATGTCCTTCATAAACTTCCCAAGATTTACTAAAATAAAAATTTCCAAACTCTCACTCTGTCAAATGTATAAGATCTTCCCAAGACCTTTCTCCTCAATCCCAGATGTTATATTTAAGTTCTAACCTGGGAAATACTACTTAGTTTCAAAGATCAGACAAGCTTTATATCTTGTTCTTTATGATATGACCAGGGATTTTAGAACTTGTGTTTTACGGGTATAACTAATTATATCACTTTATCGCCATACCGTACATTAAAAATAGTAAATTAAGACTTATCTTGCATATAAAGAGCAGGATAGAATTATACCAGATTTTATTAATACTCTGGTGCCTAAACCACTACTGGTAAGAACTTTGGACACTGTAGAACAGAGGGCCAGTAAACGAATCTGTGTGCTAAATTGGGTCTACCATCTGTTTTTGTATCTTCCCAGAGCTTAAAATGTTTTTACATTTTTAAATGGTTGAAGCAAAATTACAAGAAGAATATTTTGTGACACCCGAATATTGCAACTTTAAATGTCCATAAATAAAATTTTATTGGAGCACAGCCAGCTCATTCACTTCTGTTTTGTCTGTGACTCCTTTGTGCTGTAACAACAGAGTTAAGTAGTTACACTGCAGCCTGTCTGGCCTGCAAAGCCTAAGATATTTACTACCTGGTCCCCTCACAATAAAATTTGCCGATCTGTGCTATAAACACTAGAGGTCTTCTTCATCAAACACTATATTGAAATCATACGTGACTTGAGTAATATGTGGTACACCCATATATATATAATTAGAGAATATAAATAAAGTGACATACTTAAAGCTGTAAGGATGATGCTTATTTAGGGTGCTCACTTAATTGGCACTGAAACATTGTAAGACACCAGTAGATATCCACCAGTTGTATTTAGGTAGGATTCAGGTATTACCTATGTGATAGGATAAATCATTAACCTTCTCCAAAGCTTTTGTTATGTCATCTGAAGAATATGAAAATAGTAGTATTTACCTCCTAGGATTATCATTAAGAATAAATAAAATCTTAGTGTGCTTGGATGGTGCAGTTGGTCAATTCATGGTTTCATCTTAGGTCATGACCTCAAGGTCCTGGGATTGAGCCCCACATTGGGCTCAGCGCTCAGCATAGAGTTCACTTGAGACTCTTTCTCCCTCTCCCTCTGCCTCTCCCCTCCTCAGATGGATAAATACATCTTTTTCTTAAAAAAAAAAAAAGAACAAACAAAATCTTACTTTTATTCTGTACCATGTCTAATAGTAAATGCTCAAAAATTTGATAATTATAATTTTTAAAGAAAATTACAGAAAAGTATAGGCACATAGAAAGGATCTTTAACTTATAAATTTATGAAGATAAGAAGAGGATTACATGAAAAATTTCAAATTCTTATGAAGGAATGATAATTATGTGTGGCTTTTATGCAGTTAAAGTATATTTGTATATAACTTTGGACATTAAAGAATATTTCTAATTTTAACTTTTAATTTATTTTCACTGAGGACCTGTTTACAAAGAAAAAAACCAATTTGGTCTCAATTTTCCTTTCTTTTCTTTTTTTTCTTAGTATCTAATAAATCTTTTCCTGCTACTTCCATTTATCCTATTCAAAACATGTTTATGCTTGTGTGGCTTCCTCATTGATGAGAATATTAGCTACCAAAAATCCTTCAGCATCTTGGCCTATAGTCATTCAGAATTCCAATTTTAGATATACAGTTCTGTCACCTTTTTCCTAAGGAGGATTTTTCTACTTTCATCTATAAATTTAACTTATACAATTTTTTTTTTACTAATTTTTTTAATTCAATTTGTTTGGCTTTAGAGCTTTTAGAAACTTTGAAAATGCATCCATCTACCCACATTGTGTATTTCTGATCTCTGTCCATTGCTCTGTGGAGAAGAGTAGGTAGCCTATTCCATTTATTAGTAACAGAAATTCTCAGAATGAATATAAAGTTTAAGAATGTCATGGAACTTAATCTGCCCATTTATTAACATTTTAAGTAGATATAGGTAGTTCGTAGACTTGATGATTTAACTATTTTATGACAACAGTGTGGCCAAAATTGACAGTAATAAAATTGACAGCTATGCCTCTTCTTACGACAGTGATTTGCAGTAAGCAACACAAATGTACAAGCCCATTACAGTTGTAAATGGATATATATTATTGATACATCAGAAAGGTACTTGTACTTTTTCCTTACATCTTTTATAAAGAATCTAATTGAATCTCATAGAAAATATCACAAAGATAATTGCTTGAAAAATATAAATTTTTAGGCTCTGCAGTAAATGCTTTAACTTCAATTGAACCAAAAAGGGGCAATATTCTTTATTGTAGACATTCTAAAGTATATGTTTGAGCCCCATTGACTCTACAGAACAGATAGAGCTGTGTGTACAAGTCGAAGCAGCTCTGCTAGGGCTTGCCCAGTATGAACATTTCATTTTAACCTTTTTATCTCCTAGTCAGCAGTATGATACTGCAATAATGCAAGCAAGATGAATTTTGCTCAATGATGCCCAAGAGTGATTTATTATACTGACCCCACTTTTGTTCGTATTACTTCTAGTAAAATAGAACTAGAGACCAATACTGCAGTGATTACTGTATGCTAAATTGTGTAATTACACCATTGTATTTTATTCTAAAACAAGCTTATGAGGTAAGTATTGTGAGCATCAATTTACAGATGAATTTCTTGAAGTTAGGTAGTTAACTAATTTTGCCTAGAATCACATAGCTGGCAAGTGCACATAAGGACTCTTCTAATTCCAAAGACACATCTTTTAAATATTGTGTCTTTTTATATGTAACTTTTCTCCAAACTGTTTTGCTTAAGATTAAATATTCCAGTCTCTCATTCCTTTAATTATTATTTTAATTAGTAATTTTCTGAAATTTATCATATAACTCTAGGAAACATTGTTAAGCCCTTCTATGTTTGATGTTTCAGTCATTATTTAGTCAGTAAACTGAGTGCAAGGTAGGATAACAGCAATGCCACTAATAATAATAACAGTAAGAACAACAATTTCCAATTGCATGCTAACCTCACTTCTTTATCCATCCTGTGAGCCAAGATTCATTCCTGCTTCCAGCATGACCCTTGATCTTCTAAGTCTCAAGACTTATGTTGCATCTGATTCCTACAGAGAATCACTGAAAAGATTAAAACTATGTATCTACAAAAAAGATTAAGAACCAGCTTTCAATATCCTTGAAGAATTAAATATATCTCCATGATATCTTTATGCTCCAGAGTTAAATTTAAGTCATTTAGTGGGTAGGGATGGGGAATGACAGGCTGGTGTTTGTTGGTTTGGATTATCTAGTTAATGTGTTAGAGTTGACAGCATACCATGCTCTGGCTCTAGGGCTCATTTATCGATGCCATATGTTTCTGCATTTATTTTCACATTATATTGATAGCTGATCTTGATTAGAAGCTGAGTTGGGTGCTGGACAGATTTTATTCCTTGGGGAAACCATGCTCTTCTCTGACTTGATTGCATTAAACTTTAAAAGGTAACTACCTACGCTTTCAATGTACTACTGTGTTAAGAAAGAGTATCTGAAGATTTTGACTTGATTTTAAGATGCTTGCTAATTTTTGGTGGAGCATCAACTGGATACAAAGAGGCAGTTCTTAAATTAGCATACAGCTAGTATTTCTTTCACTGTGAGACTGATATCTGAAGATCATGAACTGAAATATCATAACGCCCGTCAAGAGCTTAGCAATCACATCTGAGTTAAATACGCTTCTTGAAATCTGGAATAATACACCACAGATAATTATGTTAAGCCTAGCAATTCTTTTCCCTTCTTGCCTTGTCATCTTTTTTTCTCCTCTTCCTCCTCCCTCTTCTTCTCCTCCTCTCCCCTTTCTATTTCTTCTTTTTAAAATCAAGATAAACGATAGCAGTGCAGCTTGACTTGTATTCATAAATTGAAGATCATAATATTTTGACTTTTTTTCTAGTTTAATCAAACCAGTGCATGCAAAGTCAATCAACTGTTTTTATGCAAGAACTTTAAAAGGGAACACTGTTGATCATAATCTTCCCAATTTGATTTTTTTTTTTTTAATTTGGTGTCTGGGACCATTGTTTCGTCTTTTTTTCTTGCTATCTGTTTGTTATAATCAAGTTATATGTTGTTTTGTTTTGTTTTGTTTTTGTTTTTTTCTGAATCCCTTCTTATGAAAATAGTGTGGTAGATTACATCTGTACAGTTGATCCTTTGAGATCAGGTGTAAGTCACTGTGAATCGCCCAGGGGGCCACTTTCCCCAATAAACACAGCTGATACCTCCACTGCGGATTTTCCAGAAGTTCATCAACAACTCCCCTCTGCAAGTGACCAGCCTCCAAATACACAAACACATCCTGGTTTTGGACATGCTAGACCTATCTTTGTTTCAATTTAGAAAATGCCTTGGATTCTCTGATAAACAGATTATTGATTAGAAATAACCAAAGTGTGCATTGTTTATTTATTTTCAGAGACCTCTCCAGTAGGTTAGCAATGCAATTAATTATTTTCAGTACTTGGAGTCTTGAAGAACCGCCAGATGTAATATGGTTTCTTACAAGAAAAAGAAGTACATGCACATATAGTTCTGTTTACAGAAACACCATTTTGAAAAAGATTTTTCTACTGAAATAAATTAAGATATAAAGATATACTTACTTGATATGCTACCTGCTTTGTGTAATAGATTTTCCTCCTAGTATCTTTAACACATATTACTGAACAGACACAAATACTGGTTGATGTCATAGCTCCTAGGATACGATTGTCAAATTTCAAAGTTTGGATCTACTACTGGAGGCTGTGTAACACTGGATAAGAGATTCACTTTCTAAGCCTCATGACTTACTTCCTGAGCAGTTGAAATGATTAAATGAGATAAACTACATAAGTGTTGATGAATGCAACAAATGACATCTCTGTTTGTTCTGTATATACCTGAACATTTACCATCACATCTTACATAATCTGGATTCTAATTTTGAAATGTATTTCTTGCCCTCAGGAAGCATATGGTCTAGTGGTCATATGTCTCTGTACTCATTAACAACCCAAGCCAAAATACGGAATTAACCGCATCTGGCTGCTAAATGTGTTGTTATTGATGAGCGTAAGAGAAAAGGCACTGAAGAATTTTTGGTTCTGCAGCTATTGTTTCTGAAAAGTATACTGTAGAATTCAAAAGTCAGCTCTTGAGGTTAGTATAGAGATCAGACGGAAAATAGAGACAAAACTCTGAACTGGGTTGTAGCTTATCAGAGGCCCTTTAAAAATTTCCCCCATTCCACTGCTCTCAATTTGGCATCCCAGCTCATCTGACTTGTTCACAAGTTCTTCCATATGAGAAAAGTCCTCAACGCTGATTGTGAATCACGTGGGCTGCTGCTACCCTTGTGTGATTTCGTTTTCTGGCACTTCTTGCTGGGGGCTGCTGTAGCAGGATGTAGCTTCATCACGTGGAGCTGCCTCTTTTAAAAAGTGTGATGTACATCACCTACAGGCAGGTATCTCAGCTGGTTCAGTGAAAAAGCAAAGCGGTTTCATTTCCCGGCCTGAGGCCTCAGCTCCACAGAGAGCCCTACAATCTTCCCTTTTACTGCTCCAAGATAACTTCACAAGCACCAGATGGTTCTGGTAAGTCCGGGATGATTAGGAGGCTTCCTGTTCAGGAGTAGCAGCCTGGCAGGGTTTGGGCCTTGCCTAGAGAGTTCTCATGACAACAGAGAGAAGGGAATGGTGGTGATGATAGAAACTAGCTTCTGCATGAAGGAAGCCTCATATCTCTCCGTTTTTATGATTGATGAAAAATAACCAAATGCTTTGGGAAGGAAAGCCTGTTCCTTTACCTAGATAACCTGGGGGGGGGGGAGTCTGTTTTCATATGAAATGACAGAGAATCAGGGAAGTGAGAGGGCACTGGTGAAGAAGTGGAATTCACTGCCCAAACTGGGGTCAGAGAGTGGGGATATTACTTTCAAGAGTTAATGGAAGAGAAACTGGGCAGACATTTCATAATCAGTCATTTGAACCATTCTCAGAAAAAATATAGCATCAATTATATAAAATTCCCTGAAGCATCAAAATATTTTGCATGCTTGAAATCCTGCAGATGGTACTCAGAAGTAAAAATACATTGTATTTATTTGCAAATATCATAGAGCATATTAGTAATTTGTTGTGGATGGCATATGTGCCCCATTGCAGGGAAAACGATGAAGTCATCAGTTTTGGGGTGTGGAGTCAAATGGGGTTTGGTTGTTTCATTTATCTATTATTTTTAATCATTCATGGGGACAGAAAAATAGGGCTTACTTTTAACCATGCTGGGAGGGCATTTAGGATTGCATTTAGAGTATATTCTTTCTACTTAAGAGCCAAGTTAAAGGCAATTTTCTGAGGCAATTTGATAACATTTTAAAACTAAAAGTCTTTAGAAGAATAATCTAACTAGTTGAATGTCTGAATATTTTATTTTTTTCTGGCATACTTGGGGGACTTTCTATTTTATGGCATGGTATTCTCTGTGCTAGTTTCACTCATCCCTGCTCTGTCACCTCATCAGTTTTGCCCAAGATAAAAGCTTTATCATGATCTCCCACTCTCTTTAATTCTCCTGTGGGTAGAACATGTGGCTTCAAACATGATTTTGGCAGATTTTACTCAATCAAAAGGAATCCCTCCTCCCTAGGTCCCTCTCTCCTGTCCAAGCCGTGCAGCCCTGGGCACTCTCAGTGGCATTTTTCTTTCATCTCTGGTTTGTTTGGTGTTCAGCAGAGTAATGATTGAGGTGGCTTGTTTAAAAATATGTTTCCAAGCTCTATATTCAAACTTCAAATCAGAACCCCTTGAGATGGAATCCAGAAATCTGTATCCCCCTAGTAACTCATGTATACTGTATTTTGAGACTCACACATCCTATATGCTCAAGTAATATTACTCTCAAGAGCCAAATTACCCGTAGAGAATTTATTTTATAAAAACTCTATCAGAATGTTAACAAAGGTAATTTCTAAAAAGGAAATATAAACATAGAAGGAAGTTAATTTCTATGCCTGACTATAAAATTTCTGCAACACTGGGAATTGGGTTTCCTCAAGACACAAGATTAATATTTTGCTAATCTTCTTTCCTCCATTTTGTAGACTGCAACTTCTGCCTAACCCTCTCCTGCCCTGCCCTAATGAGATGCCCTACCCTCACACAGTGGACTTCAAGGTGGTCCTCCTACAGTTGGCAGTCTGGTTAGGACGCCTGGGTGGCTCAGTGCTTGAGCGTCTGCCTTCGGCTCAGGTTGTGATGCTGGGGTCCTGGGATCGAGTCCCACATGGGGCTCCCTGCATGGAGCCTGCTTCTCCCTCTGCCTGTGTCTCTGCCTCTCTCTGTGTCTCTCATGAATAAATCAATAAAATCTAAAAAAGAAAAAAGAAAACAGGACAAGACTCTGAATATCACCACTGACAAAAGGACCTGACTATTTGGGCACTTCACCCATATTAGAAGATTTTGGTGTTGATAATAGCCCAAATTTAACTTAAATTTCCCCTCTTACCTCCCACACTCATGAAATTCTTTAATTTTCCCTGAGGGGCACAGTCTGGAGGTCAGAAAGTCTATCTAATTTCTGGTTCTTGCCTCCACATCTTTAGCCAAGGTCCACCATTGAACTCCCTTGTGGAAAAGATTGTTCAAGTAATGGGAGATAAGTGTTTTAGATTTTATAATATATCCCTCTTTCTTCTTACTTTGAAAATAATGAAATATGGTAAATAGAATAGTCAGGATTACCATTTATATCTATCATGGGAAAAGATAATATTTTAATGGTTTAGTTAAAACATATTCAAAGTTAAATAACACGTAACTATATTAAACTAAGTATTTTCATTCATAACATAATACTTGCTCTTAAAAATTCTCTATGCTAACAAGCCTGGTTCTCTCTCTCTTTTTTTCCCCTTAAATCGATAGTTTAAAATCTCACAAATTCTGATTTTTTAAAAAATATTGAATATTGTAGATATTCACTTCAAGAACAAGTCTTGAGTATTCTAAAAACAATGGATTTTTTATTTTCTACCAGGAACTTGTATTTTGAGTAAATTGTAGTTACTGGGATTTATTTGTATAATGTTTATCTGTATAACATTCAGTACTAAATGATAAATATTAGACAAAGCTATCAATACAACATAACAATTCCAGTAATTTGTAGTAATTATGAGGGATTCATTTTGTTCATTCCCACTTATTACTTCCCATTACCATATGATTTTAATTCTTCTTATTTTTCATTTATCCTATAAATACAAACTTAATATTTGCTAGGTATTTGGCTAGATATTAGGACTTTATAAAAATAAAAATCCATGGTCTTCCATGGATTACTATGGACAAAATTCAAAATCTTTAAAGGATGAAAAGAACATGGTTAAAATGAAGCATACAGCCCTAGAACATTCATATTTAAAGACATCCAAACAGATTTATATTTCTGAACCATGAAATATAGTAAAGCCCTTCCCCACTTGGATCTTAAGAGCAGTCTTGAGCCTCTGCCATGATCAAAGAATGAGATAACTGGCTAAAATCCTTGCTAAATTCTGTCAATGAGTTAGCACCCCTTACACATTAGACACAATTTGCCTATATCCTTATTTATATTTCTGCTCTCGTTTAATGTTACTAAATCAGTACTTGTTTATATCTTCCTTATATTTTTATATATTTTATTGGGTTTTTAAGATATATAGTTTGTATAAGCATACACATATACATGCTTATGTATATACACATACATGTATTTTCAGTAAATACTTATGTATTGCTGTTATTCTATAGAGTCAAACCTATGCAAGATATATCCTATCAAAATAGCAATTATCCTTTACTGAGCACTAATTTCCCAATATGGAACACAAGCAGGCATAACACAGAACCATATAAGATACTATAGTCTTGATTTTCATTATTTTTGTATAAGTAAGCCAAGTCTAAGAGTGTAAGCAACTTCATCAAGGTCATTCACCTTCTTTAGCAATAGAAAAAAAGCCTAATTTGAGGATACAGATATAAAATGTACTTTAGCATTAATGTTTTTTTTTAATGATACATTGGCACCTTTTTCTATCAACTGAGAAAATTCCAAAGTGTAACAACTATTTGTAAGCTCTAAACCATTTCCATGAGAGATATTAAGTTTCTCTTCTTGTCCACAAACAAATTTAACCTGAATTCTTGTCAATTTTCTCTAGCAAAGAGACTCTAGCAAAAATTTTCTCTAGTAAACATTTTCTGTTAATGGTCAGAAAAAAAAAGGCTTTGCAAACCATAAGGTTTCTGTTCCAACAACTTGAACCTTTTGTTACAATGAAAAGCATTTATAGACACTATGTAACTATGGCTGTAATCCAATAAAAGTTGACTTAAAAATACAGGTCTTAGACAACATTTGGCCCACTAGCTAGTTTGCTAACCCTTGCTTGCATTCTTTTTTTTGAAGATTTATTTATTTTAGAGAGAGAGAAAACATGGACATGTGTGAGCTGGGGGAGGGGCAGAGGGAGAGAATCTGCAAGCAGCTCCCCACTGCTTGTGGAGTCCCACACCAGGCTTGATCCCATGACCAATGAGATCATGACTTGAACCTAAACCAAGAATTAGATGCTTAACTGACTGAGCCACCCAATCACCACCCCCTTGCTTGCATTTTAGACTGGTGATTGCCGAATAACTTTGATCACAGATATGATTATTGGAATAGTTTCATGCACACACACCAAAAAAAAAATGATTTTACTTATTTACTTATGTACAGGGATTCACAACTATTGTTCTAATAGATTTTGTTCAGTTTAAAACATTGCATGAGAACATAGAATAAAGATTAAGTAAAACATGTAAGTAGAAAAGCAATTTTACTTCATATTACGTGGAATGTCCTACCTACCATCTGCCCTACTTACAGCAAATAAAACAATGATATACAGATATATATGGATACACACATACATATACACACATATCATACACGAATACACACATACATGTATATCATGCAGGTATACACTTATACTGTACATGTATACACCTACATGCACCATACATGTATACATATGCATATATCATACATGTAGGCACATACATACACACACATATATATTAGGTATATATATTTATAGTTGGTTAAGCTTAGCTGGTAATTTACTTAAACATACGTTTTCCTTCACAACAGGAATGTCAGATTCTAACAACCATACTCCTTGTAGAGTTCAACTGATGCCTGCCTGGTCTTTCTTTATTCTCCTCCTCCCTCCCTTCCACCACCATCGCACCCTTTTTCATCTCCTTTCTTTCTTTAAACCCACTTGAGTTATCAGCTTTTGTTAATAGCTGTCACTTCAGCATGGATTCAATTCCCCTTTTCTGTTGGGAAATAAATAATCTTTAGGTGTTTCTCCAGAGCACTCTATTAGATTTTTGGGTTTTTTTTTTGTTTCCATATGAAAACAAAACTGCTCTACTTCAGTTGATTGTAGGCTTCAAGTTGTGTTTTGAGTTACTACCATTTAAAATTACTCCAAGTAGACAGCCATAGGTGTGTTGGTTCAAAAGAAGTAGCAGATTATATAAAAGCCTTCTAACTCAAAATCCTTTTGAGCATAATTTCTCTCAATATTCTACTTTATTTTCATTCATGATTTAAAATATACATGAGTACATAAATATGTATATATGTATCTAAAAATAATATCTTCCCTTAGCTATTTTAGAAGTAAAACAAGGAAAATTTTTCTAATATTAAAAATTTATAGCCTTTTGTATTAAATATTTAATTCCTTGTCCAAGCAAATACAAAAAATGATTTTTTTACATGAGTACTTACATGTATTTTCCAACATATTTAAGACTAAACTCTCAAAAGAAAAGTGTGACATATCTCTGTTTAGATTTTATAGATATAGTCTAAATACTTATTAGTACCTAACCTAAGATACAGATATGTCTTTTTGACAAGTGTGTGTTGAGTGTGTATTTGAGTGTAGATCTGAGAAGCTGTCAGGTATACTAGAGAGAGAAAAGATTCAGTTAAGTTTCATGAAAATCAGATTATTTTTTAAATTTTTTCCACCAAGACTGCATGTGACCTTAAGTAAATATTTACTCTCTCCCAGTCCCACTTTCTTCATGTTGAAAGGAAGGAAAAATTCTCTACCCTGAAGGTCTTGCAGCTGGACTAAGAATTAAATTTAAATGAAACAGAATAACAGGAGAAAAAAAACACAATGTTTCATAATGTAAGTACAGAGGCTCCATAATGAAATTGAGACCTAAAAATGACCAAGGCAGGCAGGTTTTTGTTTTGTTTGTTTTTGTTTTTTTTTTTTTACTTTTTAGACAAAGAGGCAATAAATTTGTGAGAAATTGACAGGACAAAGAAAACTGTGGGAACTTCAATTAGGAAGGAATTCAAAGGGGATCCCTGGGTGGCGCAGCGGTTTGGCGCCTGCCTTTGGCCCAGGGCATGATCCTGGTAGACCCGGGATTGAATCCCACATCGGGCTCCCGGTGCATGGAGCCTGCTTCTGTCTCTGCCTCTCTCTCTCTCTCTGTGACTATCATAAATAAAAAAAAAAGAAAAAAAAATTAAAAAAAAAAAAAGGAAGGAATTCTAAGCAGAGTTTGGGCTGAGACAGTAAATTAGTAAAAAGTAACAAGGAATGTTTATATTGCCCCCTGGTCTTTAAATTTCCCATCCTTGATGATAAAAATATTTCTACCTCCCAGCACAGGGAGGGTGCCTTTCCCATGAGAGATTAATTTGCTGCTTTCAGGAAAGGAGGGTCTGAGTATCTTTCTTAAATAAGATGTCTCTTGTAACTTTTATTTAAAATGATCAATATGCCAAAATGGCACATTTTAGGGCAGCCTGCTCTTGGCCCCTATAATTTATAGCATTGGGAGCATGAAACAAATACTCTCTGAGGGCCATTCTGTCAGTCCATGATAAAACATATGTCCTAATATTAGCAACATTATATAAAAATAGTATTAGCTAAATCTTATTGAGCACCTACTGTATGCCAGGAACTGGGATATATGCTCTTCATGGATTATTTACTGCTTATTTTAATTCAGAATTATGCAGCTAGTTTTGCTCATTTTAATATCAGGAATTGTAGATGCAGAGATTTTTTTAAAAAGTCACTAGTGCAAGTTTTTACTTAGTAAGAGAAATAGCGGATAATTAAACCTTGGACCCTGTGATTCATAAATCTATGTATTTCGGCTCCTTTCAGAACACTTAACACACGTGCGTGCACACACACGCACACACACTCCATCATAATCATTGCTACTGATACGGGAGAGTTTGGTTCTTGCCTCATGGAGTCAAAGATGAATCTCGGGGACAAGAGAGTGAGCAAAGCAATAGAAGTTTATTAAGCAGAAAAACAGAGAAACCTCTCAAAATGAGGGAAGTGGACCGGGTTGCCACTGAGGGCTTTTTATGGTCTGTCTTTTATAGGAAACTGACCAGAGAACTTGGTAAATTTCATGTCAATATCAGGGTGGATTTGTAAAAATTGTATCTATAGTTAGAACAAACCTGGTGGACTTACAACCATCCTAATAACAAACCTGATGTTTTTGTAAGTATCAGGAGCCCCAAAAAGGTATTGTTCCTTTCTCTCTGGTTAATATCTCCTCCATAACATTCCTCTACATCTGAGGCTTCTGGGAGCCTAGTCAGGCAGCCTGTGGCCTTGAGGTTCTTGTGCCATCCTGGTGTGAGCAGGGACTATTGGTAACAACTTAATGACTATTTCTTTGTGGTCTGGTGAGTTTCTGTGATTACTTAAAGGGGGATAGTCCCTAACATCAGCTGGGGAGCCAGGTTTATTTTGTTGTTTTTACTGTCTTACGTCTGTTTCCTTGGAATGGGTAGGACCCTGACTCTGGAGCCTTTCCCTTATCTTTCCCTGCCTAGCCCCGTCTGCCCCTAACTCATTCCCACATCATGACTATCATTCCTACTTACCTATAAGTCCTGAGATGTAAAATAACTTAGATGATTTTGCTAGCAACCACTAGGCAATCTTTTAAAATAGAGATAGCTGAAATTTAACAGGAAAAACAAAAAATACTTTCTGGTATACTGAGATACCTTCTCTAAAGTTGTAGATTGCATTTCTCTCCCAGAAACTTCCTGCAGAGCATGACATTTGGATCTAGCTCTATGGTTCTTCATTTACTGTTACTCATAGTTAATTGTCCTTCTCTATCCAAGAACAGTGCAGTTCCCAGGGCTGATTTTTTTAAGAGATTTCATTTGTTTGACAGAGAGAGAGAGAGAGAGAGAGAGAGAGAGAGAGAGAGAGAGAAAGTGTGTGTGTGTGCGTGTGTGTGTGTGAGAGAGAGAGAGCGAGCAAGCATAAGCAGGGGGAGTGGGAGAAGTACATTCTCCACCAAGCAGGGAGCAGGATGTGGGGCTCCATCCAAGGACCTTGGGCTCATGACCCCAGCCGAAGGCAGACACCTAACCGACTGAACCACCCAGGCACCCTTGTCCTGCTGAATTTAAATTTACCTCCTTTTGGGGTGCCTGGTTATTGACTAATACCTACTATGTTCTAGTACTTTGGCCATACAACAGCTACATCCACTGTTCTTTTTTGTTTGCTTTTGAAGATTCTATTCATTTATTCATGAGAGACACACAGCCAGAGGCAGAGACCGAGGCAGAGGGAGAAGCAGGCTCCCTGCAGGGAACCCGATGTGGGATTCAATCCCAAGACCCCGGGATCATGACATGAGCCAAAGGCAGATGCTCGACCACTGAGCCGCCCAGGTGCCGCTATATCCACTGTTCTTAACACTACTCCTGAGTTTAGATATTTTAACTATCTCTCATTAAGCCATTTTTCCTAGAAAGAAACTGGAAAGAAAGTAAAAGAAAATAAGCTAGCATTTAGTCTTAAACACATAATGTGCTTAGGTAGAGCTATTACAGACTTCCTTTCTACAGCTGGTTATGAGGCTATAATTGGTGCTTATCAATTCTTCCACCCACTAGCTATTTATGTTTTATCTTCATCTAATACCACACATTTGAGGCTTTTCAAAAAGTAACTGGAATGGCCCAAATACTCAATCCTGAAACAGGTATCCCATTTATCATAGTCTTCCAATTAGTTTTTCTACCTGTTGATATTTTAGTTTTCTATTTTATTTATTTCTTATATGGCACTTACTATGGTGTCAGTTACTGTCCTGCATCTAACATTATTAAGTCATTTAATTTTCATAACAACCCTGGAACATAGATAGGATTTCCCCCTTATTTTTTACTGCAGGAAATTAGGTTTATGCAAAGTTTACATGACTTGCCCAAATTCACACAGCTAGGAAGTATTAGAACCAGGAAATTAACCCAGACAGTCCACAGAATCATCTGTGTTTTACCCATATTACTCTCTATACTCTTGAAAAGGGCCAAGAGGATTTCCTTTTAATAGGTTACATCACTCCCCAAAGTACCCCCTTCCCTTTATATCAAGTGGCAAGAAGAGCCGGATCACTACTGTTGGGTAACTAGTGTATCCCCTTAGAATATTATCTTAATGTTGGCAACTTTAGTTAGGCCAGTTTGGCATTCATCAGTGGAAGTAGTCATGGAAGCATTTGTGAGAGAAAGTTCACTTGAGGATCTGTATAGTTCCTCTACCTGCTTCCATGGTCACATGATCAATGAGCCCAAAACAGACTAAGAATAAAGGTGACTGACACATATACGGAGAAGAGAATCTTGTCATCCTGATTATTAAGAGTTTTCTCCATTCTGGTAGCATCCAAATGCTTCTTAAAATCTGCATTTAGGTGTAACACATATACCCTCAATTTTGGTGGCCACTCCTTCCACATTCCTTCTTCCCCAAACGACCTTGACTCCTGACTCTAGAGTCTTGTTTTTCCCAGACATCTGTCCAAACCGATTGTCCATTAATTACTGTAGAATTTTTACTTCTGGCCAACACCCCTTCCAGAAAGATATGGACAATAAGAGACACAGCTAAAAGTTTCTTCATACCAGAAGGATTAGCCTCCTGCATAGTCTTTCAAGAGTAACTGGAATGAGAATAATTCTCCAGCAGTTATTTCTAGCTAGTATTAGAATTTAAAACAGTATATTTATTTTTGTAGGATCAATTCCAGCATTTTCTTCCTGATTAACTGACTACTGTCATGTAATAGTCACCGACTACTTTCTATGACATCAGAGTTGAGTACTGAAGAAGGGATTACAACAGGGCAGGAGGGAGGCACAGAGAGTGTGCAGTTTGCTTATACAATTAGTTCAGTGGGTTCCACTTCTGCATGATAATGGAGTCCTGTGCTGGTCACTCTGAGTTTTTTTTATCAAAGTTAGATAATACCTAGTTCAGTAAGATTACAGTGTCATCAGCTGTCCTATGGTTAGATAGTTGGACTTAATCAAATTCTACTACAGGTCAAGAGCTGTTTATCAAAAGAGATTTAGTTGCTGAAGAAAGCACAGATCTGTTTCAAAACTTCAGTGGTCTCCAGTGTGACTCTCATTCTAGGGCCTGCTCCTTTCTGCATGTCCTACCCCAGTGTGTTAAAGATGCTACATACACTATTGTGCACTGTCACATCACAAAACAGAGAACCTTCTTTTGCTAGAGTTTTATTCAAAAGTGGCATCATTTCAGATAACTGAATAATGGGTCAGAGCACTGTAACTAAATATGCTGTTTATTGCTTCTGAAATACAAATAAGCTCAAGTATTTTGCCTTTTGGCGAATGGTAAGGAATACATCTGTCTTCTTAGGAAAGTATTACTCTCCCTAGCCCGGTATCAGTGGATTCCCAGAAACTTCACTGAAATTGCAGGTACTGGTATTGTGTACTAATGAGTGTGTTAAACGGAGATATCCAGAATACCTCTACTTTTTGGCAACTTGGTCCTAGTAATATGATGTCACCAAATAGTACAGGTAATACAATAGCCTATATTCTGACAGATGATTGTACAACTAAAGCTCCTGTCTATTATATTGTGACACAGCATTGAGAGGCTGGTATAACAATAAAGGAAGGTAGTAAGATGGCATTCTTTTACTATTAGGTCAAAGCATATCCTGGTCTCTTTTTGGGCTGCAGAAAGACAAAGTATTAATCAGATTAATAACTATACATTCTAAGCCAGAAGCTACAGTTTTAGCTCAAGGAAGGAAACTACATAGGGGACTGTAACTCTAATTGGAAGTACTAATCACTTAAATATATGCTAATCCAGTGTCATTCTTCGAGACCTACCCATGTCTTCACTGACAAAACTGGAAAATTAAATGAGGATGCAGTTGTAATTACCACCCCATATGTTTAACAGTCTTGAATGGCTATACAAATTGTGTGCGTGACCCAGAGAAATAATACTGGTTTTAATTGTTGGGATAGGGAGAAATGGTTTCAGAGGCTTTTAGTTGGCTCTTTCTGCCAAAATAGTGCTTACTTCCTAAACCAATGAGGTAGTAAAAGTTTCCTGCTACTTGTCAAGTTATCTTTTCCAAACGCATATCTGAAAAGTCATAGAATAAACACAGGGTGTGTTTAGGGACATTGCTGCACTGATTATGAGGCACATTTGGGACAAAATCCTACTTATTACTCAACCCTACAGGCCTTCACAGATTGGTGAACTTGTGTTCTTTTGGGTCCTTAACAATTATTGTTTGGCCAATCACAGCCACTGTCTAATAACTCATGATAGGTAGTTCTGGGTCTTCACTTCTCACAGTACAGAGACTATGACAAATCCCTGCAGGTCCTTTAGTGGAAACCTGAAAAGAATTATTTACATTACATATCTCTATTGCTACCATGTGGGTTTGCTGTCTCTTCATCAGAAAGTTTCTGTATTGTCAGAGATTGTGTGAAGAACCATGAATATCCTCTTGACTCCAATAAAACACGCCTTTGTTCCCAGACCTATAATTATTTTTTATAAAAGTAAAAGGCAATATCAATTCTGTCTACAACTTTTTTTTTTCTCTCGTATAAGAAGGAATCCAAAGATGAGTCTTCACAAGTGGTTGATTTGACTCCTCCCAAAACCCACTGAGGATTCTTCATATTATTTTTGCTCTGCTATTTTAAGCATGCCAGCTTGGTCCATGGGCTAATTGTCTAGTCACCTCATTATGGTTGTTATAGTTCCAGGCATCATGCAGATATGTTATATGCAGTGATAGAAGAGTACCCATCTCTTTCTGTGTTTCTTTTTAAAAACAGTCTCCTTTCCAGGCGGCCCTTAGAAGTCTTCCCTTTCTGTTTTGTAGTTTTATCCCAGTCCCACAAGCCTAAATAAATCATTGGTGATATAGATGAAATAATCATAATTTACTTAGATATTAGAATATATGGACATAGGAATCAAGTTTCATGAGTGTTGTGTACCTGCAAAAAAATAGGCTTTATTAACATGGAACATATAATGAATGACTGTTATATAGGTCACCTTAGTATAGTATCTACTGTACTGTCTACTATTTAGGACTTTAATTGATCGCATTTTTATTTTCATTCTGAAGAAGACACAAATAGCATCATATATATCTTTTAGAAGTAGTCATATCTTAGTAGACTCTGTCTCCTATCATCATAACATGTCTACTTTGTTTTTGGTGGTTCATTGCAGTTTCTTTTCTCTACTACTCCGAGATCTATCCAGTCATATTGAAATCAGGGGTCTTTTTTTAACCAGAACTTTTTACTGGCATGCTAGTCTACAAAACGGCACACGCTAGTCAACAGAACAGCATATATATCGGGGTGCCTAGGTGGCTCAGTTCCTTAAGCATTGAACTCTTTGTTTCAGCTCAGGTCATGACCCAGTGGGTCCTGAGCCCAAGGCGGGCTCCATGCTCAGTGGGGAGTCTGCTTGAAGTTTCTTTTCCTATGTCCTGCCCGCCATGCACACACATATGTGCTCTCTCTATCTTTCTCTCTCTCAAATAAATAAATAAATCTTAAAAAAAATAAACAGCACATGTCATGAAACTGACACTACTCACCTCTGCATTTCTTTCTTTCTTTTTTTTTTTGTTAAAGATTTTATTTATTTATTTATGATAGACATAGAGACAGAGAGAGAGAGAGGCAGAGACACAGGCAAAGGGAGAAGCAGGCTCCATGCTGGGAGCCCAACGTGGGACTTGATCCCGGGACTCCAGGATCGCTCCTTGGGCCAAAGGCAGGTGCTAAACCGCTGAGCCACCCAGGGATCTCCCTCACCTCTGCATTTCTCAAGATTTTTGGTCACCTGATTACCTTCATGCAGAGAAGAGTCTTTGTAAGGAGTAATTAGGTCAGTTTCACAATTTTAAAAAATCGCCTCTAATAGTTCCATTTATTAAATCTTTTGGATTCCTTACTCTCTAATATGCCAACTAACTTCTGACATTGCAATGGATTTGATGAAAGTGATGATTGGGTCCACATTTTTATATACCATGCAGGAGAACTACTTCAATAACCCAGAAGTCCAGGTTAGCATAATGAACATAGAAACTCTGACAAGTTTATCCATATTTGTAATTTCAGCCTGATCTAAAAACTTGCTCCCCCTCATCTTGCTGAAACAATATCAATAGCTACTGATTTACTAATTTTCTGATTACTTATTAATAAGGAAAATTCTGAAGTTTTTTCAGGAATAAAATGTTTCATTCTGCCATCAACCCTTCAAGTCATGATGGAATCTCACTATATATAAAGAGAACAGAGTGAGGGGTGGCTGAGTGGAAAGTGTGTGGGTAATTAGCTTTTTATTGAAAGTTAACTCCTTTAGGAAAAAAGAGTAATAGCACCTTCAATCTAGGAATGAACAATCCTATCAGGCAAGTTATGAAAAGTTACTTGGCAGGAAAGGTAAGATCAGCAGCTTTAGATGTTTGGGGTATTCCCATTCCAATTTCTGAGTATAACTCTTTCCAGATCAATAGTCTCATTCATCTCATAGATGTAATCCTGTGAGTGGAACTGATATTGGAAACCATTAGTCATAGAATTATTTTGCTTTAGTAGGTTTGGCTCCTTTAGCCTGAGGCTACGAGAGATAGGGGACTCTGGGTTTCAGTATACAGTGGTTCTTCCCTACCTGTGGCTTGACTTTCTATGGTTTTGGTTATCTGTGGTCAGCCATAGTCCAGAAGCAGATGATGCTCCTTCTGACATGGTCAGAAGGTCATTTGTAGCCTAATGCTGCAGCACAATGCCTGAGCCAATTACCTTACTTCATCTCATCACGTAGCCACTTTATCATCTCACAATATCACAAGAAGGGCACGTGCAATGTAGTAAGATATTTTGATAGAGAGAACACATTCACATAACTTTTATTGTAGTACATGATTACAATTGTTCTATTTCATTATTAATTATTGTTAATCTTCTATTGTGTCTAATTTATAAGTTAGCCTTGATCATAGGAATATGTGTATAGGAAAAAAGAGTATATATTTAGTTTCGTACTAGCCACATTTTTAGGCATCCACAGGGATCTTAGAATGTATCCCCAATGGATAAGAGGGGACTACTGTATTCCTGTAGCTGAGAATTCAGAAATAAAGATAATGTCATTCACTTTATGCTATCCAGTGCATTTTAAAGCAGGTACCTAACTGTGCAGTCACTGAATTCCTTTTAACCTTCATAGTTAGTACTTAATGACTGCATCTTGGGACGCCTGGGTGGCTCAGTGGTTGGGCATCTGCCTTTGGCGCAGGGCGTGATCTCAGGATCCAGAATCGAGTACCACATCAGGCTCCCTGCATGGAGCCTGCTTCTTCCTCTGCCTATGTCTCTGCTTCTCTCTGTGTATGTCTCTCATGAATAAATTAAATAAAATCTTTAAAAAAAATGACTGCATCTGGACTATACCCTAAGCCTTTGCTTCCAAAGAGTGACCACAGATTATGATGAATAAGACACTGAAGTCTCATGCTAAAATGCATGCCATTTAGGATTTCTTCTCAAAATACTAAAAAAAATTTCCTGTCATCAGTCCTAATGCAGTTAGCTAAACAATCCTAGTGTTCTTATATTTTCTTGAGGGACTAATACCTCTGATACAGTTCATTTTCTGTTCTGTTGTTTTGGTTGCCAGCAATAGTACAAAACAAAATATTTAAAAGAAAAGTTTAAAAGACAAGGAATGTATTGGACAGATTTTGACAGCAAGGGTACAACTGAAAGAATCATGAAAACAGAGTTAAAGGCATGCTTCAAAAGTGTCATTAAGACTGTACTGCTGATACTACGCCACTGGACCTCACAGAATTTCCACTACTGGACTTTCAAAACTGTATTTTCATATTGTTCAGGTTTGTTCATGTCAGTCTTTCAACATTCAAAGTTTGTGAAGGAAAATCTAAACATGCTTGTGTTCCAGCCGCCAGCGCACAGAAAGAAGAAGCTCTGTCCCTTTCTGGCTTCCAAAGATGGAAATGGATTCTACTTCTCAGTAGATTAAGAAAATTAAGAAATGTAGAAGGTGTTAGAAAGCTAGCAGCTATAAAAGTAAAATAAATGGAGATGTGTATCAAAATAGGTCAAATATTAGAGAAAGACAAATATATGATATCAGTCACTTGTGGAATTTAAGAAACAAAACAGACGAACAAAGGGAGGAAAAAAAAGAGAGACACACAAACCAGGAAACAGACACTTAACTATAGAGAACAATCTGGTGGTGACCAGAGGGGAGGTGGGTGGGGGATCGGAGAAATAGGTGTTGGGGATTAAGGAGAGTACTTGTGATGAGCACTGGGTGTTGTATGGGTGTTGAATCACTGTATTGTCCACCTGAAACTAATATCACACTGTGTGTTAATTCATTGGAATTTAAATAAAAACATAAAAAATAACAGGGTCATACTTTGTAATGTTTTATAAGCCACTTTCCCTTTCCTCCATACTTAACAAATATTAGTTGCATTTTCAACACTGATAGTGATCTGTATCATTATTTGCAAAATAAAAATTAAGCTAAGAAATAGAAAAGTCAAATGCTCAAATAACATGACAAATGAAAAACAATATATTCAAATTTACATCTAAGAGATCCTGTTAGAAGTAATGAAACTTGTTTTTTAAACTTTGATTTTAATTTTTTATTGTGAATTCACAAAAGTCACAGAAATATTTCCAAAGCTTTGAAGTAAAGATGTGTATGTGGGGTTTTGTTTTGTTTTTAAGATTTTGTATTTATTTATTCATGAAAGACACAGAGAGAGAGAGGCAGAGACACAGGCAGAGACTCCATGCAGGGAGCCTGATGTGGGATTGGATCCTGGGACTCCAGGACCACGCCCTGGGGCAAAGGCAGGCACTAAACCACTGAGCCATCCAGGGATCCCCTATGTGGGTTTTTGAAATGTAAATTTAAGACTGAATTTTATTTTTATGTTATAATGCCAAGAGTTATAGATTAAAGAAAACATATTGGTGGTTTCTAGTTCATGCTGTATGGGACTATTAGCCAAACACTATATTTTAATAGATAACTATACAAAATAAATGAAATTTACTTTATTATAGGTGCTCAATAAATATTATCGAGTGATTATGAGTTCTTTTAATTATTACTTTTAGGCACTCTAAATTTTTAGAAATGTAATGGACATGCTAACAAGGATCTGATAGCAGAATAGTTTTTTAAAGCAATGAATTTCTTCAAGGTGATAATAATGATAATAGTAATAATTATAGTGATGATATTGTGGGTTTCTAGAGTTAAAATTAATTTCTAAGCCTGTGGTGTGCCAGACATAATTTCCGAGTTAAGAAAATTTAATTGTACCAGGCTTACACTTAAATACTTAGTCGCTAAATCTTAGTGCCTCATTTAATGCAATGAGTTTGTTCCATGTTATTGTAAATGTGAAGAAACTTGGCTGATTTACTGTCAGAAATTAGCTAGCATACAACTACATAGCCCTCTCTATATTAAAAATCGTATTTTTTAGATAATAGTTTATAAATCATCTGAGACTTCTTTAGAAACATCACTTGGCCACATTAAACCAGAGGAAATAATATTTTAAAGGCAGAGCAAGATGAACTCTACAGCACCCATGGTTTTATATATTTATCACAGACTTTATTGTAAATGCTTAATATCCACTTGTTTTATTTCTTGTATTTAGCATAGGTCAGTTATTATGCATAGTAGAAATCAAAGGATTGGTCTGTTTTAGATTAGCTGTAAATATTCTGAAAATGAACATAACTATAGGTATTTTATGTAAATAAATGCTACCAGTTTATAGACACACATACAGTGTAGAAAATGTCAACTCCAATTTGAATTGAATTTCTCTAATTTTTAATACAATACTCTATATGATATTCTTTTGTGTGCCTTCTAAACATGAAGACAATGTCCTTGATGAATGCAACATATTTTAAAACTTTACTCCCCACTCTACCTCATGCCTTTAAACTATTGAATGGGGGATCCCTGGGTGGCTCCCCGGTTTGGCACCTGTCTTTGGCCTAGGGCGCGATCCTGGAGTCTCGGGATAGAGTCCCGCATCGGGCTCCAGGCATGGAGCCTGCTTCTCCCTCTGCCTGTGTCTCTGCGCACCCCCCCTTCTCTCTGTGTGTCTATCATAAATAAATAAATAAATAAATCTTAAAAAAAAACTATTGAATGCATCAGCAGTAAAATACTCCAATAAGTTTTATATAATATTTAGGTGAAATATTTTTCATACCTCATTACTATGTAAACACATATTTTACAGTAAAACTATTGATTCCATCATATTGCTTCTGAAAACAGTTAAAACATATGCAAGTGAACATGCGCAATTTTGCATTATCTCCTTTTTAGAAGCTAAACGTTTTTATTTTATTATTTTATTATTTATTTATTTTTAAAATTTATTTTTTAATTTATTTTTTATTGGTGTTCAATTTACCAACCTACAGAATAACACCCAGTGCCTGTCACCATTCACTCCCACCCCCAACCCTCCTTCCCTTCTACCACCCCGAGTTCGTTTCCCAGAGTTAGCAGTCTTTACGTTCTGTCTCCCTTTCTGATATTTCCCACACATTTCTTCTCCCTTCCCTTATATTCCCTTTCACTATTATTTATATTCCCCAAATGAATGAGACCATATAATGTTTGTCCTTCTCCGATTGACTTACTTCACTCAGCATAATACCCTCCAGTTCCATCCACGTTGAAGCAAATGGTGGGTATTTGTCATTTCTAATGGCTGAGTAATATTCCATTGTATACATAAACCACATCTTCTTTATCCATTCATCTTTTGATGGACACCGAGGCTCTTTCCACAGCTTGGCTATTGTGGCCATTACTGCTATAAACATTGGAGTGCAGGTGTCCCGGCGTTTCATTGCATCTGTATCTTTGGGGTAAATCCCCAACAGTGCAATTGCTGGGTGGTAGGGCAGGTCTATTTTTAACTCTTTGAGGAACCTCCACACAGTTTTCCAGAGTGGCTGCACCAGTTCACATTCCCACCAACAGTGCAAGAGGGTTCCCTTTTCTCCGCATCCTCTCCAACATTTGTGGTTTCCTGCCTTGTTAATTTTCCCCATTCTCACTGGTGTGAGGTGATAGCTCATTGTGGTTTTGATTTGTATTTCCCTGATGGCAAGTGATGCAGAGCATTTTCTCATGTGCATGTTGGCCATGTCTATGTCTTCCTCTGTGAGGTTTCTCTTCATGTCTTTTGCCCATTTCATGATTGGATTGTTTGTTTCTTTGCTGTTGAGTTTAATAAGTTCTTTATAGATCTTGGATACTAGCCCTTTATCTGATATGTCATTTGCAAATATCTTCTCCCATTCTGTAGGTTGTCTTTTAGTTTTGTTGACTGTATCCTTTGCTGTGCAAAAGCTTCTTATCTTGATGAAGTCCCAATAGTTATTTTTGCTTTTGTTTCTTTTGCCTTCGTGGATGTATCTTGCAAGAAGTTACTGTGGCTGAGTTCAAAAAGGGTGTTGCCTGTATTCTTCTCTAGGATTTTTTTTTAATTTTTTTATTTATTTATGATAGTTACAGAGAGAGAAAGAGAGAGAGGCAGAGACATAGGCAGAGGGAGAAGCAGGCTCCATGCACCGGGAGCCCGATGTGGGATTCGATCCCGGGTCTCCAGGATCGCGCCCTGGGCCAAAGGCAGGCGCCAAACGGCTGCGCCACCCAGGGATCCCCTTCTCTAGGATTTTGATGGAATCTTGTCTCACATTTAGATCTTTCATCCATTTTGAGTTTATCTTTGTGTATGGTGAAAGAGAGTGGTCTAGTTTCATTCTTCTGCATGTGGATGTCCAATTTTCCCAGCACCATTTATTGAAGAGACTGTCTTTCTTCCAATGGATAGTCTTTCCTCCTTTATCGAATATTAGTTGACCATAAAGTTCAGGGTCCACTTCTGGGTTCTCTATTCTGTTCTTTTGATCTATGTGTCTGTTTTTGTGCCAGTACCACACTGTCTTGATGACCACAGCTTTGTAGTACAACCTGAAATCTGGCATTGTGATGCCCCCAGATATGGTTTTCTTTTTTAAAATTCCCCTGGCTATTCGGGGTCTTTTCTGATTCCACACAAATCTTAAAATAATTTGTTCTAACTCTCTGAAAAAAGTCCATGGTATTTTGATAGGGATTGCATTAAACGTGTCTATTGCCCTGGGTAACATTGACATTTTCACAATATTAATTCTGCCAATCCATGAGCATGGAATATTTTTCCATCTCTTTGTGTCTTCCTCAATTTCTTTCAGAAGTGTTCTATAGTTTTTAGGGTATAGATCCTTTACCTCTTTGGTTAGGTTTATTCCTAGGTATCTTATGCTTTTGGGTGCAATTGTAAATAGGATTGACTCCTTAATTTCTCTTTCTTCAGTCTCATTGTTAGTGTATAGAAATGCCACTGGTTTCTGGGCATTGATTTTGTATCCTGCCATGCTACCAAATTGCTGTATGAGTTCTAGCAATCTTGGGGTGGAGACTTTTGGGTTTTCTATGTAGAGTATCGTGTCATCAGCAAAGAGGGAGAATTTGACTTCTTCTTTGCCAATTTGAATGCCTTTAATGTCTTTTTGTTGTCTGATTGCCGAGGCTAGGACTTCTAGTACTATGTTGAATAGCAGTGGTGAGAGTGGACATCCCTGTCTTGTTCCTGATCTTAGGGGAAAGGCTCCCAGTGCTTCCCCATTGAGAATGATATTTCCTGTGGGCTTTTCATAGATGGCTTTTAAGATGGTGAGGAATGTTCCCTCTATCCCTACACTCTGAAGAGTTTTGATCAGAAATGGATGCTGTATTTTGTCAAATGCTTTCTCTGCATCTAATGAGAGGATCATATGGTTCTTGGTTTTTCTCTTGTTGATATGATGAATCACATTGATTGTTTTACGGGTGTTGAACCAGCCTTGTGTCACAGGGATAAATCCTACTTGGTCATGGTGAATAATTTTCTTAATGTACTGTTGGATCCTATTGGCCAGTATCTTGTTGAGAATTTTTGCATCCATGTTCATCAGGGATATTGGTCTGTAATTCTCCTTTTTGGTTGGGTCTTTGTCTGGTTTTGGAATTAAGGTGATGCTGGCCTCATAGAACGAATTTGGAAGTACTCCATCTCTTTCTATCTTTCCAAACAGCTTTAGAAGAATAGGTATGGTTTCTTCTTTAAACGTTTGATAGAATTCCCCTGGGAAGCCATCTGGCCCTGGACTCTTGTGTCTTGGGAGGTTTTTAATGACTGCTTCAATTTCCTCCCTGGTTATTGGCCTGTTCAGGTTTTCTATTTCTTCCTGTTCCAGTTTTGGTAGTTTGTGGCTTTCCAGGAATGCGTCCATTTCTTCTAGATTGCCTAATTTATTGGCGTATAGCTGTTCATAATAGGTTTTTAAAATCGTTTGTATTTCCTTGGTGTTGGTAGTGATCTCTCCTTTCTCATTCATGATTTTATTAATTTGAGTCTTCTCTCTATTCTTTTAATAAGGCTGGCTAATGGTTTATGTATCTTATTAATTCTTTCAAAGAACCAACTCCTGGTTCTGTTGATCTGTTCCACAGTTTTTCTGGACTCGATTTCATTGAGTTCTGCTCGAATCTTTATTAACTCTCATCTTCTCCTGGGTGTAGGATCTATTTGCTGTTTTTTCTCTAGCTCCTTTATGTGTAAGGTCAGCTTTTGTATTTGAGTTCTTTCCAGTTTTTGAATGGATGCTTGTATTGTGATGTATTTCCTCCTTAGGACTGCTTTTGCTGCATCACAAAGATTTTGAACGGTTGTATCTTCATTCTCATTAGTTTCATGAATCTTTTTAATTCTTCCTTAATTTCCTGGTTGACCCTTTCATCTTTTAGCAGGATGGTCCTTAACCTCCACGTGTTTGAGGTCCTTTCAAACTTTTTGTTGTGATTTAATTCTAATTTCAAGGCATTATGGTCTGAGAATATGCAGGGGACAATCCCAATCTTTTGGTATCGGTTCAGCCCCGATTTGTGACCCAGTATGTGGTCTATTCTGGAGAAAGTTCCATGTGCACTTGAGAAGAATGTGTATTCAGTTGAGTTTGCATGTAAAGTTCTGTAGATATCTGTGAAATCCATCTTGTCCAGTGTATCATTAAAGCTCTCGTTTCTTTGGAGATGTTGTGCTTAGAAGACCTATCGAGTATAGAAAGAGCTAGATTGAAGTCACCAAGTATAAGTGTATTATTATCTAAGTATTTCTTCACTTTGGTTATTAATTGATTTATATATTTGGCAGCTCCCACATTCGGGGCATATATATTGAGGATTGTTAAGTCCTCTTGTTGGATAGATCCTTTAAGTATGAGATAGTATCCCTCTTCATCTCTCACTATAGTCTTTGGGGTAAATTTTAGTTTATCTGATATAAGGATGGCTACCCCTGCTTTCTTTTGAGGACCATTCTAATGGTAAATGGTTCTCCAACCTTTTATTTTCAGGCTGTAGGTGTCCTTCTGTCTAAAATGAGTCTCTTGTAGACAGCAAATTGATGGGTCCTGCTTTTTTATCCAGTCTGAAACCCTGCGCCTTTTGATGGGGTCATTAAGCCCGTTCACATTCAGAGTTACTAATGAGAGATATGAGTTTAGTGTCATCATGATATGTATTCAGTCCTTGTTTTTGTGGATTGTTACACTGAACTTCTTCTTAAAGGGGAATTTTAAGAGTCCCCCTTAAAATTTCTTGCAGAGCTGGTTTGGAGGTCACATATTCTTTCAGTTCCTGCCTGTCTTGGAAGCTCTTTATCTCTCCTTCCATTCTGAATGAGAGCCTTGCTGGATAAAGTATCCTTGGTTGCATGTTCTTCTCATTTAGGACCCTGAATATATCCTGCCAGCCCTTTCTGGCCTGCCAGGTCTCTGTGGAGAGGTCTGCTGTTACCCTAATACTCCTCCCCATAATAGTCAGGGATTTCTTGTCTCTTGCTGCTTTAAGGATCTTCTCTTTATCTTTGGAATTTGCAAGCTTCACTATTAAATGTCAAGGTGTTGAACGGTTTTTATTGATTTTAAGTGGGGATCTCTCTATTTCCTGGATCTGAATGCCTGTTTCCCTTCCCAGATTAGGAAAGTTTTCAGCTAGAATTTGTTCAAATACATATTCTGGCCCTCTATCCGTTTCGGCGCCCTCGGGAACACCAATTAAATGTAGGTTTTTCTTCCTCAGGCTGTTGTTTATTTCCCTTAATCTACTCCATGATCTTTTAATTGTTTGTCTCTTTTTTCCTCAGTTTCCCTCTTTGCCATCAACTTGTCTTCTATGTCACTCACTGGTTCTTCCACCTCGTTAACCCTCGTCGTTAGGACTTCTAGTTTGGATTGCATCTCATTCAATTGATTTTTAATTTCTGCCTGATTAGCTCTAAATTCTGCAGTCATGAAGTCTCTTGAGTCCTTTGTGCTTTTTTCTAGAGCCACCAGTAGCTGTATAATAGTGCTTCTGAATTGGCTTTCTGACATTGAATTGTAATCCAGATTTTGTAACTCTGTGGGAGAGAAGACGGTTTCTGATTCTTTCTTTTGCGGTGAGGTTTTCCTTGTAGTCATTTTGCTCAGTGCAGAGTGGCCAAAAGCAAGTTGTATTGGGAAAAGGAGCAAAAGAGAGGAGAGAAAGAAGGAAAGAAAAGAGAAAGAGAAAAAAAAGGAAG
This sequence comes from Canis lupus dingo, assembly GCF_003254725.2. Taxonomy (NCBI): domain Eukaryota; kingdom Metazoa; phylum Chordata; class Mammalia; order Carnivora; family Canidae; genus Canis; species Canis lupus. Next base: position 29,933,371 of record NC_064253.1, on the reverse strand, counting down.
AAAAGAAAAAAAAAGAAGAAAAAGAGAAAGAAAAAGAAAGGGAAAAAAAGGGTGGGGGAAGCAAACAAATCAAAAAGCAAAGCAAAACAAAACAAAACAACAAAATCCCACAGGGGAGTATCTTCTGATTCTGTGTACTTTAAGTCCCTTGGCTTCCCCTGGAACTTGCCCGTCTAGCTGGTCTTCTGGGGGAGGGGCCTGTTGTGCTGATTTTCAGGTGTTAGCACTTGGGGTTGCTCCTCAGCCCCCTGCCTGATGCAGGGCTCAGTGGGGTTGTTTACCCCGTGAGGCCCCAGGAGGAACAGCCCCAGTGGCGGTGGCCATCTCTGGAGCTCTGGAGTCAGCTCCCGCAGTAACTCGAGAGCTCTCCGTCTGCAGGGCCTGGAGGCTCCGGGGCGGGGCCGCTGCTCTGCTCAGCTGGGGCAGGAGCTTCCTTGCTGTCCTGGGCCCTCCCGGCCTCTGCCTGTCCCGGGGGGGAGGCCCGATCCTGGGCTGTGTCCCGGCACCCAGTGCTCCGGGTCTGTGCTGTTGGATTCGCGCTCCCGCCCCGCAGCCCCCTCCGCGGAGCCGCCCCCGCCCCCCTCCGAGCTGCTCTGGGTCCCGCCGGGTCCCGCCGTGCGCGCTGCAGCCCTTAGGGAGCTCGGCGCACTCTCCCGGGGCGCAGGTGTCTGTTAGTGTCCCTGGGAGCCCGAGGGCATCCCCGCCCTCCTGGGTCCTGCTCCAACTCCCTGCGAGCCCCTTTCCGCCCGGGAAGGTCGGTGCAGCTCCTGCGTCTCCGGGACGGGGCTCTCCTGTCCTGGGGACACTCGCCCCGGCCTCAGCCTGGCTCCTCGCGGGGCCCCTCCCCCTTGGAGGCCTTTGTTTCTTTATTTCTTTTTCCCCGTCTTCCTACCTGGATAGAAGCGGGAACTCTTCTCACTGTAGCCTTCCAGCTGGTCTCTCTTTAATTCTCAGGCCGAATTCATAGATTGTCAGGGTAATTTGAAGGTTTTCTAGGTAATTTGGTGGGGACAGGTGATTTGGGGACCCTGCTCTTCCGCCGTCTTGCCCCTCCTCCCGCTAAACATTTTTAGACATTAATAATTGGATTGTGCTATAACCACTACTTTGAATAGTTGTTATATTGATTGCTGAGAAGTAGAGTAATAAGAAAGACAAAAAAAACCCCAAAACCCAAATCCTGCCTAATTTCTTAGACCTTTGAATAGTAGTTCAAGTAGCAAAAGATTTTTTAAAAGTGTTTGCAAGTTACACATTTTATTTAAAGTTCTACAATAGAATATCACTACTAAGAAGACAAAGGATCCTGTAAGTACCAAGTAATAAGGATACATATACATATACTTTTGTACCATTTTATAACCAGTAATTGACTAGTGGTCAATAGAGTAAACAATTGGTCTATTGATCAATAGACTAATAGTCAATAATTGACTATTGGTCAATTGACAAATCAATAATTGACTTTTTAATATTGACTAAACATTTCTATTCATTAATTCTGAGAAATTATTTTGTAACTCACCTTCTCCCTGAATTAGCTAATTGAATAATCAAATAACTCTAAGACAATTAAAATTATGACAGTAAAACATGCCCACAAAATGGTTCAAAACTAGGCCATCCTAATTCAAAATAATTTACAAGAAATTAAGAACGTTATAAAAGACGTAGAAAACACTAATGAGAATTAGAAAATTTCAAAAATCAAGTAATAAAGTTTAGTAAAGTATTAAAAATAAAAGAAATAATCACTTCAGATATGAGGACAGAACGAGGAAGAACACAAAAGCAAATATACTTTAGTAGGTTAAGCAGAAAACAACTTTAAGAGTTCTTTACTAAGTTAATTTGTAATGAATAAATACAGCCATTGCAATTAGTTGAAATTTACCAAACACATACAAATCCGTGAATTCAAAGTGATATTTTAAAAATTGATCTTCTTCAGAGGATGATAAACAAATCTTCTTGAAAACTAGTAAATGAAATAAAAGCATTAACCATTTTTCTTGCATTTCCTATATAGACTCTGCCCACCACTAGTTAACAAAATAACAGAATAGAGGAAGCGTCTTATAAAGTTATACCAGCAAATGAATATAATACAAAGATCATGATTAGATTATTACATTTGCAACTACAAATTAAGTATTAGATTTAGGAGCTGAGCATCCATGGCTGCCCAATGAATAAGGAAAGAGTCTCAGAATGTTTAATTATATCATACAACATCTCAAAGCTAGTAACTACTAGAGTAAGGATTCAAATACAGATCATCTGGTTCCAGAGCCCGCTTTCATCACTCTGTCTTGTTTCAGGATGTACATCCATACAGATGTATGCATATGTGTATCCTTTATTTTTGTAATTGATGAATGAAAACATGGTTGTATTTAAATTTAAATCCCTGCTTCACTGCTTGCTAGCTGTGTGGTCTGGGCTATGTAATTACCTCTCACAGTCATTACAATGACAATAATAAAAATCTATTTCAAAGAATTAGACATTTAATAATGGATGTAAAATCCTTAAGAATGCATATGTTTACTAATATTAGTAATTTTTATGCCTAAAAAGAAAACATAACAGAGAGTCTCTCTACAATTATTACATTGTGGGTATTATTTTCTTCAACTTCTCTGATTCTAGATATCAAACATGAAAATGTCCTTACAGTTATACCTCTAAGGAATATTCAGAGAAGTTCCAAACCTCCCAAATGCAGTGATGGTGCTGGTTTAGGTAGACTATGAATTGGCTAGAAAAAAACAATGTGAGCAGTGCCCTACCCTACCTATCCCTGGCACTCCATCCAAATATACCACTTAGACAATAAAACATTTGGATCTGTGCCCCTCTGAATCAAGAGATCTGTATCTTTTGGATAAATATCTAATAATGTGATTGTTGGGTCATAGGGTGGCTCTATTTTTAACTTTTTGAGGAACCTCCACACTGGTTTCCAGAGCAGCTGGACCAGTTTGTATTCTCAATAACAGTGTCGGAGGGCTCTCCTTCACTGGGGTGAGGTGGTATCTCATTGTGGTTTTGGCTTATATTTCCCTGATGCTGAGTAATGTTGAACATTTTTTTCACGTGTCTGTTAGCCATCTGTATGTCTTCTTTGGAGAAATGCCTGTTCATCATGTCTTTTGCCCATTTTTTTGTATGTTTTTTATTGGAGTTCGATTTGCCAACATATAGCATAACACCCAGTGCTCATCCCATCAAGTGCCCCCCTCAGTGCCCATCACCCAGTCACCCCAAATCCCAACCAACTACCCTTCTACTACCCCTTGTTCGTTTCCTAGAGTTAGGTGTCTCCCATGTTCTGTCACCCTCACTGATATTTCCCAATCATTTTCTCTCCTTTCCCTTTTATTCCCTTTCACTATTTTTTATATTCCCCAAATGAGTGAGACCATATAATATTTGTCCTTCTCCAATTGACCTACTTTACTCAGCATAATACCCTCCAGTTCCATCCACATTGAAGCAAATGATAGGTATTTGTCCTTTCTAATGGCTGAGTAATATTCCATTGTATACATAGACCACATCTTCTTTATCCATTCATCTTTTGATGGACACCGAGGCTCCTTCCACAGTTTGGCTATTGTGGACATTGCTGCTATAAACATTGCAGTGCAGGTGTCCTGCCGTTTCACTGCATCTGTATCTTTGGGGTAAATCCCCAAGAGTTTTGCCCATTTCTTGACTGGATATCTTGTTCTTGGGTGTTGAGTTTGATAAGTTCTTTAGAGATTTGGGATACAACTAACCCTTTATCTGATACACCATTTGCAAATATCGTCATCCAATCCGTAGGTTGTCTTTTGATTTTGTTGACTGTTTCTTTTGCTATGCAAAAGCTTTTTTCTTCTTGATGAGGTCCCACTAGTTCATTTTTGCCTTTATTTCCATTGCCTTTGAAGACATGTCTAACAAGAATTTTCTGCAGCTGAGGTAAAAGAGATTGCTCTCTGTTATTCTCAAGGATTTTGATGGATTCTCTCACATTTAGGTTTTTCATCCATTTTGAATATATTTTAGTGTATAGTATGAGAAAATGGTCCAGTTTCATTCTACATATGGTCCAATTTTCCCAACACCATTTGTTGAGGAGACTGTCTTTCTTTTTCCCATTGGATATTCTTTCCTGCTTTGTCCAAGATGAGCTGACCATAGAATTGTGGGTCCATTTCTGGGTTCTCTGTTCCATTGATCTATGTCTGTTTTTGTGCCAGTTTTGTACTGTCTTGATAATCACAGCTTTGTAATACAGCTTGAAGTTCGAAATTGTGATGCCTTCAGCTTTGATTTTCTTTTTCAACATTCCTTTGTATATTTGGGTCCTTTCTGGTTCCATTCGAATTTTAAGATTTTTTGTTCCAGCTCTGTGAAAAATACTGATGATATTTTGGTAAGGATTGCATTAAATGTGTAGATTGCTCTGGGTAGCATAGTCATTTTAACAATATTTTTTCTTCTAATCCATGAGCATGGAATGTTTTTCCATTTCTTTGTGTCTTCTTCAATTTCTTTCATAAGTGTTGTATAGTTTTCAGAGTACAGATCCTTTACCATTTTGATTAGTTTTATTCCTAGGTATTTTCTGGTTTTGGGTGCAATTGTAAATGGGATTGATACTTTGATTTCCGCTTTCTTCTGCTTCATTGCTAGTATGATCGTCATAATTATAATGTCATCTCCCAAAACTGACTTTCTCCTTCCCATACTCCTTCCCTATCTGCAAGTCTACATATATTTTTTCTTGATGATTTGATATTGGAGAAAATAATGTTCTTAAAAATCTCTGTATTTAAGGTGGAAAATAGACCATGTAGGACTTGTGTTCTCTGACCTACTGTACCGGCTTGATTAATAAGGAGGTGAAACACGCGGCTTAAAAACTCATCTGACAAGAAAGCTGAGCTCTTTAACCATGCTTTGGAGAGTGCTATTTTACTTGTTGGCAGCTCTGCCACATTTCCTGGGGGACAAAGAACAGTGTACATTATCTACCACAATACTGGGCATCCCACCTTTTAAAGATCCATTTCTTTAGGTCTATATGACACTAAATGTTGCTGTGGCTCTCAATTAAAAATATATTTTATTAAATGTTTACTATTCACTACTTCCATTACACTTAATGGGCAGCTTGATGAAATTAACAGCTAAGGGGGAAATTAGATAAGCAGAGTCCCAAGACAAGTCAATAGCACACTGTGAGAGGTCCAGAGTTAAATGTAAATATTAACTTCTATCCCCATGGTCAGCCCCTATAATTAAACCAAAAATGATTCCATAGATCAAAATTTTAAGTCCAAACCTAAAGTGCCCATAGATTCCTGAAGATGGTAGATTACCCTTCATATTGATTATGTTAACTAACTAGCTCCACGATGGCAGACACAGATTTCCTGATTTCCCTGAGACACAGATGACTAACTTTAAATTTGTTTAATCTTCAGGTAGAACTCTTGACTTTTTAACTGACATAGTAAACTATGTGCTTTACAGACACCTTCTATAGAGGCACTTTTTCTTTTTTTTTCTTTCCATAATTTTCACAGAAGGTCCCCTCACTCCCGAGGCCACTTGTTTAACCGTCTATGAATAACGGATAGCTTAAAATATTGTAGTAATTAGATGAAAGTAAAGCAAAATAAACAATTTCCAACATTTTACTTTCAATTTTGTTAGGGATGTTTCTGTGTAAATAGCAGCCCAAATAAACTTGACAGGATGAGAAAATACATATGCCTTGTATATCTGGCTTTTAAACATAGTCCTGAATCAATTTTTTGGAATAGTTAGCATTAAATAGGTAACATTAAACTGTTGACTTCTGGCACAGTGAATACTATAAATCATATGTTGCTTTATCTACCATTTCTCATGTTTAAAAACCACTTTTTAATCTGACCTATGGGCTCACCACGTTTATTAGCTGATTTGATTATATAATCATATTTATGTTAATGTAAAATAAGAAATCTGAGGTCATTGGGGAATACTTAATCTGGCCTACAGTAGTAAGCCATCACTGCAGTTGCTTTATTGCAAAATTTGGAAATGAGTTTTAAGGTTTATTTTTCAAGTTAGTCTACACAGGGAATTAATTTAAAATCTATTATATTTATATGACTTGTCTCCCTCATGATTCATTTTTTTGAGCTGGCCTTCAGGCAAAAGCAATGCTAGCTTGCCTGGGGGAAGCTCATTTAATTTGATAGTGATAATTTTTTTGACAGCTGGTAATTTGCTTATTTACAGCTTCCTGATTAGGTCTTTGAATGCCACAGTTACTCACATAAACTAATAATCCGCAATTATTCTCTCTCTGCCTGTGTCTCTGCCTCTCTCTCTGTGTCTCTCATGAAGAAATAAAATCTTAAAAAAAATCCTTATTTCCCATTAATTGTCCCACTAAGAAAACAAACTAACTTTAATCTTCATTACTATCATTAATATCTTGTGACTCTAGGGATGCCTGAGTGGCTCAGCGGTTGAGCTTCTGCCTTTGGCTCAGGACCTGATCCCAGGATCCAGGATCGAGTCCCTTACTGGGCTCCCTGCGAGGAACCTGTTTCTCCCTCTGCCTGTGTCTCTGCCTCTCTCTGTCTGTTGTCTCACATGAATAAATAAATAAATCTTAAAAAAAATATCTTGTGACTTTTCTCACCTTAACATTACAGTGATTATTTTATGCATATATGATAATGGAGATCCACCTCTTGTTGCAGGATTCTTTTCCAGTTCACTAGCTTTTATTGAAGATATGCACATTAGCCATTATTGCAATAATGATGGCGGTTTAACCAATAGTTATATCTTGGGATGGGACATCCTAGAACACTTTAGGCAACATATTTAGCTGCTTCAGAATATGCAAAAGTTCTTTTCTTTCTTTTCCTTTTTTGTTTTTTCAGCTAGTAATGGATTTTTTTTGGAAGTAGTCCTTTAAATATATTCATAGGAATACATTATATTGTCCAAATAGTGAGATTTATATAAATGTATGAAAGCACTTTAGTTATTATGATACATTAGGTAGCTCATTTGTGGTAAAACATAGGCTATTTATTAAATATGTAAAGTGGTTGATTTGGATGAAGATGTTTCCAATAAAAGATGAATTTTGTTTGTTTTAATGTGGCAATATCCATTAACAAGTCTTTATGAAAACCAATTTCCTAAATTTAAATGTATTGGTTTAGTTTTTTTAACGGGAAATTTGTTTAGCATAAAACATGTTTGATTATTAGACATGAAATTTGTTAGCTTCTTTCGTAGTAGCTGAAGAAACATATATTTTAATTCTTTTTATAAGCACTGTAATGATGCTTCTACAACAAAGATGATTCCTTGAAATAAATTATCTTAGTGGTAGAAGTGTTATCTCAAGAGGTAGAAATTATGTAGACAACGTAAGGATGAACAAATTAAGATCAACATCACTGTACAGCACCAGTTTCTACTTCTCCCTTTTGGCCACAGTTTTAGGCCAGCTATCATTCATATATATAGAATCTGTATTTTTCTAATGTAATCCTAGAGAATAAAGGAGGGGAGCTAGTGTCTCTATTTTAATAGAAGAGTAGCCAGGAGATTAAAATATGTGTGTAACTTTCCTAAGGCCAAAGTCTAATGAGTGGAACACCAGGATCATAAAGTGATTTGTTTTGCTTCAAAGTCTGGTCTTCCTGTACAATCTCATGCTGTCTCCCATGTCAGTGTTGTAAACTACTTCAGCCCAAAGCAGGCAGACAAGTTGGGGAGGAAGGTGGTGGTAACTTCAAAGTTATAAGCTCCCTTAATCAGAATTTTATTCAAACCATTCCTTCAGGAATACAGTAGTGAGCAAAATTAACCTGTTTCATTCAGGAGTTTATATATCCATTGGGTATATAGATAAAACTATACTAATGTACTGTTAATACTAATAAGTATAATCATGTATTGCAAAGGGATAGATTAAGAGTATACTTTGTAAGTAATGCCTGAAGAATGAATGGAGGCATTAATAGTTGGGGCTGTAAGTGGAAGTGAATATAAGAGACAATGGAGGCTGTTTTAGGTGCAGACAGCATGACCTTTGTAGGGCTCTAGAAATGCTTTTGACAGAAATCCTTAGCACCACTACTTTCTCCCACTGGTTTCTTAAAGATTGAATGGTGCATCCACTGTAAATAATTCCTGATGATTTAGTCTCCACAAAATATGACTGTACTTGATAATTTGGCAGCCATAGTCCAATGTCAAATCTATTTTTCTGGTTGTGTAGCTCATTTCTCCATTCAGCCTCCAAATGGTGATTTGCCCTCCATTTTCTTTTGCCTCTCTATTTTATCCATTTCCACAGTTGATATTTCAAAATCTGCTACCAAATTCTATATAAATAACAACATAATTTATTTGCTTCTAGTACATATTTTATAATTTCCAACTTTCTGAAAATTCCATTACAACCTCAAATGTGTATTCTACATCAGAATCACCATATTGCCTGCTGAATTTCTGTTCCTGATGATAGAATGGCAGATTTCTTGGTTAGACACATCAGAGTTAGCTTCATATTCACCTCCTCAATCAAACTTTAATCTCCATAACCTCTAATCCATAATAGTTATGGAGTACACAATACTTGTGAACAATTTTAAACATAAAAAATAGGGAATCTGATTCAGAGTGGCTTAAACAGGAATCTATATGGTCCTGTGAAAAATAAATCTAGATGGGTTCCAGTGTTATTTTAGCTGGGGGTGAGATGAGGGCAGAGGTCAGAGCAAGCAATCTATCTTCTCACACTACGCTTGGCTTTCCTCTCAGATCTTCACATAAGTCTCCCAGCAGACTTCTCATTGTGTCTGGTTAACCATATGTGTATTTTGTCCACCTGCTCTTTGACATCAGAGGATTTGCAGTGTTTATCTGAACAAAAGTGGAGATGTGTTAGTAAGAGAAGGATAGGGAATAGGGAATGAATATTTTGTAAGGATGTGTATAAGATGTTTGCCACGACACCACTGAATTTTGTTACCTGCTTGCCCCAAACCTTTACTAACTCCAACAACCTTTCAAATAAGATCATACATCCTATCATCTTGTGCCTTAAGGAATTTATCCTCATCTACTTTTAATCTGTTCCTCAGTGTTTTTTTTTTTTTTAATCTAATGGCTATAGTACCTTTTTTTAGGGTAAGGATCACAGTCCCCCCTGAGAGCTACTTCTGTTCAAGTTACTCCACTATTTGTTGAGTGAATATATTAATTTGGCTCACTTTAAGGTTTGTTTTTTCATATTTCCTATTTGGCTTTTCTTCTTCCTATTTCCCTCTACTAAAGTCCATTTAGATGGTTCTCCTAAACTCTATTTTTCACTAAATAAAAGATTATTTTTTTAATTCAAGAGAAACATAAATATTCAGAAGCAAGAAGCTGATAAACACATATGTGAAAGACCATTCTTCCTTTGTGACTAGAGTAATTAGGTACCATTTTAACCCAATACCTTTTTAAGCTGAGAAAGTTAGTATCTTGTTTTTACTGATGAATAGCTTTTCTAGCACAAATAATGCTTAAGAGTAGTACTTTAAGAAATCTCAATATATATAAACCCTGAGTTATAATAGATGAAAAGGTTTTTAAATACTCAAATTACATGTTTTTACTTTGTGAAAGTTAATCCCAAAGTGTTCCTTCAGGTAGCAAAAAAAAAAAAAAAAAAAAAAAGATTTTATTTATTTATTCATGAGAGACACACAGAGAGAGCCAGAGACACAGGCAGAGGGAGAAGCAGGTTCCCTGTGAGGAGCCTGATATGGGACTTGATCGCAGGATCCCAGAATCATGACCTAAACCAAAGGCAGATGCTCAACCACTGAGCCACCCAGGTGCTCCCAGGTAGCAAATTTTTACTTTTCATTTTTCACTTAAATGTGCTGGTAAAATTACCAGTGAGCAATAAAATCTGTGAAGTCAGACTGCCTTGAGTTCCAACTCTTCACCACTATGGTTCCCTAACAAGTCACTTAACTAATAGCTCAATCTCTCATTAATAGCAATACCACTCTAGGACTACTGCTATTAATTAAATCATTATTGTACACTTGCTGAATGAAAAGCATGGACTAAGCACTTTTCGCCTTATCCTTTCCAATTTTAAATTGAAACGGTAGGGTTGTTGACATCATTCACTTGGGGCTTGGAGATGTTGAGAAATTTGCTCAAGGTCACAGAGTAAATGGCAGAATTAGGATGCTGACCATGTAAGCTTGGCCCCAGAATGTGTGCTTTTAACCACTCTAGTATTTATTGCCCTTCATTCAAATGGATTATTCGTACTTAACTGTAAAATCTTTGGAAGGGTCAGTTTAGATATTACATGATAGCAGTACATAAACTGTACAATGTATTACAAATATAATGTATTACTATTACTAATTTAGAAATATCTGCATAATCATCATTTAACCTTTAGGACAGCAATATAAAATTATTATAATCATCACAGAGTTTCTTCTATGTGGTAAACATTTCATATGTATATGTAAAATGTGGGTAAATTAAATATAAGATTAAAATTTTATTTTGGGTCACCAAATTATTATTTTAAAAATTCATAAATAAAAATACACCCCATTTACCTCTTTCAAATGCATAACATACTAAAGAAGAAAGCTTCTTGTTAACTTAAATCTTGTTTACAAGATTGCATCATTTTATTCATGACTTTCTTAATGTGATACCCCCAAATCATTTAAAATTTATGTATTTATCACATATTTATTGAATAACTGTATTGTGCCAAGCACTGACTGGAATGAAAATTGAGAGACTCTTCCTCAAAATAGAGTCAAAGCAGGATGATTGTACTCTTCTGATTGAAAATTTGTGATGTCATTTAAAAGCCATATGAGGGGTGCCTAGGTGGCATAGTTGGTTGTGTCCAACTCTTGTTTCCACTTAGATCATGATCTCAGGGTCATGACATTGAGCCACAAGTTGGGCTCTGAGCTCTGCGTGAAGTCTGCTTCAGATTCTCTCTCTTTCTCTTCCTCTGCACCTCCCACTCATGCTCTCTCTCTCAAATAAATACATAAATCTTAAAAAAATAAAATAAAAGCCATATGAGGATTATACTAATTTTAGAATATCTTCATGAATTCACAATATCAGTTAACATCCAATTTACCCCTTTTAAAAACTTTTTTTTAAAATCAGTTACCTATGCTTCGGATAGTACTAATGGCTTTGGGATGTTGATCCTTTTTCCCACAGTTGGGTTTTAGATGCAGGTAATGCAGAGCAGTGCATTGTCATATTATGAAATATTGTACAATTATGTAGTTTTCTTACTGTGTCCCAGAGATGAAATGTCTTTCAGCTGAAATGGCTTTATGAGAGTGAGAGAGAAGAATATAGAGGGGCGGGACTGAACATAGAATGTGGTACTTAATATTAGGGCAAAACAGTTCTCCTTGGTCTCGAAAGCTGATTAGAAACAACTGTCAGATAATTTTTATACATTAATTTTTTTTTTGTATTTCTGATGATGTAAATTGTAACACTAGAGTGTGTCAGGCATTTGTAAGTGTTTTCCCATTGCTTAGATAAAAGAACTGTTAAGATAGGTGCCTGAAAACCTCTTCTGAGATGGTGTAAAACTAAATAAAATCTAGGGATCCCTGGGTGGCGCAGCGGTTTGGCGCCTGCCTTTGGCCCAGGGCGCGATCCTGGAGACCCGGGATCGAATCCCACATCGGGCTCCCGGTGCATGGAGCCTGCTTCTCCCTCTGCCTGTGTCTCTGCCTCTCTCTCTCACTATCATAAATAAATAAAAATTAAAAAAAAAAGATAGAACTTAACCATTAAAAAAAAAATAAAGAAAATCTAGATCTCTTGTCTTAGTTTATTTTAAAGTTGCTGTCAGGCTGTTTCTCATATCATATTAGAATACTTCAAGCTTGCTATCAGAACATTCATGAACTTCCCTTTAAATAATAAGTTCCTTTTTTTCTGACTTGCTATGTCGTTTTACTTCTAATAATAGCAAGTATTAATAAAAGAGGAAACATTCTCTTCCCAGACAGCCAAAAGTAAAAAACAAAACAAACCTACATTTGGGAATTACAAATTCTGTTCCTACCCATCCCCGCTCCACCCCTATCTGTAGTCACTATTGGTATAGCAGAGATCGTAGAAATTATAAAGATATCAGTTATGTTTAATTGTACGATGCCTAATTATAACAGTGTTAAACCTTGCTGGTTAAGTGTCTTCATCTAGTCTGGAAAGTCACAACAAAGAGTTGTGAAAATTTCACTACTGTATGTGAAATGAAAAGATCTTGAAAAAAGATTGTGAGTTCTTGTTGAAGGTCATGTCCCATTAAAGAAAAAATACAGTTTCTTCTGTTTGCAATTATATTGAAAGTGATGAACAATTTTTGTGTCTCTTATAAGAGTTTGACTTTTTTTAAAAAACCAGTGAGAATTATCACTGAATGTTTTACTGACTTGCCTTGTTTATCATAGAGCTCATTTAAGTGAGGACTAGAGTAGCATTAGCATTTTCCCCCAAATCATTCCTTTAATATTCCCTCTGACATTTCAAATAATTTGGCATATCTTTTCCACTTGCATAATCCTTAGATGTCTGGCAGCATATTTACTTAGATTCTGGAATTTATAATAATCAAACAAATGGATGTGAAGCAAATTATGTTTTTGAAATATTTCACATGATTATATAAAAATACCGTATGGAGCTAGGTTTCCTAAGTAAATCCATGTGGTATAATATTAGTACATTTGATCATTTAGCCATGTTTATAATGATTAAATACAATCAGTGTAGTATTTGATACTCTTAAAAGCCACCTAAATTATATAACATGATACAAAATAAATTTTGATTGAGTACCAAGTAGAAACCAGACCCCGTTCTGGATGTTGGAGAAACACAGTTGAATAAAGGAATCAATTCTTAATCTCTGGGGCTGTATCTTTCAGTAAAGTGAGTTAATATATGGCTAGGCTTACCCATAAAAATAGTCCATAAACATATAAATGCAAATAATCTCTAGGCTTTAGAACAGAGGCATAAATAAGTAGAGCTAGCCCAAATATTAGAACAACAAACTCTTCACTGCTGGACCAGACATTAAGTTTAGATTATATGCTAAACTGAGGAGCAAATTATTGCCTTATAAGAGGTAGTCTTCAGAATCTAAAGTGGAAACAGATTTCCCCCCCTCAATATCTAACTTACTGTTCTGTATCCTTATATTATGAAAATTATCCAGGATCACTCAATTTTTACATAAACAGAACAATAACCTCTAACTCTTATCATCATGCAGTTTTCATTGGGAGTACTATCTTCTTGAGTTTTGTACCAAAACATGTTTTGTTGAAAATGCATAAAGAACATCCTTCTGATTTATAGAAAATTCTATAACAAATCATGCAATGGCCTGGCTAATTTCCTGAGAGGCAGTTAGTTCTTCTATGTTTTGTGAGTTTAACCTTTAAACATTGTAAACTTAAAATAATTTTTTGACAAATCAGTCAATAATCTAGAACTGAATTTTTAGAATCCCAGATGAAACTACTTGTCTTAATTCAACAAGTTTTGTTGACTTACTCTCCAAAGGCCACAAAGATGCTTCCTTTATTTACTTAGAGAAACTCTCCTTTCTACAAATTATTTAAAATTGACGACCAAAAGAATACAATAAGAGCTTCAGTGAGATTAGCATGATTTTTAAACAGCATAGATTATACAAGGACAGCCTTTGACAAAAGAAAATCCCTTTGGAGTTTAGGTACAGTACATTTTCACTCTTCTTTTGTATTTGAAAAGACTCTTTTTTTTCTCATTCTTTCATCTTTAGCTTGCTTAGACTTGATGCAGCATAGAGAAAAGAGAGCTGGCTTAAAGCTGGTAGCTTTACTTCATCAGAGAGGACTTACTATATATGAAAGTGTTTTCCTTTCTATGAATATATTCTGGGAACTCACCTCTTAAAAAATTTCCCATTAATATTTGTCACTAAAAGACCTCTAAAATTCAAAGTTGTTAGATGATGGAAGTGCCTAATATTTACTCTTGATAGAAAAGGACTTTTAAATAAGTGTCTGATTCTTTATTCCTTCTCAAATGTAAAAAAAAAAAAATCAGTCAAGTGGTTCTTTCATTTATAAGTCTTTCTTATTTAAATGCATTCTAAATTCTTAGTATAGAACCAAGAGATTACGCCTGAGCAGTTGTCAAAAAGCTCTACTTATCCTTTATCTTCTTGCATTAGAGATATAAATACTATGTTGCACATCTCTTAAGAAATGTTCATTAAATTTTTGAGTGACTATCATTTTGCAAGCTTTAAGTTGATTGGTAAGTGTATCAGCATCAGCTAGAAATGTGGATGAGCATATTCATTGATGTTTAATCAGTGATCATGGTCTTTAGGATGTATCTATGGCCCTTTGATTTTACATAAACTGGGCAAAGAATAATTAAACACTGAATACCAATGAAGTACCCCTCAGTCAGCCAAAATACATGTATTATGTGCTGTGTGCTGGACTGAGCTACAAAGATGAAACAAGTGGTTTCTGTATTCCAGAAGCCCATGATGTATGGACAATGGTCCTTCCTTCCTTCAGCGATCTAATTTCGGATCATGCATTGTTGATTTACAGCTCTGTATTTCATAGTTACAAAGCATTTCAAGGTGTTTTGAAATCATTTGACCAAGTGACCCTTTGCTGTTGCAGTTTTCCCTCAAGGAATCTACAATTCAGGGTCACTCTACTTTTTTTTCCAAATGTTTCTGAGTTCATAAAAGTTTCGGAAACGTTAAATAAAACTAACAAGTTAATTCTTTTTTCTTCTTAAAGTGGAGGACATCTCAGATATTTTATGACACAAATAGGCATTGTGATAATCTTAAAAGGGATAGAGTATGTTCAATTTCTCAAATATATTTTACTTTGAAAATTTTATTGTTTATTTAAACACTAAATAAATAAACTAATTTTGACCAAAATCTTCTCTGGAATTTTTTTTTCTTGATGTGTATAATTGGTGAATTTCAAATGGCTGGTAACCTCTAGGACCAGTTAAGAAAGGAAATTTGCAGACTATAAGAGGTTTCTATTTGTGCTGTTAAAGCAGGTTTAATCCGCGTCCTTTCTCTCTAAGTTTCTAAGTCTGTTTTTCTTTTGTCTTTGAGAATATGGCAGTTCAAAATGAAAGCCTTCTATCCAAACAATCTCTTTCATGGGCTGAACTCCCTTTATATTAGTCCTTCATTCTTACTTGCTTTGTCCTTTTGTTAAAGCCCCAAACTTTCTTCTTATGTTTAACTCTTTTTATGTTTATTGAAATCTTATTTTCTCCTCAATTACTAAAACTTGTTATTTTACCTAAGCCTAGACTTCCTTTAATACCTTCCTTTTCTCTTTTGTCTTCTTTTTGAATAGAATTTTTGTTTTCTTATGAATGTGACCTGAGCAACAATTGTCTTCTTCTTGGTCCTCATTAGTGTTTGTAGACTATTGATAGGCAATAATTACCATTTTTATGACTCTTTCTCTTTTGCAGGCTACAGAATCTAGTGTATTATTTTTTTCAAAATTTACTGATTTTCATGTGGTTGTTTTATTTTTGGAGGTCTTTGGTACTGGATTTTCACTGTATCTTTCTACCCTTATGCCTTCGGAAGATGGAGAACAAGCAACTTTATTATCCTCTGTGTGATATTCTGTGTTCAAGACTCTCAAATTCCAATGGTCTTCATCACTAGCCTGTTGATTAACTCACAGAGAGAACTGCATTCTGTAATGGCTTTCTATGTAAAATATTTAATTTCTAAGTTTAACTTTCTTTTTTTAAATTTTTATTAAATTTTAATTTTTTTTAAGTTTAACTTTCTGCCCCAAATTTACCCCCTCTAATATAATCTATAAGTATTTAACAGGCACTTCAACCTGACACCAATCCTTCCTCCTATTTTTCTTAAATGAAAATCATTTTTAAATATAGATACATACAGTAAAAGGAAATTTATTTGTGGTCAATGGCTTTGAAAATTGTAAGTGAGATACGTAAGTTTCAGTTCTGTAGTAATTCCAGTAGTCTTTATTATGCTCTTATGCTATGTGAATTCCAATGATGTGGATCTAATAAGCGTTTTTGTTTATTTTTGTTGTTGCATACTCATCAATACCTCTTCATGACAACAATCGAGTACTATATTTTTTTTTAAGAAAATGGAAACATAATTGTCTTTAATATGGTTTGATCATTTTGCTGTGTCAGTGGCAGTTTTACTTGCTGCTTGGGCTGGAATCATCAGACATTGTCAGATGTTTCATCTGATACAATAAGAAACATTTATGTTTTAACATGCAACTTCACCAACTGGAAGATTTGTTATTTGAAGTACTGCTGTAGGTTTAGGCCATACAACGTAGAAATACTGCTCAAACAATTTCATTTAATTCTCACCAAATACATTTTTTAAAAGATTTACTTATTTATTTTAGAGAGAAAAAGAGGGTGGGTGCAGAGGGAGAGAGAATCTCAAGCAGACTCCACACAGGGAGCCCAACTCAGAGGTCAATCTCACAACCCTGAGATCATGACTTGAGCTGAAACTGGGAGTCTAATGCTCAATTGACTGCACCATCTGGGCACCCCCCCGCCATAATATTCTTTTTGAAGAGATGATGGTATGTTTACAATTGTATGTTATCCATTACTTAGTACAGTATGTTTCCTCATTGATAGCCTGTTTTGAGTAAGTACCAATGAGAATGTGATACTATGTTTATTGTTTGCTTGTATGATGAATCAGAATTTTCTTCAGATTTCTTTCTGGCTCCACTGGTTTCTTCTCCACTATCCATATACTTCCTGTGCTGAGTACCAATGGACTGTCTTCATATTGTGATCAGACCTATGGCCCTACAACTTTATGTATTCCTGATAACTTTTCCTACAATGGAACAGTTTTCCATAGCTTACTTACAGAAGAACATTATTGCAAACCGTTAACTAGATCCCACTATTTTCATATTTTTTAAGCCAAATTGCCAAATACACATGACCTTTCCAACACTATAGGATGGGAGCAAAAATGTGACAGAGTGGAAGGCAGAGCTCAGAGACACAGCAGCCCTAACCATTTGTGGTTAATGCATTTCAAATATTACAAACATAGAAGACCATGAGAAGCCCTGTTGTGGCTTCTCCCAGGGTCTTGGCAGTCTGTACCAGTGAGAACCCTGGAGCTTAAACTTTTTGGCTTCAAGGCAATGCTGCCTCTAATGCAGTCACTCCCTGCCTTTGTTTAGACATGTGATATTTCTGGTTTGGATTATTGTAGCATCTTCTTAACTGTTCTTTTTGACTTTAAGTGTCTCTTCTAATTTATTGTCACATAGAACTACCAAGTTCTCTCTTAAAACACTAGTCTTGAAAATTGGCAGTTTAGCAGAGTAGGGGAGTATGACCTCTAGAGAGAAATCCAGGTTAAGTCACTTACTAATTACTGGATTTCAGACAAATGTTTATTCTCTCTGTAAGCTTTGGTTTTAGTTTCTGTGAAAGGAAGAACATAATACTTATTTCTTAAAACTGCTGTGAAGATCAGATTAGATTTCACATATAAAACAGCCGATGAGTAATATTATTTATTATCGTTAAGATACATCCTCTCCTTAAAGTTTTAATTTTCTGTCTTGTCTGATTAGCTTAGCATCCAAGGTCCTTTATTTCCCTTTCTGTTTTTGTTTCTGACATTGTCCCACATGTCTTCTCTGCCTTAGCCTCCTAGTCCAGCTTCCTGTCCCTATTACTTGCCCACCAAATACATCCACTTTAAAGACTCCAAACCTTTAACCATGTCACTCTTGCTTTTTCCAGATATCCACTCCTTTAGCTAGCAAATATCTAATTATCCTTTAAAGCCGAGTCCATTTGTCGTTTCTTGGTCATCACAGGCAGTTAATGGTCCCTAAGCTGTGCATTTCAGAACACTGCATTCAAATGCTCATCATATTGTTTTAGATGTTTCCCTAACTCCTTTGAGGAGCTCTGAACACCTCAATGGCAAGAAATGTGCCAGGCATAGTTGTTTCTCTGAACCTGGAAGAGTTGTCTGGCTTAGAGCTGGAGATCAATACATGTGAGTGGAGTGAACATAAATTCCTGTATTTCTTACACTTTTTGATTATTCTTGATTATTCACCTTCTTAAGTACTGATAGGTTGTATTTCATAACATGTTTTCAGTATTCTACAACTAAAAGCCAATTTTGTTCTCAAACTCTATAGTGGTGAAAATTTTTATCTTAATATTTATTTTTTTCTTTATATTCATTTTCTGAATATGGAATGAACTAGAATTTGGGATTTAATCTAATGGGAATCCAGTAGTCCCTACTAATAAGGAGAAAGAACAAATGAGGTATTTTTTATTGTTACATTGTTTTATTTTAGAAACATTATATGGTCTCATTCATTTGGGGAATATAAATAATAGTGAAAGGGAATAGAGGGGAAGGGAGAAGAAATGGGTAGGAAATATCAGAAAGCGAGACAGAACATAAAGACTCCTAACTCTGGGAAATGAACTAGGGGTGGTGGAAGGGGAGGAGGGAGGGGGGTGGGGTGAGTGGGTGGTGGGCACTGAGGGGGGCACTTGATGGGATGAGCACTGGGTGTTATTCTGTATGTTGGCAAATTGAACACCAATAAAAAATAAATTTATTATTAAAAAAATAAAATTATTTGTTCTAAGTAAAATTTGAAACTTTTAAAACACTGAATTAAAAAAAAATTAGTTTCCCCATTCTAGGCTTAGCTTTAGAATGTGTGTCAGAGGAATGAATTTTTGAGTATAAAAACTTATTTTATTTTCCTAGTAAGGATAATCTTAACAGCATAAAAGAGATTTAGTAGAGGCATATTGACAATCATATGTATCTATCTGATTATATTTATACTGTATACATATTGCAAGTATTTTAATATATTTAGTTCAGCTAGTTTACTGCTAATAAATACAAAGTTATAAGTTTGACACAGGTAAGTATGTTAGTTTTTGTTTGTGGGTGCTAAGAAAGATTCTATTTTCACTATTAGGGAAAAGAAAAAATATATAAAAACCTCAGATGGATCAAACAGCACATTTTATAAATGGAGATGCTTGTGTCATTTATAGTAAAACTATGGAGTGATAGAACATCCATTCAATTGATACCTATATATTAATGTATGATAAAAGCAACTTTTATGAATATAAGAGACTAAAAGGTAATTTTGTTATGGCAAACTAACAGGAATTTCAGATCTTTACAGTTTAGTAAGCACAACAGTTCCCAACCATCTGGGTATGGCACAACCCACATACATGCACAATGTGTCCAGCACTTCCAAGGTCATCTCTGTGACCACTATTGTGAATAAATGGGCCAATTTTGCCATTTAAACTTGGCACATGCTCTCAGAGGTGTTGATTATTCAAAATACCTGTTTGCCCAAGTCTATTAAGCTTAAAAACTACATTTTAATGGCCCCTTATATTTAAACCCTGTTTAATATGGCAAATGTTTGAGAGCTACTTACAAACACCATTAAATTTCATCACTAATTACTAATAACAGGAATGAAATTAGCACCTGTTTCAGCTGCTTTAGATTTTGGATTGCACTTAATAAACAGTTGCAAAAATTCTCTGTTGCTAAACATTTATTGGGGCCATTTGCATTCTGATTTTTCAATGAGCTATTATGATTTATACTCTCATATACTCATCTGAAAAAGCACAGGACGTGAAGTTATTATTCTTTATTTGAATTAGAAGTTATGCAGGTACTATCTTACATTTTACAATTGTTGTTCAGTGTAAGACATCAATTTATCTCACATGTAATTGTCTCAAAGGCTACTAAGATGAGAATATCAGCGGAGTGAATTTCACATAAATAAATAAATAAATAAATAAATAAATAAATAAATAAATTAGATTAACACACAAGAAAGACGGTGCTTTAGGATTCAGTGATCCCTTAAAAAATACAAAAGCTCTTAAAAATGTGAAACGCTTGCTTCCCACTAGCACTCCATTGTGGGCATTTGGCTTATGCTACTACTGTAGGTGCTGGCAGATTTTTAAAGTCAAAATAAGGCAGTTTAATTGGCAAAATGATTCAATGCTGCCTTCAGCACTATTAAAATAGCATCACTAATTAACAATAACAAGAATTATGTATTTGGGAAAGTTTCACAGTCATTGAAAGGATGGTAGTTATCTTGCTGCCACACTGAGAAGTTGTGAGAAAAATTATAGAAAACGTAATATAATAGAAAAATGTCAACCATTTTCAGTCTCCAAGATAAATAATCATAGCATAATTTTTTTCTGATCTTTAGTAACTTATTCAAATTTTATAACTAAATACATAAGATGCTATCATTGTTTTGTAGGATTTCAGGACAACAGAACTCTAGATACCGTGACTCTAATCATTCAAGCTATTTTCTTTGATTTAATACAGATATTTTTGGTCATACTTCAAAGTACAGCAAGAGATATTCTTTAAAGTAAAGTTTATAAACAAGAATAAAATAAAATTCTTACAGGATAACCAGAAGATGGCAGCATGGCAGTTATTTAGAAATTTGATAGCTTTTAACTTCTATCAAGTGAGAAACAGTTTCCAGATTTTGGAAAATAGTATCTGATATACAATTGCAAAATTTTATCAATAAAGGAAACATAATGTTAAAAAGAGATTCTTAAGAAGACCTAAATGATAGCTTGACCAAAGTGGAATTACAAAGGAACAAAAATGGATTCTTCTTCACTGCAAATAATGTGGAAGAAAGATGAAAGACAATACAGGGTGAATGTCAAGGCTCTTAAAAATATGCTTTCAGAACATTATAAATTGGCTTGATAGAGCTCATTATAGGAAAGAAGAGACTCTTAAAATTCTAAACGAGATGAGGCCTCATATTGAAATAACCAATTAGTTCCATCTAGGCAATTAGGAAATAATTAAAGTTCATTATTATAATTGCACAAGTTCAAAATAAAATCCATAAATTTATCATCTTTTAAGTCCATTTTAGCTTTAAATAATACACCTATGATTCTATGATCTTACAAATCTTTTATAGACCAAATAGGTGCACACTTTACAAAGATCTCCAGCACATTTTCTTATTTTTAAAGGTGCAATCCCATTATAATTGGCATAATTAACTGAAGACTTTAGTATAGCAACAACAAAACTTATAAACCTCATTGGAGAATCTACATATTTATAGTAATATGGAACATAATAGAATGACAGTTTAAGAAAACATTTTCTATCACCCTGGAAAACATTTTAATAAGATATTACTATAGCACAAAATATGAAGAAAGCTCCCCTATACATTGTACTGTTAAAAATAAGGCTCAAGGCATTCATCTACCACATTTTCCTGTTCACCTTATAAATTTATTGTAGATACTAAACTTTACTCTTCCTCTGAAATACACTAAGATCTGCTCAAACTGAATTAGTTACTGTGCTTATTAAGAAACTTAACAAGTTTGCATTTTTGCATGTAGTAGTATAGATCCATTCATTTTTTCATTCAAAATTTATTTATTGCATATTATAATACTTGGTACTGTTCTAGATAGTGACTGAGATGGCCTAAAAATTTTGAACAGATTTGGTAAATAAATATAGCAGGAAAATAGTAGAAAATACAATACGTGAATTAGAAGGGCAAACATTTTTGAGTGACTATATAGCCATTATAATTAACAACAAAAATAATTGTTAATATGCAATATTTAAGCCCTTGTGGCTTTCCTTAGTTTGGTGTTATGAACATAACTGTTAATCAAATTCATCTATATAGATATTGAACTAGTATAATGTTCTCAGAATGAAAATATTTATAAGCAATGTCCTTCAGGTAATAAATCACAGAATAACCAGGAGAACACCAGGGGTCAAGTCACTGAAGAATCTAGGCAAGAGGGAGAAGATGGATCCTCATTTCCTCCTGCAGTGGGCAGCAAAGCTTTAGTCAGATTTTAAGATTCGAGAGAAAAGGAAACAATGAACAACAGAACAGACAGATATTATCCTCAGTGAAGGTTTATAGAGGTTTTGGAAGCAAGAACAAATTAGAGGATGATAATGATGATTATGATAAGTATTTTATTTTAGTATGCTCAATATTTTCTCATTCTAAAAAAAAGTGTTCAATACAGTAAACCATGAAATTAGCCACAGTTCACGGAAGAGCAACTTGAAACTCAGTTAAGTCAAATTTAAGGACAGAGAGCAGATGAAAAGCAGAGTCAGGCTTCCTACTGGAGATCCCGCCTCTACATTAGGATTAGAGGAAGATTAGATTGGAAAGAGAGTGGAGACTATGAAGACCACCTCTAATCTTGTGGAAGTGAGAAATTATCTCTGTTCTTTGATTCCACAAATATAAATAAAATATCTACTCAAGAACTTAAACTCCATGTTTGAAGGCCAGAATAGCACTGAAATTCATCCAGAGGTAATACTAAACGACAGGTTTCAGTTGTCATGATGGTTTGTTCATCTTAAATTTTATTCCCTCTTGTCTTGGTAGGTTCCAATTTGAACTAAAAGGCTCAATCCTATGGATAAGGTGCTGACTTCCCCTCCGCCCCCTCACTCAAGGGTCAAGGCTTTGTGGAGAGATCAAACAATGCAGGATGAAATATTCTGGAGCACACAATTTATTATTTGAGTCTATTTATATCCTATGAACTTCACCTCCCAGAATGTCCAGTATAGTTTATTATTTTTCTTTTCTTTTCTTTTAACTTATTTAAATTCAATTACTTAACTCATAGCATATCATTAGTTTCAGATGTAGGGTCCAGATGTTCATCTGTTGCATATAACATCTGTTGCTCATTACATCACCTACCCTCCTCAATGCCCATCCCCCAGTTACCCCATCCCCCACCCCCTTCCCCTCCAGGGACCCTCAGTTTGTTTCTTGTGGTTAAGAGTCTCCCCATGTTTATTGTATGTCAACCTCAGGTGGCCAGAATTACACTTCATTAAAATTTGACCATTAAAATTTTATGGGTGTTTTAAAATGTAATAAACTGTGGTGCCTGAGTGGCTCAGTCAGTTAAGTGTCTGCCCTCAGGTCAGGTCATGATCTTGGGGTCCTGGAATCCAGCTCCTCATCAGGCTCCCTACTCAGTGGGGAGTCGGCTACTCCCTCTGCCCCTCCCCCTGCTCATGAGCTCTCCTTCTCTTCCTCTCCCTCTCAAATAAATAAATAAAATCTTAAAAATAAAATAAAGTAAAATAAAATAAAATAAAATGTTATAAACACATGGAGCCTACCCAGTAGCTATTTGGTCTTTTATTTTTCCCTCCCCCCCTTTAACTGTTTTTCCTGTTATATAAAATTAATATTCTATTTTGTGTCTGTGGAGTTAAAATAAAATCTGTTACTGCCTCCTAATGAAAGAACTGTTTTTTATACCTTATTATTTTTCATGGCATGACTCTTCATAAGGGAAAATATTGCCAGGTACTATTCTTCTGTACATTGAGATATGTTTAAAAGAATAAAAGGAAAAAATCATTAGAAAAATTGGAACTTGATGGTTTATTTGTATTTGGTGTTATAAATTTCTGCTAATTATAAATTATATACATTGCTAAAATTTAATTTTTGCTACTTTATTTGATCTCCTTTGGAGCTTTGATCTTTCCCAGATCTTTGACCTTTTGTGATACAATTATTTTGTCTTCTTTTCTCTTATTCTCATTAGGTGCCCCAAGTCCCTTTTACTTGATATTGTTTCAGTCTCTTTTTCCTAATTTCTTTTTTCCAGAATCTTATTGAACTCTCTCTTTTCTTTACAAAATGTTTGTGTTTAGGAGAGAAAAATCTAAGGAAAATTGACAGAGTAAGCTAAATATATCAATTAAATTTTGTACAGTACAAGTTTTGACTATTTTTTACTAAATTGAAATAATTCCTAGATACATATATTTAAATGCTTATTTGCCATTGTCTTCAGTGGTTTACTCATGATGCAGAAAAGGCACAACAAACTAGATTCAACTTGAGTGTAGCCTAATGTGTCAGTCATTATATAGCAACAGCATAATTCCAATTTCATAAGTGAATTTGGACTTAAACCTGGCAGCTAACAAACGTTTTAAGCTTGGGAAAGTGGTACTCTCTACCACCCAATCATTTACTACCAACAATGTCAACATTATACAGTAGTGTTTGTGCTTGTTTTCAAATGAAATATTTTATAAAATTTATTTTAGTAAAACATGGGGAAATAGAAAATGTATGGTTAAAAACAATTATGACATTAAGATAAGAACTAGAATTACTGCTCAAATGCTAGTGGTTTAAAAATATGCCTCCTGTTGCTAATCTCAGGCAGGGATTTTACACTGTGCTTTTTGTGCCTCCAACATTCTATTGTGCCTCTGAAATTCTCTTCCAGAAATTTCAAGTTTATGTTACAAATTTTCATTTTATAGTAACTCATTTCATCTCTGCTGCCTGTATAAACTCACACCATTGCATACAAATCTAATAATGGTTAAACTCCTGAGATCCCTTCTTTTATTTTAATTCCAGTGCAGTTAATATGCAGTGCTATATTCATTTCAGGTGTACAAAATAGTGATTCAACAATTCCATATATTACTCAGTGCTCATCAAGATAAGTGTGCTCTTAATCTCCTTCATCTATTTCACCCATTGCCCTCCCCCTCTCCCATCTGGTAACCATCTGTTCTTTTAGTTAAGAGTCTGTTTTCTGGTTTGTCTCACTCTCTATCTTTTTTTTTAAAACTCTTGATGTTCTTGATCTTCTACCAGTAATGGTAATCATTTTTAAACCAATAATGTAATGTAGTCATTAAATGCGTTGCAAATGTATCAATAAATTTCACAGTAATTTTAATTTACATGATAATAGGTTATAGTAGTTATGTAAAATATAAATTATATAAACTGTTTTTCTAGATTTGTTAATCTATGCAGGTAGAAACATTGCAATCATCTTATATCTTCTTGAGTACACCGCACAAGGTGGCAATCAATAAATATGTGAATTCGATGAGATAGTATAATAGAAAAGATAATTTGAGGGATAGGTAAATGTAATGATTCTAGAAAACATAGGCTTAAGCAGTTGGTTTCATAGGGAGGAGTAATACATGCTCAATTTATTTGGAATAAAAAAACTAGGACAGTGAATAACTGTATAATTTAGCAGAATGGTGACATTGTATTAATTTGGCAGCTATAATAAAATTTTTTATACAATTGTATGATTAGCAACTGGTACAATAATATTGAGTAATCTATAGCCCTTATTGAAATTTCACCAGTTTTCCAAATATTTTTTTTTTCCTGTCCCAGAATCCAAACTGGGATCCCAAATTGCATTTAGTTGGTATTTTCTTTGTTTCTGCTAAACTATGGCAGTTATTTAAGTCTTTCTTTGTCCTTCATGACCTTGAAATATTTGATAAGTACTGGTCAGTTGCTCTGAAGAATGCCTCTCACTTTGGGTTTATGTGATCCTTTTGGCATGATTAGATTGAGGTTATGCATTTTTGGCGATATCACAGAAGTGACATTGTGTTCTTGACAATGTATCATATCAGGGAGTACATGATATATTTTTTTTTCTCTCGGGATATTCTTGATCAAGATAATGTGTGTTGGGTCTTTCCATTGTAGATTTACTATTCTTCCCTTTGTAACTAATAACTATATTTGGAGAGATACTCTGAGATTACATGAATATTCTGCTTCACCCAATTATTTTAAGCCTTGGTTGGTGAATCTTTCCTGAAGCAATTATTAGAGTGGTGTTTGCCTAATGGTAATTTTGTATTTCTCTTATTATTTCTCTATTATTATATAATAAGCTTTTTGTTACTTAATTATTACTTGCCATTAGTAGTAAGCAAAAACATGCTCTTTCTTATTTTTGTTCCTACTTATTAATTTGGATTATTTTTCATTACTTCCAAAGACACTAACTAGATTAGAGTTCCTTCTCCAAAACATGTTTTTAGCTAAGGCTTGCTGATACAAAGAGTTATATTCACCCAAACCCCACTTTATCCTTTCATAAATATGTGACATATTTATGTAAGATTCTCTCTTTTCCTCTCCCTCTGCCCCTTCTCATTGCTGTCTCCTCCCTGCTCTCTCATTTAAAAAAAAAAAGTCTGAAGCAATGTTATCATGAAAAGATGTTCAACATCACTAATCACCAGGGAAATGCAAATCAAAACCAGCATGAGAATTATCTCCTCACACATCAGAATGGCTAAAATGAAAAACAGAAGAAACAACAATGTTGGCAAGGATGCAAAGAAAAAGGAACCCTGTGTACTGTTGGTGGGAATGTAAACTGGTGAAGCCACCATGGAAAACAGTATGAAGGATCCTCAAAAACTTAAAAATAGAACTACTATATGATCTAATCATTACAGTACTGGGTATTTACTCAAAGAATATGAAAACACTACTTCAAAAATATATATGCACCCTATGTTTGGTGCAGCATTATTTACAAAAGCCAAATTATGGGAGCAAAGTCTAATGTCTATTAATAGATGAATGGATAAAGAAGAGGTGGTATATATATGGATACATATATATGAATATTATAATGGGATATATAATAGACATTATATATAAAATATATAATAATACTCCATTATATATGAGCATCTTTTCATGATGACATTTCATATATGTATGTATGCATATGTGTGTGCATATATGTATATACATATAATGGAATATTACTCAAGCCATAAAAGAGTGAAACCTTGCCATTTGCAACATGATGGATCTAGAGAGTATAATGCTAAGTGCAATAAGTCAGAGAAAGACAAATACCATTGGTTTCACTCATATGTGGAATTTAACAAAACAAAACAAAACAAAAAAACCAAATGAATGAAGAGAAAAAGAGACAAACCAAGAGATGGACACTTACTTATAGAGAACAGACTGATGGTCGCCAGAAGGGAGGTGGGTGGGGGCATGGGTGAAATAGCAGAAGGGGATTAAGATACGCTTATCATGATGAGCAATGAATAATGTAAAGAGTGGGGATTAACCATATTGTACACCTGAAACTAATAATTACATACATAACACTGTATGTTAATTATAATTGTATAATACATAACACTGTATGTTAATTATACTGGAATTAAAAAGGAATCCCAAGTAAGATCAGAAAAAAAAAAAAAAGAAGTGTCATGATGCTTTAATGATGATAAAGTGTCTGACCTAAGAGCTCCTTTATGAAAGTTCACTATAGGTTTGGAAGAAAATCTGTAAAAGAGGAACAAAGAAAATAGAACAATGATTTGTAATTCTAGAATGTGAGATTAGATGTTAAAATTTTGTTTATCCTTAAATATAAATTTTGATTATTATGGTTGAAAATATATTAACACCAAAAATATTCATGCTAAGTTTGTGAGTTTAAATGAAAATAATGTCCTTAAATGTTTCCCCCAGTATACACTATAACATTTTTCTACAGTATAATTGTAATTTACCTTAATTTCTAAGTATCTTTTTGATATGAGTGCTTCAGAATTGGCAAGAATATTTTGTGGATATGTTAGTTTCTTGCTCTGCACAGCTATTCTTAGAATATGACCCTTAGCCTAAATGCATTATGTGTCAAAGAATAAGAAATCTTACTTTTAGGCATACGAACAGCAAATATAGCTTTGATTACCTTAAAGGAAGCCTTTTGCACTCTTTAAAGCTTTTTGTGAATCTGTCTGATGACACATTAATTCAAATTACATTGTCTTATTTGTGACTTCTGTAGTTGTTCAGCTTTATCACAAACTCACCAAGAATTTCCCCCATTCTGTATAAAATCACTAATGGATTTGCTGCTAACCTCTGGCTTCAGTTGCTGTCAGTTGCCTTTGGTATCAATTGTGTATGCAATGAGCTGATAAGTACTGTGGCTCATTTTACTCTTGAGCAAACCAAGTTTAAGGGGGAAAAAAAGAAGCAAAAAAAAAAAAAAAACCAAAAAACCAAAAAACCAAAAACTAGAGAAATGATTACCTTAGTTTGAGATGAAGGTGGTGAAAAATTACTCAACTGCTTCCTAATTCTTGGCAAGATATAATGAAATGACAATTTTGAGGGGTGAAAGGTGAGTGGAGGACCCTAGAGCAGAAAGGTAGGGGAGAAAACAGGGGGTAGGACATGGCTTTCTTATGGTCTCAATTATAGTTTCCTTGGACTCCTCCAAAATACACTTTATTTTATATTATCAGTTTGATAAAATTATAATTAAAATGTACATCTCGGTTTAATTATGGATTCCTTCCCACATGAGTGGCTATTCCTCAATATTCCCAGTGTCATCATTTCACATTTCATTTTAATTTGTTAGTTCACTAGGAAGAACAGTGTACCCTGGCATATAAAGTATTACTTGTCATGACTCAGTAGACTAACAAAGCTTTTGTTGAAAGGAGAGGTTTAATGAAAAGAAAGATCCTACTTTTCTAGGTCAAATTATTAGCTCAGATATTTTATGCAAGAGAGGAATTGGCAATTTCTAATTGCATTGTACAATATGCTTACTTAAGAAACTAAAATATGTATAAAATGTATATCTCCTGTAATGGACAAAAAAATAGCACTTGATAATATAGAGACAGAATCTGAAACAATCTTGCTACTAGAAATAACTTTTAAGAATTGTTTTTACATGAAAAAATGCTTTTAATATTGTTCCTTTTATTTTAAAATAATGATACTCCTTGGGCAGCCCCGGTGGCTCAGCGGTTTAGCACCGCCTTCAGCCCAGGGGGTGATCCTGGAGACTCCGCATCGAGTCCTCGGGCTCCCTGCATGGAGCCTGCTTCTCCCCCTGCTTGTGTCTCTGCCTCTCTCTCTCTCTCTGTGTCTCTCATGATTAAATAAATAAAATCTTTTAAAAAAATTAAAATAAAATAAAATAAATAAAATGATACTCCTCTCTTATAACCTGGGAAGAATCGAAACAAAATGCTTAAATATAAATTTAAAGGAATAATAATAAATTTCATGGCAATCGGGTTATTTACTGTCATGTATATAAATTACACGGTGTCATATTTTATGTTTTGTCTACTCAGATATCGTGAACTAAATACAATGTAAGTCTGTCAACAGATATTTATAAATTACTTACCAGAAGAATACCATTAAACTAGGCAAGTTCAGAGGAAGCAGATGCACTAACCACAAAAGAATAAAATGACCTTTAATTTTGAAGATTTCGAGTACTCAGTATAGCATTATGATTTCAAATTGAGAATTATTTGTTAAACAATGCAGTTTTATGATAATAACTCATAAGCTCTGATAGAATAGTGCAATTAAGGAAGTAAGACTCCTGAAGCAATCTTTCGGGTCCTCCTTTCATCGTACACATGAATAACTCGAGCTCTTTATGCTTATTGCAGTTATTCATCAAAGACAGGA
Source organism: Canis lupus dingo (assembly GCF_003254725.2). Lineage (NCBI taxonomy): Eukaryota > Metazoa > Chordata > Mammalia > Carnivora > Canidae > Canis > Canis lupus. The sequence goes on along the minus strand of NC_064253.1, from coordinate 29,903,768 downwards.
GGTACCGGGCAAGTAGTTCTGAGGAGAGGGGTCCAGTCGTAGTTTTGTTGCTGATTACCTGCGTAAGCCTCAGCAAGCTCCTCAACTAGTCAAGTTCCTCAACGTCTCTCAACCCAGGTTCTACTATCTCTTAAATGAATTGTTTAGAAAAATTGTTTCCATTTCCTTCACTTAATAAATTTGTAACGTATCTCAAATTTGAAAGGTCCAGTGTTTTTCAGTCTTTTGAAAGGTGTAAATGTGCTCCTTCACTCAATGGGCTATCCATCTGAACAATGACAGCTGTGGCCTGAAGGGGTTAGGAATTTTTAGATGTTACCTGCCTTTTCAAGTCTACCTTCAATGATGGCTTTAAGATACATACATCTGATAGTACGTCTTATGACATCCAGCATGTGTTTGCTGTTTACTCTTCACACACACACCTGGGCTCTGTGATGGGGAGATGCAGGGTACAACGAAAATTTCTAGAGAAAGAAGCACGCAAAAACTGGGTTGGGGAATACTTCTGGAGAAAGAAATCTAAGTGGAGATCTGATAATGAATAGAAGTCAGCCAACAGATAATAAGGGGAAGTTATGTCTTAGTAAAAGGGAATGGTAAAAGACTTCTTGGTCAGAGGGAATAGTCCTTTTGAGAAGTCTAAAAGTTCAGTAAGGTTAAATTCAACTTTGTAAGTTTTAACCTAATTCTGTGAAAGAAAACTAACACTTGTAAATACATACTGTGCTTTAGGCAGGATGTTTGGTGTTTTAGACTCGTTGTGTTAGCTGGGTATGTATAGCCAGGGGAGCCTCATGTAACACTTCAACTACACAACTACTTAATAATGATCAGTTTTGATCTAATTGATTTAATGTTCTTCTAATCTCACCTTTGCCATTTACTGATGAATCACATTAGCCTGTACTTCTACCCTTCGAATATTTTCTTTCTTCAAGTTTTTCTAGCATCTTCCTTCTATTATGTTTATTTAGACCGTGACTCCTGAACAAACCCCTTTTGGCTAATTGTGTTGAACCGTATTTGGGGTTTTTTTGGTCCTCTAAATAGTGCTCTAATTCTCTTTGTAGATATGTACAATTGATGCATCTCATTCATTACAATACATTTTACAAAGAATAGTATAACTTTTCTTTAAAGTCACTGTAAAATATTGACACATTCCTAAAGTTATATATTGTTCTCTTTGGGAGATATATTTATTCATTGACAACCGTGCCATTAGCTGTGTGTGCATAATCACAAATGTGTGTGTTTGTATGTGTGTTGGCACCAGAAGTTCATGGGCTTTTTCTCCTCCCAAATAAGAATTCTAAACTTAAAAAAAAAATCAATTTTGATCATCTCATTTTATAGATGATCTGAAACCCAGAGGTAAGAATGTATCTAGTTTTCCTACTTTAAGTTCCAGGGCTCTTAGTATAATACAGGATATCACGAGCGCGTGTCTGTTTCATAATGTGAGCTTGTATATGGCAAGGTGTGTATTTATAAAACTACTCAGTGGTACCCAGACTATACTCACATGGATGCTCAATTTAAAAAGTATTTTTAGAGGATGACTGGAAAATTGATTCTCTGAATTTATGCCTTTCAACCTAGAGGATAGGAGAACGTATGTACTGACTATTTGGCAAATGTGTGTGTAAAATTAGCTGGCTATTATCTAGTTAAGAAATAAGCTCTGCTGTCTGCTGTGCTATGAAGTGGAAGTGAGTGGTTGTTGGAAAGAGGATATAAATGGTGCTTTACAATAAAAAGATATTGATCTTTTTTTTTAGTTTTGTTTTCAAATTAAGGTTTGAAAAGAAGCAATTTTAAAGATAAGGAAAAGTTTAGTGAAAGTCACCATCTCTAACATGTTATGGCTGATTAGTTTATTATGCTAGTATGTTCGGTTTTCTGTTGTGTGGTAACAGGGAATAGACTATATTTTGGATATCTTTTGCATGTGTAAGTTTTCTATCCATTCATTCAATAAAAGTTTACTGAGTGACCATTATGTGTCAGGTATTATGCTGCCAGAAAAGAGAAATTAAAAAAAAAAAAATCCCTTCTCTTTGGGAACTGACCAGTGTTTTGAAACAGATACACCTTGAAAGCACCAATGGACACCTTGCTGTCCAGAGTTATGACATAGGAATGCAAGGCATTAGTTAGACACCTTTTAGGAGCATATAACTTAACTCAGGCAAAGGATGGAAAGGGGTGTGGGATAAGCTGAGCTCTGAAGGACTTAGCCTGAGTGAGGGGCTTAGCCAGGAGGAGAAATAAGAAGAGTAAGAAGAAATAAGAATTTGAAGAAACTAGAAACAGAATATGAAAAACACAGAAGTGAAAGGGAACATGATATACTCAGGGAGCAGCAAGTGTTTGTTGTTGATGTTGTTGTTGTTTGTTTGTTTGTTTTCCAGAAACAGAAAGGTGATATGGGTTAAAGGTGGGAGAAGAGATTGCTGAGCAAGACAGGAGCTACTTCCTGAAATGCCAAATCAAGAAGCTGTCTTTGGAAAATAACCCACAATTGAATGGAAGAGGAATTAGATGAGGATAAAACGTCAGGGAGATTAATTAATAAATAATTAATAAATTGTAGCTTCTGGATACTACATACAATTTCCATTTGACACTCTTCTTCCTAAAAGAAAGTTTAGGTATAAAAGTAAATACTCAAAAATAAGTCAATCCATAGATCACAATTCTAATTATTGCATTGTACAATGAAGAAACTGAAGTCAAACAGGTTAAATGATCTGCCCAAAGGCAGAGAGTTTCTGACAAAACTGAAATTTGGGGCCCTGAGCTCCTCTTTCTTAAAAAAAAAAAAAAAAACTTGGATTAAAATTCACAAGGAACCAGCCCTTCAGCTCCACAGAAACATTTTAGCTAAAGTATTAATGATGATGTGCCTGTGTTAGCAGTACCATAAAACAAGTGACCTTCATGGACAAAACTCTGTGGTTAAAATTAAAAAGACAAAGGAAAATGAGATCTGATTATTAATGTAATTAGTTGATGATCCAGTGGGATGACAGATCCATAAATGCCAGCTATAGACTGATGATAATGGAGCATTCAAATCTCCAAACTGGTGCTCAAGTCCTGCTCTCAGAAATAATGAGGGACCTGTTTCCTCTATCCTGCCTCCTTGCAAGGTGCTAATGCCATGTTCCGAATAATGATGTGCCAAGCTAGCATAATGGCAGGCTGCTCTTGCTGCACATTAATTCCACTATTTGTTTTCTGTTCCTCTAGGGTCTGAGCTTTTGAAAATTGGACATTTATGAAGTGCTATCATGAATCAGACAGGGAAAGAATATTATGATTAACCCTTCTTGCGGATGGCCAGATTCACAACATGTTCATAAATTCAAAGTATGTTGAGGGTATAATGGGAGAGAATCTTTTTATTTATTTATTTTGAAATAATCCTCCTCAAGACCTCTATTAGAGTGCCTAAATTACCTTTAAAAGTGTAATTTGGCACCCAGCTTGTTACTGGCTCCTTCAAGCTCAATATTTCAGTGCCTAAATAGAACTAGTTATGCATATAGAGATACAACACTTCACAGGTCCATAGCTTCATTCAGATGGGTAGTCTTAGTTGGCTGTTAAACTTGATAATATCCAGTGAGATTATTCAGACAATCATAAACCACAGTGAGGATGTGATTTGCCCAAGAACACAGGTTAATAAATGACAGAACTAGTGCCTGAATCCTACAACCTTTTCCCCAAGATATCACCATATCCATTGTATCAAAAGAGATTTGAATTTGTACTTTGGCCAATATACAATTGTTTAAGCAGTGGGGTGATTCTTAAAGTGGGGTAATTTCCTGAAATGCATGTAGGTATCAACATGGTTCCAGCTCTGAAGAGTCAAATTTTGGAAACAGAATTTTATATAAAAAGTTCTCTGGGAAGGTGAAATGTAAGTCATCTTTCAAGTGTTTCAGTGATCACTGAGGGCTAAACAGAAAATCACCACTCAGAAATAAACACCAAGAGCATTTTCATATATATTTCCCATGTTCTTCTGTGTATATAGTATACCAAAAGGACTCTACATATGTCTGTTCAAAGTTCATAGAAATAAATGAGTGGTAAAATGTTCCAGGCACCCTGGTGACAACTTGCTTCAACAGGATGAATTGGCATTTTTTGGCAATTGGCATGATTATAATCATGTGCTATTGATGATGCTTTCTTAATTTCTGAAAATATGAATTTATTAAACTCTCATTTGGTAACAATGGTACAACAAGGTTTAGATTGTTGGAAGAAAGTAATGCAGGTACATTATAATTTAATTATAATTAAATTTTTATGTCTTATGTCATGAGATACTTTGTGATACTTCTGTTAGGGAACAAAGAGAGACTATCTCTTGATCTTCCAAATGAGAAAGGAATGTTTAATTGGATGTCATCAGGTTCAGTTATTTTGGATATAAAAGAGGAGGCAGGTCACTTGAATACTGATGCAGTTACCAGGTTGTACTAACAGATTGTAACTGTAGAAACCTTTTTCTCCCTGCTCCCTGAGATAATGGAGGACTCTGCTGAGATACCCTTATGACACATGTCTGCTTCTTGGAATTCTGGGGGTTTTATTAACTTATAAAGGCAACTTTTTATGTGAAGGAATGGGAAGAGAAAGGCAGAATTAAGAGAATCCTGATTTGGGAGTGTTAACTTAGTTTTACATGATGGAATCCTATTGTATCCTCATCTCGTCACCTAAAACTATAAAATTCACTTTATATTCCCATGCCATTAAATTGTCTTTGGAAACAAGGTTACAAATAAAAGCACAATAGTTCCTTATCTGGGGGAAAAACTCCGTTTCTCCAATCTGTTAGAAGATACATAGCTTGGTTCCTTTTATGAAGGAGAAGAATTAGTAGAAATAGTGGTGAAGTGGATTATCAATTTATAAATGTTTGCCGTCATCTGTTGATATGTCCTTTTGAGAGATTCCCAGGAGAGAAATAACTGGGTGAAAGGGAACAAATATTTTTGAGACTTTGGTACATGCTGGCAAATTGCTTTCCAATTCATACTACCACCAGCAATGAATGAAGATGGTAATTTCATCACAACTATTCATTACTAACAAAACAAAATAACACAAAAGGCTTACTTTATAAAAAAGGTTTTATTTACTTTTTGGCAGACAAATACCCTCAAATACAGATATAGGCCAAGCTGTTCTTAGTAATTAGAGTCTTTGTGATAGGCTGTTTCTTGAGGTCAGGAGAAGATCACTTTGAGAATACATTTAAAGAGCAAGAAAGAGAAGCTGTGTCCCCTGAGAGACAACCCCTTGTATCCTGGGAACATCAAGAGTATCATTTATGCAAGAGGCCAGTGAAAGAGAAAGACAAGTATTACATGGGAAATGGGAGAACACTGAAGATAAAATTTACCTCTTGTCACATGTTTGTGTAGAGGTATACTCTAACTTTGGAAATTTCAAATTCTATCACTGTTTTAGGGCTGCCATAACAGAAAACCACAGACAGAGCTTATACAACAGAATTTTGTCCTCATGATTCTGAAGTGAGATGTGTGAGATCAAGGTGTCTGCAGGGTTACTCTCCTCAGAGGGGTTTTCTCCTTGGCTTGTAGATGGCCACCATTTCTCTGAGTCTGTACATGGTCTTTCCTGTTTCTGTGTCCTAATCTATTCTTATAAGGACACCAGTCACAATGGATTAGGGTTCACCCTAATGAACTCATTTAAATCTATTTACCTTTTTAAAGTCATTCTCTCCAAATATAGTCACATTCAGAGTTAATGATGCTTAGGGTTTTTTTTTTTAATTTTTTAAAAGATTTATTTCTTTATTTGAATGTGTGTGTGTGTGTGTGTGAGAGAGAGAGAGAGAGAGAGAGAGAGAATGTGAGCATGAGTGTGGGGAGTGGTACAGGGAGAGAATCTCAAATAGACTCCACACTGAGTATGGAGCCTGATGCAGGGCTCAATCTCAAGACCCATGGGATCATGACCTGTGCAAAACCAAGACTTGGATGCTTAATGGACTGAGCCACCCAGGCACCCCTAGGATTTCAACCTAAGAATTTTGAGGGTACACAGTTCAGCCTGTAACACCAATATATTAAAATTTTTGGTTTGTCCTTATACTATGCATAGTACACTATTCTTGATATCTATCCCTTTATTTTCTAATGATCATGGCAGTATTGCCATCTCTTATGAGAGAAAAATATGTTATACCCTGGGATCATTCTGAATTTGAATTATGTACAGAAGCACATCTGGTTTGATAATAAACATATACAAAGAAATCAGATTTAGTAATAATTGTACTTAATCTCTTGAGTTCAGTTTGCATAACATGTATAGCACTTTCATTGGAATGTAGCATATCTATTGAACTTGTTCCTGGAATTGGATCATTCTTCAGTAAGGACATAAAAATCTTGAGATAGGTGGAAAAGGGAAGTGATTTTAAGGAATATATATATATATATATTTTTTTCATATATATAGAAATTATATAAATTGTATAAACAAATGTATTGAATACTAATAAATAGTTAATAAAAGGACAAGTAACAGAAACTCAACCAATTCTGAAGCATTTATATTGGGCATAAGAGGCATTGATCATCATGCTGATGGTTTACTTTGGAGTAAATTAGTGATTCTGATTTGGGGAAGTGGTTGTTGATGTAAATGTCCTTTTGCAAGAACACCTCTTATCGTGCTCAAAACATAGGAAGAATGTGTAGGTCTGTGGCATTGCATTGCTATGTATATATGACCATTTCTAAGTTTCCTCTAAGTATGAGCCTATTTTTTAGTTTTGACATTTTAAATTTTTTATTTATTTTCATCATCATAAGTGTACTCTTGAATACTCATCATCTATTTCATGCTTCCTCCCCACTCACCTCCTACTGGTAACCATTAGTTTATTCTCTATAGTTAAGAGTCTTTTTCTTTTCCCTCATAGAAAGAGTCAAGATCTTTCTCTTTTTCCTCTGTTCATTGATTTTGTTTTTTTGTTTTTTTAAATGTTTTATTTATTTATTTAATTTTTATTTATTTGTGATAGTCACACAGAGAGAGAGAGAGAGGCAGAGACACAGGCAGAGGGAGAAGCAGGCTCCATGCACCAGGAGCCCGATGTGGGATTCGATCCCAAGTCCCCAGAATCGCGCCCTGGGCCAAAGGCAGGCGCCAAACCGCTGCGCCACCCAGGGATCCCTGTTTATTGATTTTGTTTTTTAAATTCCACATATGAGATCAGATGGTATTTGTTTTTTCTGACTGATTTCACTTAGCATTATACTCTCTAGCTCTATCCATGTTGTTGCAAATGGCAAGATTTCATTCTTTTTATGGCTGAATAGCATTCCATTCCACTTCTTTATATGTGTGTGTGTGTAAGTTCATTTATCAGTTCTAGTAGTTTGGTTTTTGTGTGTGTGTGTGTGTGTGTGTGTGTGTGTGGAGTCTTTAGGGTTTTCTACATATACTATCATGTCATTTGCAAATCATGAAAGTTTTACTTCATTACCAATTTGGATGCCTTTTATTCTTTTCTCTTTTATGATTGCTGTGACTAGGATGTCCAGTACTATGTTGAATAAAAGTGGTGAGAGTGGATATCCTTGTCTGTTCTGGCCTTGGGAAAGAAGCTCTCAGTTTTTCACTGTTGAATATGATATTGGCTGTGGGTTTTTCATAAGGCATTTATTATGTTGAGATATGTTCCTCCTAGACCTACTTTGTAGAGGATTTTTTTTTTTTTTAATGATAGTCACAGAGAGAGAGAGAGAGAGAGAGAGAGGCAGAGACACAGGCAGAGGAAGAAGCAGGCTCCATGCACCGGGAGCCCGATGTGGGATTCCATCCCGGGTCTCCAGGATCGCGCCCTGGGCCAAAGGCAGGCGCCAAACCGCTGCGCCACCCAGGGATCCCTGTAGATTATTTTTATCATGAATAGATACTGTATTTTGTCAAATACTTTTTCTGAGACTTTTGAAATAATCATATGTTTTTTATCCTTTCTCTTCTAGATCATGTTGACTATTTTGCAAATGTTGACTGTCTTTGTATCATGGGAATAAATCACATTCGATTATGGTGTATGGTATTTTTAATATATTGTTGGATTCAGTCTGCTAATATTTTGTTGAGGACTTTTGCCTCTATATTTGTGAGAGATATTGGCCTATAGGCCATTTTTTTTTTTTTTTTTTTTTTTGGTAGTGTCTTTCTCTGGTTTTATAACAGGGTGATACTGGCCTCATAGAATGAATTTGAAAGTTTCCTTCCTGTCCTATTTTTTGGAATAGTTTGAGAAGAATATGAATTAACTCTTCCTTAAGTGTTTGGTAGAATTGCCTGTGAAATCTGGTCCTGGACTTTTGTTTTTTTGGGAATTTTTGATTACTGATTCAGTTCCATTGCTGATAATTGGCCAGTTCAAATTTTCTATTTCTTCTTGCTTTAGTTTTGGTAGGTTATGTGTTTCTAGGACTTTATCCATTTCTTCTAACTTGTCCAATTAGTTGGCATATTGTTTTGCATAATATTCTATTATAATTGTATTTCTGTAGTGTTGACTTTTATTTCTTGTATTTCATTAGTGCGTTTGTTTATTTCTGTCCTCTCTCTTTTTTTTCTTGATGAGTCTAGCTGGGGGTTTATCAATTTTTAAATTTTATTAATTTATTCATGAGGGACATAGAGAGAGGCAGAGACATAGGGAGAGGGAGAAGCAGGCTCCCTGTGGGGAGCACGATGCGGGACTCAATCCCAGGATCACAGGATCATCCCCTGAACCAAAGGCAGACACTAAACCACTGAACCACCTAAGTGTCCCAAGGTTTATCAATTTGTTGATCTTTCCAAAGAACCAGCTCCTGGTTTCATTGATCTGTTCTGCTCATTTTGTTTTTGTTTTGTTGTTGTTTAATTCCTGTATCATTTATTTCTGCTCTAATCTTTATTATTTCCTTCCTTTTACTGGGTTGGATTTTGTTTGTTCTATTTTTTCTATGCCCTTTAGGTAGAAGGCTAGGTTGTGTATTTAAGATTTTTCTTGCTTCTTGATATAGGCATATATTACTATAATCTTCCCTCATAGAACTACTTTGGCTGTATCCAAAAAGTGTTCGACCATTGTGTTTCCATTTTCATTTTTTTCCATGTAATTTTTTATTTCTTGGTTGACTCATTTATAATTTAGTAGCATGTTATGTAACTTCCATGTATTTGTGGTCTTTACAGATTTTTTCTTTTTTTTCTCTTTCTTTTTTTTATAAATTTATTTTTTATTGGTGTTCAATTTGCCAACATATAGAATAACACCCAGTGCTCATCCCATCAAGTGCCCACCTCAGTGCCCGTCATCCAGTCACCCCCACCCCCCACCCACCTCCCCTTCCACCACCCCTAGTTCGTTTCCCAGAGTTAGGAGTCTCTCATGTTCTGTCTCCTTTTCTGATATTTCCCACTCATTTTTTCTCCTTTCCCCTTTATTCCCTTTCATTATTTTTATATTCCCCAAACGAATGAGACCATATAATGTTTGTCCTTCTCCGATTGACTTATTTCACTCAACATAATACAGATTTTTTCCTATGGTTGATTTCTGGTTTCATAGTGTTGTGGTCAGAAAAGATGCATGGTACAACTTTGATCTTTTGGAATTTGTTGAGACTTGTTTGGGGGCCTAATATATGATTTGTTCTGGAGAATGTCCCATGTGCACTTGAAAAAAAGAAAAAAGTGTATTCTACTGCTTTAGGGTGGAATGTTCTGAATATGTCTGTTAAACCCATCTGAATGGACTTTTCTTTTGAATTACCTAATAGAACATAAATGAAACTTCCTATCTTTTCCTTTCCCATTTCCTCAATACAGCTTTTAGCTGTAGAAATTCATCTGTAGTTGATAAAAGATTTTAAGGATCCCCTCCCCCCACCAACTCAGATACTTGGCATTTGCAGAGACCCTTGAAGGAAATCAACAAAGTGAAACACGGCATGTTTTATAGGTTGTAAATGTTACTAAATTAATATCAAAGAAACATTATACTTTACAGGTTAAATACTTTGAGCAACATGATAGTAATGATGTATTATCAAATGAGCCATATGAGAACAGTGTGAAATTACACACTAGTTTATATTAAATAGTAATAATCATCCTGTTTTAAACATTAGTTTTAGTTCACATTATCATGTATATTGTATCTTTATGTTAATAATCAATAGAAACATATCTTAGTTTTGCTTAAAGTAGTTGTTATTTTGGTGTAAAGTAAAAATAAAATAATATTAAACCACTTTATTTTCCTTAAAAATGATTTTGATTAATTATTGAATTATGATGGATTATCAAATTTCAAATAATAATAAGGTAAATAACTTCTCTCTTAAACTAAATTATTTCAAATGTCATAAAGTCTGAATGTTTGAAATTAGTGTTTTTTATTTTTTTTTTTTTTTTTTTTTTTTATTTATTTATTTTTATTTATTTATTTATTTTTTTTTTTTTCACTCCATTCTATTTTTTTTTTTATTGGTGTTCAATTTACTAACATACAGAATAACACCCAGTGCCCGTCACCCATTCACTCCCACCCCCCGCCCTCCTCCCCTTCTACCACCCCTAGTTCGTTTCCCAGAGTTAGCAGTCTTTACATTCTGTCTCCCTTTCTGATATTTCCCACACATTTCTTCCCCCTTCCCTTCTTTTTCCTTTCACTATTATTTATATTCCCCAAATGAATGAGAACATATAATGTTTGTCCTTCTCCGACTGACTTACTTCACTCAGCATAATACCCTCCAGTTCCATCCACGTTGAAGCAAATGGTGGGTATTTGTCATTTCTAATAGCTGAGTAATATTCCATTGTATACATAAACCACATCTTCTTTATCCATTCATCTTTCGTTGGACACCGAGGCTCCTTCCACAGTTTGGCTATCGTGGCCATTGCTGCTAGAAACATCGGGGTGCAGGTGTCCCGGCGTTTCATTGCATTTGTATCTTTGGGGTAAATCCCCAACAGTGCAATTGCTGGGTCGTAGGGCAGGTATATTTTAACTGTTTGAGGAACCTCCACACAGTTTTCCAGAGTGGCTGCACCAGTTCACATTCCCACCAACAGTGTAAGAGGGTTCCCTTTTCTCCGCATCCTCTCCAACATTTGTTGTTTCCTGCCTTGTTAATTTTCCCCATTCTCACTGGTGTGAGGTGGTATCTCATTGTAGTTTTGATTTGTATTTCCCTGATGGCAAGTGATGCAGAGCATTTTCTCATATGCATGTTGGCCATGTCTATGTCTTCCTCTGTGAGATTTCTGTTCATGTCTTTTGCCCATTTCATGATTGGATTGTTTGTTTCTTTGGTGTTGAGTTTAATAAGTTCTTTATAGATCTTGGAAACTAGCCCTTTATCTGATATGTCATTTGCAAATATCTTCTCCCATTCTGTAGGTTGTCTTTGAGTTTTGTTGACTGTATCCTTTGCTGTGCAAAAGCTTCTTATCTTGATGAAGTCCCAATAGTTCATTTTTGCTTTTGTTTCTTTTGCCTTCGTGGATGTATCTTGCAAGAAGTTACTATGGCCGAGTTCAAAAAGGGTGTTGCCTGTGTTCTTCTCTAGGATTTTGATGGAATCTTGTCTCACATTTAGATCTTTCATCCATTTTGAGTTTATCTTTGTGTATGGTGAAAGAGAGTGGTCTAGTTTCATTCTTCTGCATGTGGATGTCCAATTTTCCCAGCACCATTTATTGAAGAGACTGTCTTTCTTCCAATGGATAGTCTTTCCTCCTTTATCGAATATTAGTTGCCCATAAAGTTCAGGGTCCACTTCTGGATTCTCTATTCTGTTCCACTGATCTATGTGTCTGTTTTTGTGCCAGTACCACACTGTCTTGATGACCACAGCTTTGTAATACAACCTGAAATCTGGCATTGTGATGCCCCCAGATATGGTTTTCTTTTTTAAAATTCCCCTGGCTATTCGGGGTCTTTTCTGATTCCACACAAATCTTAAAATAATTTGTTCTAACTCTCTGAAGAAAGTCCATGGTATTTTGATAGGGATTGCATTAAACGTGTATATTGCCCTGGGTAACATTGACATTTTCACAATATTAATTCTGCCAATCCATGAGCATGGAATATTTTTCCATCTCTTTGTGTCTTCCTCAATTTCTTTCAGAAGTGTTCTATAGTTTTGAGGGTATAGATCCTTTACATCTTTGGTTAGGTTTATTCCTAGGTATCTTATGCTTTTGGGTGCAATTGTAAATGGGATTGACTCCTTAATTTCTCTTTCTTCAGTCTCATTGTTAGTGTATAGAAATGCCACTGACTTCTGGGCATTGATTTTGTATCCTGCCACGCTACCGAATTGCTGTATGAGTTCTAGCAATCTTGGGGTGGAGACTTTTGGGTTTTCTATGTAGAGTATCATGTCATCGGCGAAGAGGGAGAGTTTGACTTCTTCTTTGCCAATTTGAATGCCTTTAATGTCTTTTTGTTGTCTGATTGCTGAGGCTAGGACTTCCAGTACTATGTTGAATAGCAGTGGTGAGAGTGGACATCCCTGTCTTGTTCCTGATCTTAGGGGAAAGGCTCCCAGTGCTTCCCCATTGAGAATGATATTTGCTGTGGGCTTTTCATAGATGGCTTTTAAGATGTCGAGGAATGTTCCCTCTATCCCTACACTCTGAAGAGTTTTGATCAGGAATGGATGCTGTATTTTGTCAAATGCTTTCTCTGCATCTAATGAGAGGATCATATGGTTCTTGGTTTTTCTCTTGCTGATATGATGAATCACATTGATTGTTTTACGGGTGTTGAACCAGCCTTGTGTCCCAGGGATAAATCCTACTTGGTCATGGTGAATAATTTTCTTAATGTACTGTTGGATCCTATTGGCCAGTATCTTGTTGAGAATTTTTGCATCCATGTTCATCAGGGATATTGGTCTGTAATTCTCCTTTTTGGCGGGGTCTTTGTCTGGCTTTGGAATTAAGGTGATGCTGGCTTCATAGAACGAATTTGGAAGTACTCCATCTCTTTCTATCTTTCCAAACAGCTTTAGGAGAATAGGTATGATTTCTTCTTTAAACGTTTGATAAAATTCTCCTGGGAAGCCATCTGGCCCTGGACTCTTGTGTCTTGGGAGGTTTTTGATGACTGCTTCAATTTCCTCCCTGGTTATTGGCCTGTTCAGGTTTTCTATTTCTTCCTGTTCCAGTTTTGGTAGTTTGTGGCTTTCCAGGAATGCGTCCATTTCTTCTAGATTGCCTAATTTATTGGCGTATAGCTGTTCATAATATGTTTTTAAAATCGTTTGTATTTCCTTGGTGTTGGTAGTGATCTCTCCTTTCTCATTCATGATTTTATTAATTTGAGTCTTCTCTCTCTTCTTTTTAATAAGGCTGGCTAATGGTTTATCTATCTTATTAATTCTTTCAAAGAACCAACTCCTGGTTCTGTTGATCTGTTCCACAGTTCTTCTGGTCTCGATTTCGTTGAGTTCTGCTCGAATCTTTATTAACTCCCTTCTTCTCTTGGGTGTAGGATCTATTTGCTGTTTTTTCTCTAGCTCCTTTATGTGTAAGGTTAGCTTTTGTATTTGAGTTCTTTCCAGTTTTTGAATGGATGCTTGTATTGCGATGTATTTCCCCCTTAGGACTGCTTTTGCTGCATCCCAAAGATTTTGAACGGTTGTATCTTCATTCTCATTAGTTTCCATGAATCTTTTTAATTCTTCCTTAATTTCTTGGTTGACCCTTTTATCTTTTAGCAGGATGGTCCTTAACCTCCATGTGTTTGAGGTCCTTCCAAACTTCTTGTTGTGATTTAGTTCTAATTTCAAGGCATTATGGTCCGAGAATATGCAGGGGACAATCCCAATCTTTTGGTATCGGTTCAGACCCGATTTGTGACCCAATATGTGGTCTATTCTGGAGAAAGTTCCATGTGCGCTTGAGAAGAATGTGTATTCAGTTGAATTTGGATGTAAAGTTCTGTAGATATCTGTGAAATCCATCTGGTCCAGTGTATCATTTAAAGCTTTCGTTTTTTTGGAGATGTTTTGCTTAGAAGACCTATCGAGTATAGAAAGAGCTAGATTGAAGTCACCAAGTATAAGTGTATTATTATCTAAGTATTTCTTCACTTTGGTTAATAATTGATTTATATATTTGGCAGCTCCCACATTCGGAGCATATATATTGAGGATTGTTAAGTCCTCTTGTTGAATAGATCCTTTAAGTATGATATAGTGTCCCTCTTCATCTCTCACTACAGTCTTTGGGGTAAATTTTAGTTTATCTGATATAAGGATGGCTACCCCTGCTTTCTTTTGAGGACCATTCGAATGGTAAATGGTTCTCCAACCTTTTATTTTCAGGCTGTAGGTGTCCTTCTGTCTAAAATGAGTCTCTTGTAGACAGCAAATAGATGGGTCCTGCTTTTTTATCCAGTCTGAAACCCTGCGCCTTTTGATGGGGTCATTAAGCCCGTTCACATTCAGAGTTACTATTGAGAGATATGAGTTTAGTGTCATCATGATATCTATTCAGTCTTTGTATTTGTGGACTGTTCCACTGAACTTCTTCTTAAAGGGGAATTTTAAGAGGCCCCCTTAAAATTTCTTGCAGAGCTGGTTTGGAGGTCACATATTCTTTTAGTTGCTGCCTGTCTTGGAAGCTCTTTATCTCTCCTTCCATTTTGAATGAGAGCCTTGCTGGATAAAGTATTCTTGGTTGCATGTTCTTCTCATTTAGGACCCTGAATATATCCTGCCAGCCCTTTCTGGCCTGCCAGGTCTCTGTGGAGAGGTCTGCTGTTACCCTAATACTCCTCCCCATAAAAGTCAGGGATTTCTTGTCTCTTGCTGCTTTAAGGATCTTCTCTTTATCTTTGGAATTTGCAAGCTTCACAATTAAATGTCGAGGTGTTGAACGGTTTTTTATTGATTTTAGGGGGGGATCTCTCTATTTCCTGGATCTGAATGCCTGTTTCCCTTCCCAGATTAGGAAAGTTTTCAGCTAGAATTTGTTCAAATACATATTCTGGCCCTCTGTCCCTTTCGGCGCCCTCGGGAACCCCAATTAAACGTAGGTTTTTCTTTCTCAGGCTGTCGTTTATTTCCCTTAATCTATCTTCATGGTCTTTTAATTGTTTGTCTCTTTTTTCCTCAGTTTCCCTCTTTGCTATCAACTTGTCTTCTAGGTCACTCACTCGTTCTTCCACCTCGTTAACCCTCGTCGTTAGGACTTCTAGTTTGGATTGCATCTCATTCAATTGATTTTTAATTTCTGCCTGATTAGCTCTAAATTCTGCTGTCATGAAGTCTCTTGAGTCCTTTATACTTTTTTCTAGAGCCACCAGTAGCTGTATAATAGTGCTTCTGAATTGGCTTTCTGACATTGAATTGTAATCCAGATTTTGTAACTCTGTGGGAGAGAGGACTGTTTCTGATTCTTTCTTTTGAGGTGAGGTTTTCCTTCTAGTCATTTTGCTCAGTGCAGAGTGGCCAAAAGCAAGTTGTATTGGGAAAAAGAGAAAAAGAGAGGAGAGAAAGAAGGAAAGAAAAGAGAAAGAGAAAAAAAAGGGAAGAAAAAGAAAAAAAAAAACGAAAAAAAAAAAAAAGGGAAGAAAAAGAGAAAAAGAAAGGAGAAAAAAAGGGGGTGGGGGAAGGATACAAATCAAAAAGCAAAATAAAACAAAAACAAAAACAAAAACAAAAACAAAAACAAACAAAAAAAGAACCACCGGGGAGTATCTTCTGATTCTGTGTTCTTTAAGTCCCTTGGCTTCTCCTGGAAGTTGTCAGTCAGTCTAGCTGGTGTTCTGGGGGAGGGGCCTGTTGTGCTGATTTTCAGGTGTGAGCAGTTGGGGGAGCTGCTGTGCCCCTGCCTGGTGCAGGGCTCAGTGGGGGTTGTTTACCCCGTGAGGCCGCAGGAGGAACAGCCCTAGTGGCGGGGCAGCTCTGGAAACCTGGATTCAGCCCCCGCAGTAGTTCCGCAGCTCTCCGTCTGCAGGGCCTGGAGGCTCCGGGGCGGGGCCGCTGATCTGCTCAGCTGGGGCAGGAGCGTCCTTGCTGTCCTGGGCCCTCCCAGTCTCTGCCTGTCCCGGGGGAGGCCGGATCCTGGGCTGTGTCCCGGCGCCCTGTGCTCCGGGGCCTGCGCTGGTGGATTCGCGCTCCCGGGCCGCGCAGCCCCCTCCGCGGAGCCGCCGCCCGAGCCCCTCCGAGCTGCTCCTGGAACCGCGCAGCCCCCTCCGCACGGAGCCTCTTCCTCTGCCCGAGCCCCTCCGAGCTGCTCCCGGGGCCGCGCAGCCCCCTCCGCAGAGCCGCCGCCCGAGCCCCTCCGAGCTGCTCCGGGTCCCGCCGGGTCCCGCCGTGCGCGCTGCAGCCCTTAGGGAGCTCGGCGCACTCTCCTGGGCGCGCAGTTGCTGTTACTGTCCCAGGGAGCCGGAGGGCATCCTCGCCCTCCTGGTTCCTGCTCCAACTCCCCACGAGCCCCTTTCCGCCCGGGAAGGTCGGTGCAGCTCCTGCGTCTCCGGGACGGGGCTCTCCTGTCCTGGGGACACTCGCCCCGGCCTCAGCCCGGCTCCTCGCGGGGCCCCTCCCCCTTGGAGGCCTTTGTTCCTTTATTTCTTTTTCCCCGTCTTCCTACCTTGATAGAAGCGCGAATTCTTCTCACTGTAGCATTCCAGCTGGTCTCTCTTTAAATCTCAGGCCGAATTCATAGATTTTCAGGATAATTTGAAGGTTTTCTAGGTAGTTTGGTGGAGACAGGTGATTTGGGGACCCTACTCTTCCGCCATCTTGCTCCTCCCCCGAAATTAGTGTTTTTTAAAATAAGAAAATCAAATAATTCACTAAGATATTTTCTGATGTTGAATAACATTTGAGAAAAGGAATGGGAATATCATTACATACAGGGTTCAGATTGGTATAGTGTAAAATACTTGATTACTAGTATCTGATCAACCTGAGTTTCATACATGGCTACATTAAATGCTAGATTAGCAATGTTTAAATAGATTACTTGCAACTAAAATATCCTCTATCAAGAACCTTGACCAAGATTAGTTCTCTTTCTCCTGGAAGATTCACTCTGTATAAATGATTTGGGACGGTTTGAAGCACTGAGGTAGGAGGAGGCCTTACCTCCTCTGCTCAGACAGACAAGGTTTCTCAACCTTGGCCCATGGTTGATCTTTTGGGTAGCATGAATCTTTCTCATGTGGGGCTGTCCTGTGAACTATCAATTGTTTATCAACTCCATGGCCTCTGCCTACTAGATGCTAGTAGGGTAGCATCCTACCTCCAGCTATGACAACCAAAAATGTCTGCAGAAAGTGTTATATGTCCCTGGTCATGGGGATGGGAGGAGGAATTTAGCCTTGGTAGAAAATTCCCGAGTTAAAATAGTAAAATTATGTGAATAGGTCAGCACCTCTTCTTCAATTCCACCACCAGATCTGTAAAAATAGCTTCTGATCAAAAAATACTTTACCAAATATATTGTCTACCTTTCCAGTTTGGCATTTAGTACTCTCCTTATTGAGGCTATAGTTGTTCTTTTCTTCTTCCCTTTGTTACTATGTTCATTTCCTCTTATCAAGTCTTTTTCCCCCCTTCTAATTTTACCCTACACTGGGTTAAATCAGTCTTTTAAAATTCTGTTTTCTCCCTTTCCTCTTGCATCTTATTCCTATTTATAGGAATGCATGTTCTGATCAGAAAAATCATAGCAAACAAGCTTAATCCTATTTGTAAAGCCCTGACTATTCTTAATGGCCAGAGACATGGAGATTTTAATAGCTGCTTTGTGAGTCCAACTCTGACTTTGTTGATACCATGTCTTTCTGTGATAAATTTATTATAGCCTGGCAGTAACTCGGGTCTCCAGTTTTGTACTTTCTCTTCAACACATACTTCTGCTCCCATGGATATTAGATAATTGGATTCTTGCTTGACCTGTGGAAAACTTTAAGTACCTCCCTGTCATTTAAGAAGATTTTCTGTTCCTGTAGTCATGCCAGACCACAAGTAAAACACAAAGCATAGAATTACAGCTGTTAACTAACCATTTAAAATGCCTCATTGAAAAAAGATACCACTTTTAATTTGTGTCTTTTATAATTCTTTCATGAATAAAGTTTGCCATGCATAGTTATATTTCTCAATATAAATATAATTCTATTAAAATGTAAGATATACAATGGAGATTTTCATACTTGAGAGCTGATTAGCAGACTAGCAATATCACTTGACATATTTTTAAATATCCAAATTATTTAATATTTTTGAAGAATTTTTTTAAAGATTGTATTTATTTCATTCATGACAGACACAGAAAGAGAGGCAGGGACATAGGCAGAGGGTGAAGCAGGCGCCCCTTAGGGATCCCGATGTAGGACTCGATCCCAGGACCCTGGGATCTGACCTGAGCCAAAGGCAGATGCTCAACCACTGAGCCACCTAGGTGTCCCTATTTTTGAAAAATTTCTTTTTTAAAAATACTTTGTAGTTTTTAATAGTGAACATTTATTGGCTACTTACTATGTCCTAGGCAGGGTTTTAAGGAATTTATTTGTATTAATTTGTTTAATCTTTACAACAACTTCACTGTAAGTAAAAAAAAAATTGAGACTCAGAGAAGGTTATGTAAATTATCTAAAGTCCAGTGTAGCTAGTAATCCAAGCGTCAAGTTCAACTCTAAGAAATGTGAGATTCTAGGTTTAGTCATAGAGTAAAGAAGATGGCCTAACTTTATGTATGTGTGTGTGTGTATGTATGTACATGCATGCATGTGTGTGCTTGAATTTGTGCACATATCTGCTATGCTTGAATAGTGGCTGAGGGAAAGTTATGGGTGGCCTAAAGGATCAGTTCCCTTATATTATCCAGGGACTCTTGAGGCATTTCAATGAGAATCCCTTAATTCACAGTTTGAATTCAATTTACTTGGTTATCCACTCAGATGCCTTCTAGAACTGAAATTCTTTGGGTTTCTGAACTTTAAATATGGAAGAAAAACATACTTTTATTTTTACTTTATGGATGTTATTTATTTATTTTTTAAATTTATTCATGGTAAAACTTTTATTCCAACATACTGGTAGTGATCACAAAGGAAATTTATTTCTTCTGGTTTCTCTCCCACATCTGAAATTTCAAGCAGATAGAATACCAAAAAATATGATCAAAGTGAATGGTTCTTTGATTTTATGTTTGTTTGTTTGTTTGTTTGTTTATTTATTTATTTATTTATTTTTAAAAAGATTTTATTTATTTATTCATGAGAGATACAGCAAGAGCGGCAAAGACACAGGCAGAGGGTGAAACAGGCTCTTCACAGGTAGCCGGATGCAGGACTCAATCCCAGGACTCTGGGATCCTGCCCTGAGCCAAAGGCAGAAGCTCAACTGCTGAGTCACCCAGACGTCTTTGATTTTACATTTAATTGAAGTTCTTGTAATAAGCATTGTCACATTTGCGATCAAAGTTCTTAGACTTAGATCTGTGCTTTATATGGGTTGGGTGTCCATGTATTTGGAAATGTGACACTGTGTCTAATAGAATAATAAATTAGAAGGAAATGATGGAAATATTGGTCTTAATGCAGCAATACATGATCCAGTTTTCTCTTTTGATTTTTAAAGTATTCAAGTTCATTTGAACATATTTAAATCTATTATCTGCACATACATTCTAGTTTCACTGCCGGAAAATTTGAAACAGTATTACTGTAAAAATGATTCTCTTAACTAGTGTTCCACTGCCACTTTTTGATGAGCAAATATTATGGGACTTTTATTAACATAAAACCTGTTTAACCTGCTTTCTCATCTTCTTATTTGGAACATAATAATTCATTTAGCATTTTAGAAAACTATTGTCTGAATTTTTGCCTGAAATTGACTTTTGTGTATCAGGAGCTTAATATGTCTATATGTTTCTTTCTAGGAAAAAATAAATATTTATTTTAAGATATAAAAAAACAAAGTTCCTTTAGAGATTCAGATTAGGAGATATATCAGAATATTTGTACCTTGTCCTTTTTTTCTTAATAAGCTAAAGCAAAAAAAAAAAAAAAGAATATTTTTTGAAGTTAATGGGCAGATACTAATTGAACAATGGTTGAGGTTTAAACTATTTTTTAAATTTTATATATGGATATTTTTCAATCTGTTTGTTATACTAAGTATATTAATGAGAATATATATATACATTTTTTTTTTTTTTACAATAGGTTCCTGTCCTGAGACCACAGCAGGATGTGCCTTGGACAAAGGTATGCATGTTTAAAATAGATTTCCAATATTCTCCATAAGTAAAGCATATAAATATAAATATTATAATAGTAAAATAATGTTATAATAATTATATCACTGTAATGTGCTTATATATGGAATTATACTACATGTTCATGTATAAGATAAACATTTTTTCATCTGATAAAATATACTAGTGAGAAAACATTAGAATTGAAAATCTAATCATTAAATATATATCATTTCCTGATCACAGAAACCCTTAATTCATACAACATATATTCAAAGAACTGTCATCACTAATGCCCTTGAGAGTAAAATAATGGAACTATTCTACTTGATGGAAGTTTTTAAAAACATAGTCTTTAATAACTCTGATGATTAAATTACTGTAGGATATCTGCAAGTTAATTATCAGTCAAGAACTACCTAGGAATGTCTAGGTTTTGCGGGACCAGGTAGTGAAATTAGTTTAAAATTTTAAGTCAATTTGAGAAGATGCAAACAGCAAAATAAATAGAGCTAGGTATAGAAGTATATAAATGAACTACAGGATAGATAAGGATGAGAGCACAAGGCCAGTACAGGATCCCTTTGATTTCAAAATGGAATGTTATTTTAAAAACCATGTGGACAAAGAAAATTATAAATATCATGAATTGTAATAATTTTGAATGCTGAGAAGGAGCTGAAAAAAAATATATATGATGAATCAAAAAGTATATAGTGTAAACTCCAGGAGTGAAGACAAAGGAACTAAGATTCTTAGGTACTGTATTGGAGAAAGATGAAGGAAATGGAAACAAATCTCGCATACAGAAGCTGTGAAAACCAGGCCTTGTCTATGGAAGAAGTAGGAAGAGAAAATTGCTTAAAGTAGCACATAAGCTATGTGAGTTCTAGTATAAAGCATTGAAAGGTTTGTCATTTTTTTGGAGGTATTTAAATAATGAATGGGTTCACAAATGTCTGCTTATAGTTTCTCTAAAGCTTCCCTAGATCATTTACCCTATTTGGGGCCCTTCCACCCCACAATGAAATGGGTGAGACAGTTCTTTTCTTTTTCTGTGTGATAAAGTAATTTTGAATTTAAAGGAGAGTTCAAAATTGGTTTGTGGTAAAATGTATATATATATATATATATGATATCCTTAATAATGATTGATATCCTATTTTATGCAAACATAATAGTTGGGGAAATACACTTATAGGCTCATCTTTATATTTTAAATTTGGCTCTAAATATACTGCACCCTGCCATGTTACTTCTGGTTGAAAAAATAAACTGCTATCAGCATATAAATACACATATATTAATAATTGTCTGAGATTTAAAAATTGAAACATAATTCCAGGTTTCTTGGGGTTTTTTTGGAATATGGCTCTTGACTCTATTTTTCATATATTTTTTCTCGTAGTCACTTTCAATCTCTACTGGGAGCTGATGTGACTTGAGAATATCCATGTAAAATATGCCAGCATGTGCTCTGCCAGACAGAGAACGAATGGCTCCAGGCACAGATCTCTGTTGTGTCAAGGTTTTGGCATGACATTTGGCAGGGAACTAAATCACACACAGCACAACGCAAATAATCATGGTTTCCTGTTGATATGCATCCTCAACCACAAGCCTGCTGTTAGCCATTACCACTCTTTCCCTTGATATTTTTGGGAACATTTCTGGTAATAACTGGAAAACTATGGTATTTCCTGGTGCTCTCATAATGCAGAGAAATGGGAAGATTATGGCTTTGAAATCGGACCTTCCTCTCTTTGAAGTGTGTCTCTGTCACTTTCTAGTCATGAAATCCCGGGCAGGCTATTTCAGATATAAAATGAATTTACTAATACTTAGCATGGAGATTGCATGGGTATTAAAATTACGATTGTCCTAAAGCACCAATTCTACCTGTTACATAACTAAATGCTATTTTACTCTTTCCTATTTTTATAATGGGTGGGTTTTGTATTAGACTTCTTAATAATCATCTCAATCATATTATGAATGCAAGAGGAATGATTCTAATATACATTTTTAAGTTTCAGGGATGGTAAACATGTACAATAATATTTGTCTTCAGTTTTGAGTAGACACTCTGGTGAAGGAAGAGTTGTTGCAAATTTCTTGATTTTTTTTATATTTGTTTCCTTTTTTTAGAGTTGCATGTGATACAAAGGGTCTTTATGTTGCATAAGAGTGTTTTAAATCTCCTTCATTTAATTTTAGGTTCTGTTAGTGTACTCAAGGATAGAAAAACACACTATAAAATATAGATGGCTTAATAAAACTATACCTCCATAGTATACCCACACTATCTTAGTTTAGTAGCTCAATTCAAATTCCTTACTGAGAAATTATTATGTGTTATATGCACTGTGCTAGATGCTAAAGGTGCAAAGAAGAAAGAGATATGTTCTCTGCCTGACAAGGATATTACAGTCCTAGAAGAGAAAAGACTTGTAAATAAATTGTTTAATTAATTAATTGTTTTAAAAAATAATTGTTTTTTAAAAGATTTTTATTTATTTATTTGAGAGAGAGCGAGAGCATGAGCCAAAGGGAGGAGTAGACAGATGGAGAGGGAGAAGCTGACTCCCTGCTGAGCAGGAAGCCCAACCACACAGGGCTCCGAAGACTGTGCCCCCCACTCCATCATTTTAAAACAATATGGTAACAGTACAAAGGAGAGGTACCAATGAGGGGCTATTTAGAAAAGTCATTTCAATCCATCTGACTTCCTGGAGGAGTGGACACTTCAAGTATCTTGAAAGGTGATGGCAAACTAGTCAGATATCAGTTAAATACAGAGGCAGGAGGGTGGAAAGAGATAAAAAAATAGGATTAAAACAGTGATGGTAGTAAAAAAGGTATAGACTTGAAATTAGGAAGTGAAATCCTCCCACTTAGTTCTTGAAGGTATATATTTAAGATATATTTAGGAGGCTTTTTTTATAGGACTAAGATTTATGTATAATGATATTTATCATAGTGATATTTATAACATGCTAATAGGAAACAAACTATTAAATAATAAGGAAACTGTGACATAAATTATAATATTTAGGAGAAGATACTTTGAAGCTTCTAAGATTTATAGTTTTGGAGATTATTTAAGGAAGATATGTTCTTAAAAAGACAAATTGTAAAGTAGTCTTATAATACCATACCTCTTTTGTACAGATGCTTTTATACATATATTTATATAAAAGACAAATATTCAAATAATTATATATATAATGCCCATTTTTGGGGTATAGTCTTCAAGAAGAACACATAGAGGACTGCGAAGAAACCCAGTAAGCATCATTAACAATGATTAACTCTATGTAGTATACCTAGCTATATGTGTGATTTTTGCTTTTATTGAAACTTTGAAATGTGTCTTACATTTTATATGGCAAACGTGGTGAGCATACTCTGTTGTGGCTCCCATGCGTCCTGCCTCCTGATGTTCAGACCTTGAGTGTGGACAGAACCTCTGACTTGCTTCTTATCAACAGCATACGTTACACAGAGATGTGTACAATTCTGATAGGTGTGTAATGATATCTCATTGTAGTTTTAATTTTCATTTTTTTTTCTAACAGCTAATGATTTTTAACATATTTTCATGTTGCTTGTGTGGCATCTGTATATCTTCATTGATGAAATGTCTGTCCTCATAGTCTACTTTTTAACTGGATTGTTTCTAAACCATTGAGTTTTGAGAGCTCTTATGAATAATGTATTGAAGGTATATACATACTGGCTGATGGAGAAGGTGAGGAGCTGAAGCCTGGGAGGGGGTGGAGGGAAAGACCAAGGATATAAATAAAGATTATAAGGATGTGATAGGATGGTGTTGGAATACATCTTGGAGGACAATAACTTCAAACCCTTGTATTTCCCAAAAGCACAGAACGATTCCTTAGCCTCAAAAATTTTACTGTCTTTTAATAAATGAAAGTTCTTTCATTCCCTGGACTTGAAATTTTATACAAAATACTAAGATTTTCTCATTTATTATAGGTCTTTAGTACTACCAGTATTTGAATAGTTTCAAGAAGACATGAAATTTTCCAGTGGAAAAACTAAATTTAACTTTTGGTGTATGGCATAGACACGTGAAGAAAAGAAAGGCTTACTTTGTTCAAGCTAAGATCTGGAACTCAGATTATCTACAGAAATAGGGTAGATAATTTGTAAAGAGTTATTTCTCTAGATACTGTAAGAAAGTTCAGTTCAAAAGTCAATCTGAGAAGTGTGGCGATACATCCATGGCAGTCCAGTAAAGCAGGGTAGTTTGGTAGTTTATCTTAAGCCAATGTGCAACGCTAGTGAGAGAAGAAGAAAAGGAAGTAATATCTGATGTCTAGAAAGACCAGAGCATGTTGGTCAATTGAGGGTATTCACTGGCAAAGTAACCACTCATCATTCAAGAAACACATTAACTATTTGAAGATATCTGCCTTATTGCTGATATTTGTAGTAGACTGGGTTTATACTCAAAATCGGAAATTAATTTGGTGCTGATATAAACCAAACATAAGTCCACTCAAATGAGCAGGGACCAAGCTCTCCCACTGTACTAATGTGATCTCTTTAGTTGCGAGGTTGAGGGGCTTCTAGAGGAGAGGCCAAGACAGCAAGGGCAATAGGAAAGAGGGAGTTTGAGTCAGTGCCTGTTTACCAGTTTGTGTCTAAGTTCTTTATTTAAAAAAAAAAAAAAAAAAAACAGTTCAGCCAGTACCAGAATAGACTGGCCAAATACAGCCTGGACTATGAGCAGAGGGTGTCAGTGGAGTGGGCTAGCAATAAAATGACTAAAGAAAAAGAGTAAGGAAACTGCTTGAGATAGAAACTGGTAGAAGGATTACTTTTGAAAATTATTTTACTATGGAGATTATGAAAATTGACTTGATAGAAGAGTCTGAAATACTAAAGTTATAAAATATGATTTTTTTTCACTAAACACTTTCTGCCATGCTCTGGCAAACCTACTTCCTCTTGGTTCATATGATTGCTACCTTCATCACATTTGGGGATCCCATAGCTTTTCAGCCACTTTTTGATGTGAAATGTCTTATATATCTTGTTAAGAATTCTGATTATTTTAATGTTTCAGCCTCATATTTAAGTCAGAGATTCTTGCTTCACTTGGATGCAGACTAGACTTGATGTTCAAGTTGTTCTGAATATGTTTGGGGTAGTAGGTTATGGGGATGAGGGCAGTGAAGGAATAGGAAGAGGATGCCAAATGCCCCAATTCCTCACATCTCTTCCTCCTTTCCTGTTATTTGTTTGGGTTGGAATACGGGAAGTAGAAGGAACACAAAATTCTCACACGTAACTGTTCTCGGACAAGTGGCTATCCCACTCTCCATTGGTTGTTACTGCTGCAGTATCTTTGGCCTTGAGTGCTTTCTATGAACCTGGAGTCCACTTCTTCAACAAAATTGCTTTTGATGTACTTCAGAACACCTCATAAGGGCCACTCCTATACAGTTACCTCATGTACCAGACCTGGCTGAGATTCAGCCTCTTTCTACCCCTCCTCACCTCCCATCAGGCTCCATATGTGGCCACATCACAGACTTCACATATGAAAAGGTGTGTGGTTCCCTGTTGCTCTTGATGACATAAGAATTGCCTTAAGCTAAAAGTAAACATTAATTAAAATACACAGAAGTCAATTGAACAGAAGAGAGCCTACACTGGATGATGCCTTTTTATTTTTATTTATTTATTTTTTTAGATAGGGAAAGGAATGGCGGTATTTTCTTTAAGTGGGAAAATTAAATCTGGTGCAGGAGACTGAAATAGACGTAAATGTGTGTGTTTGTGTGTGTGTGTGTGTGTGTGTGTATAGTGTGTGTATAAGAAATGATTTTTAAATTTTTCCAGCTTTCTCTTGAGATGAGAGCTGAGTACTTCAAATATAGTCTAAAAGCATTAGGCTGTGTTTGCAATGCACCTAACCAGGATTATTTGGGGAATTTTCCCCAGCAGTGCTAGAGGTTCACCCACAGAAATGACAATCGGGATTATCCAATGTAAACTTTACCAAGTTGATAATAATTATAATTCAAAGAGATTAGTAATTGTAGGGTGCCATTAAGAACATTCAGGAGAGTGTAAGGAGAGAAGTGAAGCCAAAATAATGATGACAGGCTTGCAGAAAATAGGAGAGTTTCTTGGCTGTGATGAACAGAATAGTCAGGAACATATACGTATTTTGAAGGGTAGGTTAACATCTATATCTCATGTACTCCTTATGAAAATTCTGCAAAGTAGAAATATCCATATCCATATTTATGTGGGGAAGCAGAGTCATAAAGCACATAAGTAAATATGTGACAGGCAAAATTCATTTGGACTGATTCCAAATTCCACAATCTTTATATGAAATTATAATAGCTAATATAGAAAATTAGAATAGAAGGATTGAGTTCTAAGCCGAGTTTGATCAGAGGAAATAATTATCTTATAATAAATCCTTGTTCTCAATTTCTTTTTTTAACATTTTATTTATTTATTCATGAGAGACACAAAAAGAGAGAGGCAGAGACATAGGCAGGGGGAGAAGCCTATGCAGGGAGCCTGATGCAGGCTTGATCCCAG
The DNA here is from genome assembly GCF_003254725.2 of Canis lupus dingo. NCBI lineage: Eukaryota > Metazoa > Chordata > Mammalia > Carnivora > Canidae > Canis > Canis lupus. The sequence continues at coordinate 29,876,855 of NC_064253.1, read as the reverse complement.
GACCCCAGGATCAGCCCTGGGCCAAAAGCAGATGCTCAACTGTTGAGCCACCCAGGCTTCCCCTTATTCTCAATTTCTTTTTTTTTTAAGATTTATTATTTATTTATTTATTTATTTATTTATTTATTTATTTATTTATGACAGAGAGAGAGAGAGAGAGAGAGAGAGACAGGCAGAGGGAGAAGCAGGCTCCATGCAGGGAGCCTGATGTGGGACCCAATCCCAGGTCTCCAGGATCACACCGCAGACTGAAGTCGGTGCTAAACCTCTGGGCCACCGAGGCTGCCCTTATTCTCAATTTCTAAACACTTTAGAAATGGTTTTGTTTTCTCTACTGAGAAAGACAACTAAACGAAGAAAACCTCACAAGATTTATATAAAACATCTTTTTTTTTTTCAAATTCAGAAAGTTAGTGTTCTGTTGTTTTTGAAAGACTTGTTTAAGCCCAGAAGCTGCCATGCTAAAAATTGCAGAATGTCAAATCTACACTCCTCTATATATTTTGTGTTTTATCATAAAATTTAAATAGTTATATGTGCACTTGGAGCTATCGTTTGCATGAAATTTAACCAAAAAGTAAATACTAAATGTTTCAAATAGAATGTAAAAGGTACAATTGCTTAGTTTCCTTTGCACTCTTACTCTATTATGAACAAGTGCTAAGGAAATGATCACAAAGGGAATTCCAGGAACTGTTCTGTTTTTATTATATTGCCTGAATTCCTGTGAAGTTTTGCTGATATACTAAGTAGATCATCCAAGTGAAAATAATTCTGTAATAAACATTATTTTCAGAGCTTTGAAGAAAATAGTTATTCCATAAAGGTGTTTTATGAAACACATCCTTGTAGAAACATTCCAGGTGATGGGTTCCATGAAAAAAGTAATTTGAGAAACACTACTCACCACACCTTTGTGTACCAAATCATTCAGTGGGAGATTTAGCATGTTTATCAGCGGGAGACACTGAATATTTCTGCAGCAAAAGCTATTCATTTTGTTTGATCTAGAAAAAACCTGAAGTTAGGGCGCCTAGGAGGCTCAGCCAGTTTAGCGACTGCCTTCAGCCCAGGTCACGATCCCTGGGTCCTGGAATCCTGTGCTGCATCACGCTCCCTGCTCAGTGTGAAGCCTGCTTCTCTCTCTCTCTCCTGCTTGTGCTCTCTCTTGCTATCTCTCTCTGTCAAATCAATCAATCAATCAATCAATCAATCAATTAATCTGTAAAGGAAAAGAAGAAACTTGAAGCCAATATAGCCATGTGGGAAGTGGTATTTTGCAGTGTTCAAGAGTGGTCTCTGGAGTCAAACTGGGTTTGGTTCAATGCTCTATTCTTTTTTATTTGGGGTAAAATTGACATAATATAAACTTACCATGTAAAGGGAATCATTCAGTGGTATTTAGTATATTAGCAATAATTCATGACCTCTATCTAGTTCTAAAACATTTATATAACTCCAGAAAGAACCCTGTACTCCTGAAGTAGTTGCTCCCTGTTCCTCTATCTCCTGCTCCACTTTGACATTGTGATAATATCTACTTGCCCTCTTTGAGACTCAGTTTTTCTCAGTATTTCTATAAAGACAGGAATGGCTTTTACCTTATATGGTAGGTGTAAGGATTCACTGAAATAAAATAATCCATATGGTGTACTTAGGATACTTCAAGTATTAAATACATGTTTGATTACATGTTAAACTTATTTGGTCCTCTTTAGCATCCATGGAACAATTGTTTGCGCAAGTACTTTATAACAAATGCTGATAGAAGTCTATAGAACAGGGAAAGATCTCTAAGAAGCATTAGACCAAGGATCCTTTAGGTGCTAATGAATTTCACATGGCACTCTAGTTCTCCAGAAAACTGAGAATTAGCATCCAGGTTTGTCTTTGTGTCTCCATATGTTTATGGCAAAAGTGGTTTAGAGGTAGAAGATAGAGAGAGAGGTGTTAAGAGAGGGATGGAAGTCCCTAGGAATTATGACATGAATGGAGGAGATGAAACAGCTGACACCAGCAATAATCTAAGTCTAATTATTTTCCAGCTGATTCCATAGGCATTCATGATTATGAGATTTTTTTAAAGTGCCAAAGAAACATGTAAAAATATAAAACTATGTATAAGCATATATTTATATTTATGTAAATATATGCAAATTTAATTATAGGTATAATTTTATATAAATGGAATCATATTCTACAGTGAGTGTCGAGCTCTAGAAGAATTTTCACTGAAATGAGAGCAGTAATTGCCATGCTGTATCAGAAATTCAGGTCTTTTTCATTTGCCTCTGTAATTTGAAATTTTCTATATGACTATATGCTATCTTACTAACAGAAACAAAGCAATAATGCTATCTCCATTTAATAATGGAGACACATTACAACCAAAACTTGTTTGATATTTTTACCTGACTTGTCTTGATAATTACTGGAAGGCAAACCCTTAAATGTCAAAATGATTCTGAGCCTGAAACAGGTTTACTTAGTTCCAGGTAGAGACAGAAGAAAGAATAAAGGAATTTGTGGAACCCTCCTTTCTCCCATAAATACAAATTATTCTTGAACCCTGATAATATACCCCAAACTGGAGCTCTCAATTTCTCCTTTGTCTCTTTCTAGTTCAATCTATACAAATTAAAAAAATTCCTTTCCCCCCAAAAATGATTATAGCACTGATTTATAATATCTTTACAAATTCTACAAAAGAAGATACACTCAGTGATTTTATTTTATTTTTTAAAAGATTTTATTTATTTATTCATGACAGAGAGAGAGAGAGAGGCAGAGACACAGGCAGAGGGAGAAGCAGGCTTCATGCAGGGAGCCTGACTTGGGACTGAATCCTGGGTCTCCAGGATCACACCCTGGGCTGAAGTCGGCGCTAAACCACTGGGCCACCTGGGCTGCCCACACTCAGTGATTTTAAAGGAAAAGAAGAGTTTATCACTCTTCACTACACAAACAAGTTTTATTTTCTGTTCCTGACCTTCCTCAGTCTGTACTTTCTTCATTTGCCTCCTGAACCAAAGGATATAAGCTCTTGCAGTGGTTCTCAAACTTGAATGTCTGTATAGGAATCATCTGGAGACTTTGTTAAACACACAGATTCTTGGCTCTCACCGGAGAGTTTCTTATTCTTGAGAATGAGGTCTGGGAATCTGCAAGTTGCAATAGTCAAGATGATACTGAGGCATGCGATTAATGGATCACAGTACTTTGAGAAACTCTGGAAGCTTTATGTAGCTTCCTCAATGGTTAACCTATTTGCAAGCCTATGATTTTTTAAAAAAATCATTTCTTCCAGTAATTTTTCTTCTAAAAGCATCTGTAATTCTTTTCAGCTCCTCTCCTTGAGAATGTGCCTATCAGGTAGAACATGGCAGCTTATCTATCATAATAATCATATGGACCGTCCCCAAATGCCACATGCAGAAATGATCGAACAATCTACTTTTCATTCCATTTCTTTATAGAATAAATATAATCCAATTACTTATGACAAGTGAAAGAGTCAAATCTTCAAATTATTATTAGATTGTTGTTAATTGTTAGATTGTTCATTATTATTAGATTGTTGTTATTTCATTAAAATAGTCATGTTTATAATAAATTATTTAGTATGCAGTATGCAGTAGCAATATAGTATTTAATTTATATAATATCTATAGTTTAGGATTTTTCTTTAAACAATCTCAGATGTCCTAACACCTTTTACCCTAAACATCTCTGAGAAGCAGATAAGAACTGCTATTATTTATCACCAATTGCAGAGAGATTGAATCACTGAGCTATTAAGTAACTTGAAGAGGGTCACAGAGTCAGTAACTAAGTCAGAACAAATACTTCATCTTCTAACTCCTTGATCAGTAATTTTCTCAACAAATCCTGTTGCATATATCTCTTCCTGTAAGAGTTTGCAAGTCATTCAATTTCCTGAGAGATTCTGCATATGGACAGATGAGAATTTGTACCTTCCAGAAAGTCAAAACTTAGAAGCAGAAAAGTCCTTACTTTTCAAAAATAACTTTTTTTGTAAGTCCTTTAAGTGTCCTTGCCACTATTCCTATTTCACAGAATACTTCATTTATTCATTCACTTATTCACTCAGTCAAGGGGCTGATATTTACTGAACATATGTAATATGTCTAGCACTGTGCTAATAAATAGGACATTATCCTTGTACTGAGTTTCTGCAGTCAGATAAAGAAACAGACACATATACAAGTGGTATGATCTAACAGTTGCTCTCTTGGAGCTAGGTATTATGTGCAAAATGGCTTAGGGGATGAATCTCTGAGTCTATTTTCTTAGAAATTAGGATATTTGAGCTAGGATTTGAAAGAAGGGCAAGAATCTACATGGATTCAATATAAGGATAGGGGCATGGTCAGGGGAAACAGAGGAGAACTTTAAACATGATGTAGTCATATCCCATCTAAAATATAAGTGCAGATTTCTGGATTCAAAATTCAGAGACCCAATAAAATACATTTGTAATTTTTGGAGGGCATTTGCACCAAATTGGAATCCTCGTTTTCGGAATCTGGCATCTTCAAGGAGAACAATGTGGCTCAGAAAGGTCAGAGAAATGGCATTTAACACCATGAGCTTTCCCCATTAAAACCATTATCTCTCTGGCAGCCATATTGATTTAGAAAACAAGATTTCTCTTTGTTATAAAATGTCTACAAACAAACACAAAAGATAGCTAGTGTTTTTAAATGGTAAAACTAAACAAAGTGTGCACTCACTTCCTAGGCTGGCCTTGTATGCTTCAGCCTGAAGGGTATTTTTGCAACCAAGTAAGAAGCCCTCAAAATATAATGGAAACACTGACAGACACTTAACTATACCAGCTCTGGTGGGTACAGCCATAATTCACTTCATAATACAAATTGATATGTTGTCCAGAGGGGTCCCTGCATTGGTGTTATTGAGTGTCTTTTGAAAAGTTCTGGTTCTGGGCTATGAAGCCATAAAATGAAACTGAATGATTCTCTCTGAAATAGTTTCGAATGGGGCCTCTCAATTACAGTAGTGCTATCCTCAGGGCAGGCAACATGGAAATGTCCTACAAAGACTGGAAATATAGAATAATAAACCAAAGTGAAAACAAACAATGAAACAAAGTTTGTTGTATTAAGTCTAATATTTCTTCCCACAAATCTACTTAAAAGCTGAGCACACCAGAGGTGAAGAAGGGCAGCTTACTTTAAGTGGGGTTAGTTGTTAAACAGGTTAGGAGTATACTCCATATTTGTGAAATCATGTGGTGGGCCAGAGTTCAGCCATCCCAGTGATCTTGATGGCTAAAGTGTCCTATGTATTTTCTAATATAATGCAAATGACTTCAATCTGAGGTAACTACATTTCCAAATACCATTTAGGGCTTTAATGACTTGTCCTAGAAAGGTCCTGCCAGGCCATGTTTAATGGATCTTCTAAACAACGTAAAAAGAGTTCTTTAAATGTGTTATACAGCTTATTACAATTTTTATAACTGTCCACTGTCTCCATTACTGCTCCCTTCCCCAAATGCAATTTTTGAGGCTTTTTATTGAAAATGTTATAATGTCACTTTCTTCCCTCTCTCAATTTGAATCCTCCCAACCTTGGTCTTAAGATTCCTTGTGCAGACTTGGGGTTCTGACAATTAGAAAAGCTCCACAGAATTCAGATAATAACACAGATCCTTAAAGACACACTTAATTTTCATCAGGAAATTAGGAGACAAGATTCTAGCATCAGCTTTTCCAATGTGAACTCTACAACCTTGAGTTCATTGTTACCTTGATGGGCCTCAATTTGCTCATCTCTAAAATGAAGGTCACAGATTACCTTTTTGCATCCTTTAATGTTGTTCCGTAGCACCATTTAAACCTGCTAATGAATTACTTAAATATTGAAGTCTACATTAAGCCTCATGGAAAAGCATAAATGGCAAGATTTTCCTCTCAATTACTTGTGCTAATAGGGGCCAAAATGGCATGGATACTTTAAATTCACAGATAATCCCCAAACTTCAATTTAGCTAAGTGTTCCAGCCTCTTTTCCTGCCAAACCATTTAGAGGGGATTCAAACAATTAGCACACACTGGCATGAGATTTATCTCCTTTATAATTCCGGCCTTCCCTGTTGCCTTACCACCAGGAAATTTTGATATCTAAATTTCCAAAAATAGAAATGAGGAGTAAATCAAGTATAGCTGTTGTATGACTACCTATCAGTTATGGTTCAAAGTATCCCAACACTGTTACTATTAATGACAATTTATATAAGGCTTATCCTATGTCAGGCATATTACAAATAACTTTATTTAAACCCCATGATCACCTTGTTAGGTAGTCTGTTAGTTTCCTAGGGCTGCCATTATCAACTGCCGCAAGCTGAGTGTACTTTAACAACAAGGAATTTATGGTTTCACAGTTCTGGAGGCTAGAAGTCTGAAATCAAGGTGTCAGCAGGACTGGTCTCGTCTGAGGGCTGTGATGGGGAAACAATTTCAAGCCTCTTTCCTAGCTTCTGATGCATTTTGGGGGCAATTTTTGGGTATTCTGACTTGTAGATGTGTCCAGCTGGTCTCTGCTTTCATCTTCATATGCAGATCTCTCTGTCTGTCTTTCACATGGTGTTATTTTCATAAGGACACCGTTCATATTGGATTAGGAGCCCATCCTACTCAAATGTGACTTTTAAAAAACTGGATTACCTCTGTAAAAGACACTGTTTCCAAATAAGGTTACATTTGGATGTACTGGGAGTTAGAACTTCAAATATGTCCTTTATCCATAACAGGTAAGTATTATTCTTACTTTGTAGATAAGGTAGATAAGGTTACAGAGTTGGATTAATTTTCCCAAGGCCACAAAACCAGTTAATGGTGGAGCTGGGATTCACATCTACATGTGTTGATTTCATTTATTGTTTAGCAAATTATCTGGGTACTCAAAAATAAAAGTTCTGTCTCCCAGGATTTAGTCTCCCAGGACTAAGAATATTGAACATAATCTTTTGGATAATTTCGGTTTTGCAGAGGATTCAATAACATTGACCAACATCCAAGATTCTTTGATGAAACCAAGGCTCACTCTGCACTTGGTCAGAATTGATTCTTAAGAAAGGTCTCCAAACCTGGCATGAAAAAAAGAAAGAAAAAAAAAAAAAAAAGCCTGGACCTCAAGTCATCTTCAGGTGGATCCATATATAATAAACCTGAGAAATCTAAGGATGGATTTTGTTGCAAAAAAGATTTTCTAATGAAGTATAATTGATATTCAACATTTGTTTCAAGTGTACAACATAATTGACATTTGTACACATTACAAAGTGATCGCCATAAGTCTAGTTATCATCTCTCTCCGTACAAAGTTATAATATTTTTTTGTGATGAGAACCTTTAAGATTTACTTTCTTAGCAACTTTCAAATTTGCAATATAATGTTATTGACTATGGTTACCATATTATAGTCATGACCTATGTTTTTGTAACTCAAGATTTCTACCTCTTGTTCAAGCAAAACACTTGTAAAATGATCTAACCCATTTTACCCACTTCCTTGCACCCTCCCCCTTGGTGACTACCAATGTGTTCTCTGTATCTATGTGAATTTTGTTTTGTTTGTTAATTTGCTTTGTTTTTTAGATTCCACATATAAGTAAAATTATACAGCATTTATCTTTCCTGTCTGACTTACTTCACTTAGCATAATACCTTAAAGGTCCATCCATGGTGTTGCAAATGGAAAGACTTATTCTTTTTTTGACTGAATCATAATTCCATTATATATATATATATATATAATGTATATATAAATATATATACCATTATATATATTTATATATAATGTATATATAAATATATATATACATTATATATATATTATACACACACATGTATATGTAATCACATCATCTTTATCCATTCATGCATCAATGGGCACTTAGGTTGTTTCCATATCTCAGTATTGTAAATAATGCTGAAATGAACATAGGGATGCATATATCTTTTTGATTTAGTGCTTTGTTTTCTTTGGATAAATACCCAGAAGTGGAATTGCTGGATCATAGGGTAGTTCTATTTTTAATTTTTTGAGGAATCTCCACACTGTTTTCCCTAGTGGCTGCACTAATTTATTTTCTCAATAATAGTGCACAAGGGTTTCCTATACTCCATATCCTCACCAGTGCTTGTTACTTCTTGTCCTTTTGATAATAGCCATTCTGACAAGTATTATGTGGTATCTCATTATTTTGATTTGCAATTCCTGATGATTACTGATGTTGAGCATCTTTTTGTGTGTCTTTTGGCCATTTGTATGTCTTCTTTGGAAAAGTATCTATTTAAATCCTGTCCCCACTTTTTAATTGGATTGTTTTTGTTGTAATTGAACTGTAGGAATTCTTTATATATTTTGGATATTAATCCCTTATTGGATATACGATTTGCAAATATTTTCTCCCCTTCAGTAAGTGGCCTGTTTATTTTGCTGGTAGTTTCTTTTGCTTTGCAGAAGCTTTTTTCTTTGATGCAGTTTCATTCGTTTTTTGCTTTTGTTGCCATTGCTTTTGGAGTCTGATGTGAAAAGATATTGGCAAGAGTAATGCCAAAGATCTTACTGTCTGTTTTCTTCTAGTTTTATGGTTTCTGATCAAGCATTTAAAAACTTTAATCCATTTTTAAGGATTTATTTATTTGAGAGAGTGAGAATGCAAGTGGGGGCAGAGGCAGAGGGAGAGAAGCAAACTCCCTGATGAATGCCGATCCATCTCAGGTCCCAGGGCAGGCCACAGCACTCCATCTCATTACTCTGACACCATGATTCTGACATCACGACCTGAGCCTAAATCAAGAGTCGGACACGTAACTGACTGAGCCATGGAGACACCCCGAATCCTTAATGCATCTTGAGTCCGTTTTTGTAGATGTTGTCAGATAATGGTCCAGTTTCAATCTTATGCATGTGGCTGTCCAGTTTACCCAACATCATTTATTGCAGAGGCTTTTCCCCTATTGTATAATCTTGCTTCCTCTGTCATAAGTTAACTGATCATATGTGCTTGTATTTATTTCTGGACTTTCTATTCTGTTCTATGGATCTATGTATCTGTTTTTACACAAAGATCATACTATTTTTATTATTAGGGATGCCTGGGTGGCTCAGCGGTTGAGCATCTGCCTTTGACTCAGGGCGTGATCCCAAAGTCCCTGCATGGAGCCTGCTTCTCCGTCTGCCTATGTCTCTGCCTCTCTCTCTCTCTCTCTGTGTCTCTCATGAATAAATAAATGAATAATCTTTTAAAAATAATATTTTTATTATTATTATTTTGCATTGAATCTATAGATTGCTTTGGGAGATATGGACATTAAAAAAAAGTCTTCCAATCTATGAGCATGAAATATCTTTCCATTTATTCACATTGCTTTCAATTTCTCTCATCCATGTCTTATGGTTCTTATAAGAAGAATAATGTCTTATAGTTACAAGTTTTTACCTCCTTGATTAAATTTATTCCTAAGTATTTTATTCTTTTTGAACAATTATAAAAGAGATTGTTTTCTAATTTCTCTTTTTGGAAAACTTGTCATAAAAATGCAACAGATTCTTGTATATTGATTTTGTACCCTGCAAATTTACCGAATTTGCTTATTCTAACAGTTTTTTGGTGGAGTCTTAGGGTTTTCCATACATAGAATTATGTCATCTGAAGATACTGATAGTTTTACATCTACCTTTCCAGTTTAGATGTCTTTAACTTCTTTTTCTTGCCTAACTGCTCTGGCTGGGACTTCAATACTATATTGAATATAGTGGTGAGAGTGGGAAAAAAGTGTTCAGTATTTACTTAATGCGGAATCGGTAAACAGCACTTAGCAGCATTATTTTGTTTCAGCATACGTGTGTGTGTGTGTGTGTGTGTGTGTGTGTGTGTGTGTATTCCATTTAAGAGCCACTCTCTTATGTCAGGAAAGGGACAATTAACATTCTGCAGTTATATAAGAAGTTGCATTGGTAGATCAAAGTTAACTGTCATCACATTTCTGATATTTCCCCCTATTTTGCTTTATTGCTCTTAAGAGATTAGTACTTATTAAACTGAATGGCTGCCCATTAAACTTGGTGCTTGTGAAACTTGGCTCTGCCCTGAGTGCCTTTATTTACTATTCTGCATGTAAGTGGATGAGATAGAACCTTGGGAATTTGGAGGGAGCAGAAGAGCTCCAGGAACTAGGGGAGGGAATACATGAATGGAGTGATTAGGGTGAGTAGGAAAGTTTCTATTAGGTCCTTGAGTCTCTGGAGTCCTCAGGTTCCTCCAACAAATAATATTATTTTTCTAATAATTTACCAAAACAACCCCTCACCTTAAGATATATTGACAGTGGTTGGACAATATGATATATTCTGCTATATGAGGAATTACTTATTTTTTATAGTTGAAAAATTGGGGGAGGTTAAAGGGACATTAGTTATTCATAATTTATATGAATTATGTCAGCCTTTGCTTTAAAGAACACTCACTGAGATTAGTTACAGTGAAATAAGTTGAAGTCTTGATGCGTGAGTGGGGAAAAGGAAGAGATAAATAGTTTGGAAATGTGTTTATGCAACGAAGAGAGTTTATGGTGGAGACATTTTGGTTTTTGTATGGCTATCTTTTTGCATCATTGTTATAAACTAGATTTATAATCTATTTTTGGTTTGCTTTATAACTGAAGAAAAAAGCAAAAATATTTTTTGGTATGAAAGCTATTAATATTTCATTTATGAAGATTTCTATAATAGATACATGGAATACATAATTGTTAGAATAAATTTAAATGTCTAAATAATTATTATCTTTAATTGCACTAAGAATATGCATTGGGAAGATGAATGAAGGAGTTGACATAATGGCAAAATTTTTGCAATTTGTTTTAGTAATGGTTGATAAACCAGGGGTAATGCTAAGTGAAACAGATTTACATTAATCATACAAAGGGTGATTTTTCACAGTTGATATCAATTAAAATACTAATTTCCAAAATCCCATAGCTGCTTCTTATGAAGTGCTGTGCATGTCGTTTCCTACATAGTAGTCAACATATCAGTACACTTTATTATTTTACGTAGGTAATAAAAATGGTTGCTGGTTATCTGAAGTGACTTTAGCTGAATCTGACTAAAAGAATCCTACTCTACCTATTTCCCCTCTTCTCCTCCTCCTCTTAATGGATGAGAAATTGAAGGAGGAAGAATTACTAAACGAAGAGCAGTTCTAATAACTATGCTCTTAACTTTTGTCTTAAGCTCAGCCTCTTAATATAAATCCCTTCCTGAGGCGTTTCTTCCTCAGAAAAAAATTAAAACACACAAATGATTTATTATTAAAAAATCACATCTCCTCACTGACCTGAGGTGCATACACACTGTTGATTCTACATAGAATATTGTCTTGTTATGGAGTCTTGAAAGGAATTAAGACTGTTAAACAATGATTGATCTAATAGTAATAAATATTTGTAATGTCATCCAGTGGTTTATTATATTCACTGCTCTTAGGGTTTAGAGGATCAATAAATAATACCCTGTTATTCCCCTCCTGAGCTTAAAATCAATTCAGAATTAAGGCCCAGGAGACATACAAATGGAGGTCAAGTAACCAATTTTCTTATAAACATAATTAGAAAATGTGGTTTTAAATGTGTAGGTGAATTGCCTCACTATTCCAGTTAAGCAGACTTTCCAGTTTAGTCATTGGTGTATCTGAACAACCAAATTCCTCCTCCGCAGGGCCAAGTTGGCCCTTTTCAATTTGTTGCATGGCATCTGAGAAATTGACTGAGATATGAAGATCAAGAAGTATTGAAAGAGGCAAGAGACCAGAGGGTACTGAGCTAGGGGTGCTCCATGCCTTCTGGCAAACTTTGGGAACAGTGGAGCTAGGAGAAAGCCTGGTGCGTTGCTCTAATGGAGACAAGAGGCAAAGGGAAGAGGAAAAAGTTTACTCAACATCCTGTATCGAGTAGGCTTTCTCATGCTACTCATTTCTTTCATCACAAATTATTATTTTCCATGTTGTCAATTACACATTAAAATATTATATGGGGTCACCTGGGTGGCTCAGTCAGTGATTGAGTGTCTGCCTTTGGCTCAGGTCGTGATCCCAGGGTCCTGGGATCGAGTCCCACATCAGACTCCCTGCAGATAGCCTGCTTTTCCCTCTGTCTATGTCTTTGCCTCTCTTGGCATGTCTCTCATGAATAAATAAATAAAATATTTTAAACATTACGTGAAAAAAGAATATCAGTATACAGATAATAATAGAATGTCTCTGATATAAGAAGCATCAAATATGGAAACTATGTTTCCATTATTGAATTCTTAGATATTGATTAAAATTCCCATAATTAAATAACTTTTCTCTGTAAAAATCCAAAATTGCTTAGTTAAGTCCAGAGAATGAATTCCTAGATATTGATTAAAATTCCCATAATTAAATCACTTTGCTCTGTAAAAATCCAAAATTGCTTAGTTAGGTCCAGAGAATTAAGTCCAAAATCAAAGATTTGTTCAGCCAGCCAGTGGTAACTTTTCTGGTATCCTAGTTGTGAGTGACTTCAGTGGCTGTCATTCAGTAAAATTATCTGTAGTTCCTTCATAATTTCAGAAGCACTCTTCATTCTTCCTGTAGTTTTTATTAAGTATATATCCCTTAAAATTAATGATTAGTTTGGTTAGTTTTTGAACATTAAGGAAATTGAATCATGTTCGACATAATCTTTTGTCTTCCTTTTTTTTTGCTAGTCTTGGTTCTGTATCTCTTTTAATGTGTGTAGCTGTAGTTCATTGACAGCATATGCCACAATTTATTTATCACTTCCTTGGATCATTGCTCCTTTTTATTGTTCTTGTTCTTAATGAAAATGCTGATGTGAATATTCATGCAAGTATTCAAGGATTCTTTTAGTTTGGTATTTTATTTTTTAAAAAGTACAGTGAATTAATAGAATACACAATATTGTTAGAGCATATGCTTTATATGTATCAAATTTAGAAAATACAGCAACCCCATATCCTGCAGCAGTGAACTGGAGTTTGACTGGAAACTCAAGGAGGAGGGGAGATATTCTAGGAACATCATGATAAGATCAGCCTTCCATGATGCCAGTCTGTCCATGCCAGTTATCTATGTTCCAAGACCTGTGAACTCATGCAATATATTTTTTCCTCATAAACCAAATAATGAAACTATACTGACCACATTTTGGAGGAACTCTATCTGTGCATACAATCTTTTCTCAGGATTTGAAATTTTCTAGCCATTTTGCTAAATTTAGAAACTTATAAAGATGGCAGACTCAGTTACTACTTAGTAGTACTTCTTATAAACTGAGGTGACTTCTTTCCCAAATGGCATATTCAAAACCCTTTAATTTCCATTTTGCATTTAGTCCTGGATCTCTGGAGTTCCACTGCTGTATTGAATGTGGATTCTGTCTTGTTGCATGGCTTATACACTCTCTTGTGTGTGCACGCATATCATGTGAGCACGCATGTTAAGTTCTGTGCTGTGCCAAATGCTACCACAAACTCTAGATGTGGAAATGCCTAAGCCTATGAAACATGCCTTCTAGAAAGGGTTCATCCTTTAATTTTACATGTGTTTCATCTGGAAAATCAACTTGATCTGAAGCTGTTGATATTCCTGAAGCATGTGCCCCCAGTGGTCTGGTCAAGCCCATTACCTCTATGATAAGATACTTCCTAGAATGCCCCCTTGATCTTTTCCAGACTTTGAAAAATGTCTACCCCTTTACAGATGTTAGAAACTTCTTTATTTTTGTAATACCTTTTTCTGTAGCAATGGAGATGTTGCTAGTGTTCTATTTCTTGCTGCTGTTCTCTTACACATTTTTGGGAGGGAGACTCAGCTGAGTTTTTAACTGTTCAATCTGTTAAAACTTTTTAACACATATAGGACTAGTACTGTTTGCAGGTTCAGAATGTTCTGGTTTCTTCTTCTGCCACTTTGTTTTGTTGTCCAGGAATTTGCTTTGACAGTATACTTCTCTAGATTTTTTTTGTCTTACAAGAGTTAAAAATTAAATGAGTACTGTATCTGTCAAAAGGAAGTGCTTTTCAAATTTATCTTGTCTAGCTTTACCTCTTGAAGGTGAATCCAAAATGTACACTCCTACAGACCATGTAACTGGGGCCTGTATTAAACATATTATTGCTTGCTAGGCTTTCTTGATTACTATGTTTCATCTTTTCTGTGCCTTCTCTTATTCTATTTCTCGTCTAACTTCTCAAACAGAATCCCTAATGGCTAAGGAGCACATATCTCAATCTATTACAAATTATGTAAACCTAGTGAATACTAATTTATGAAACTAACTTTATGAAGTTTTAAGAATCCAATGCCAATCTCCCTGGTGTTTTTCCTCTCAATCCTGTTCCAGATTTTCACATGTGAATTGGTCTAATAAAACAAGGCTTCAAGAAGTAGTTTTCCAATAGTGCTAGTTATTGAGTCTACCTTTGGATCTCCTCCCACCCTTCAAGGAGATGCATAAGCATTTTCTCCAAAGAAGATAGTTTAGTCTCTTCATGCAATCTTGCCTTTCTTCTTCTGCTAGATTTATTTGGGTATAAGTAATTTTCTTTGTGACTTATCTCCATATTTATCATATAGTAAAATATTTCATTTGTTACCTCTCATTAGGTTACATGAGGAAAAGTATCATATAATGGTTAAGAGCACAGAATGTGGAAGTATATTGCTGGGGTGCAATCTTGGCTCTGTTATTTACTAGCTGTGTGACCAGAAGAGTGTTTAACAATTCTGTACCTAAGTATCCTTTTTATAAAATGGAGTTGATGATAATCACATGTACCTGCTAAGGCTGTTATAAATATCCAATGAATTGGTGTGTATAATAGAGCAGACTTGGCCCATAGTGAGGCTTCTGTAAGTGACAAGTAATGAACAAATATGTACCCCACTCTGATGAAAGTTCCATTTGTGGATGCAAATTTTATCAAATCTAGTTCCTTAAGCCACTTTTCAAACAACAACAACAACAACAACAACAACAACAGCAACAAAAACTAATGATCATCATTTGAAGCCTGAGGATCAGAATTACATGTCTTTCCTTTAAGCTTATTATTACCCCAAACAACTTATTTCCCAGACTTAGGCGTGGGGAAAGCAAGCACGCTAAGACAAAAAAAAAATGTTTTTCCCCCCTCAAGATTGATTTGAAATCTCTTTACATTATTTTTTTTAATCTGACATGTATAAGGAAAATACATACGAAATAGAACTGGTTCTGTTTACCATGCTATCCCCTTGTTAAAAACAGGAACTAGAAAAATTATCTCCTCAGGAATCACTCAAGAAAACAGTAGGTTAATGTTGCAAACGTACAGTGTTCTTTGAAGCAATTTCCATGCTTCATCACCTGCTATCTGAGACACCATGAACACCAACTAACTGAAAATTGTTTGCGTCTCATTTAGGCATTTATAAATCAGTTTGTATAACACTGTCTTCCAGACTAGCTGTGAACACCAAAAGCTTCAGTGATTTTTCTCCATGTACCTAGTTTCTCCAAACACCTGCCTTTGCACTTTATTCTGTTGAAAGATAAAAGATTTCATTTGCAAGAAAGTAATTCATGAAATGGCAAAAGGGAGTATTCATCCTCCCACATGTATTCTTGAATATATAAAACAAATGAACATACAGTTTTCCCCCATGTTATTTTTCATACAGTATGGTTTCAAGCAAGTGATAATGAGACTCAATCACAGTGAAAATCCACTCTAGATAATTAAATGTGAGATTTGAACTGGTCTTAGGGTGCAATGTTAGACATGGAGGAACATGACCAGCCAACTAGTGGAAAGATGATAAGCTAGCAGAAAGTGGAATCACCTGGTAAAACATGGCAAACAGTTAAATGTTTGAGGAATTTACTAGGGCATCTTTACCAAATGGAACTAAATGCAGGGTAGGGGTGGCCAGTCAGGATAAATCACAAGTAGTTGGTAACAAGGAAACAAACTGTGAAGATAGGGATATGGTTACTTTAGCTAAAAGTGTCAGAATCAAATTTAGGTCCTAGAAAATGGTATTTCAGGCTTAGTGCTTTGGCAGAGCTTAAAAAAAAAATAGAGTTGTTCTTGTTTTGTTTTGGGTGTTTTATTTTATTTTTTTGCAGGATTATTGAACTTAAGGACTTAACCTTCCTAAGTGCAGTGAGAAGGATCTTGTGAAACATTTCTAACTGGTTCCATCCACATTTCTAGATTAGAAAAAAAAGTGATATGGTTTTCATAGTTTTTAACTCTGGGAGACATGTTTGGAGAGTTTACCTTTCCTCCATAGTACTGTGGATAAAGCTGGAATTTTGTGAAACAGAGTGTCTGAAGTATAAAGGTGGTGAGTTCATGAGTAGACACCACAGGTACTAGGAGTACTAAAAACTAAGCATGCCAAAGTAATTGACTCAAGAAATCTTATTTAGTACTTTCGAAGTGCTAAATTCTAGACTCTAGAATTATAGGTATGCAGTAGAAGTATGACAGACAAAATGAATGCAGTTGACTTTCTAGTGGTAGACAGAAACTGACTCCTACAAAAAGAACATAGTATCCTTGGGAAACATACCTACAGAAAACCCCTTTACCTTTTCTCCCCAGTTACTTAGTCTTTAGGATTGTCCAAAATTGAGGATAGGGGTGAATTAGGATGCTGCTATCATTGATCCCACTAGCAAAAGGAGTTGGCACGCAGGAGCCATGTGAGCCCAGAAAAAAGTATTAATGTTGACAACTTGGAAAATTTTATCTATAGTACTAATATCTCAGAGCATGTTCATATCATTAGTTCATGTAATTAGTTCGTGGCTCTATGTAAAAACCCTCATTACAGCATTTGTCATGCCTGGTAATTATTTATTTACTTCAGTTTTCACTGTTAACATGAACCTTTTAAAAGCAAAGTTGAGTCTTAGTCATATTTGTTTCTGATTCATAATTTCTTGCTGAATGGATATATAGATCCTTGTAACATGAGATAAGACAGGAAAAAACTAGAAGGAATATTGAAATATGTTGAAGTCAATTATTCCTGCTTCAAACTACATTTACTATTACAGGCAATCACATTCACTTCAACATTAGCAGCTTTGAGTCACGGGGTTGTAAATGTAAGACATGTGAAAAAGTCTTTCCATGGTTTAAATAAATGTGATGAATTTTGGTTTAAAAAATCATAAGGCAGGGCAGCCCAGGTGGCTCAGCGGTTTAGCGCCGCCTGCAGCCCAGGGCCTGATCCTAGAGACCCAGGATGGAGTCCCACTCAAGGCTCCCTGCATGGAGCCTGCTTCTCCCTCTGCCTGTGTCTCTGCCTCTCTCTCTGTGTGTCTCTCATGAATAAATAAATAAAATCTAAAAAAAAAAAAAATCGTACTGCAAATTAAATCTATTACACACCACCTAATAGTTCTGTTTGTTAATGTGCATATTGGATACTAAGAGGTGGATGCAGGAATAGAATTTTTTCCACAAAATGTCTGTGAAAGCAGCATTTGTTTCAAAGAAATATTTAGAAAGTGTCAATTAATATCATAAGTTGAAATCATTGCTAAGATTTTGGGTACTCAAATAGCTACCATATATTTCATAAATTAGAGATATTTAAACTAAATATTGGAGAAAATATGTCAACTCATCAGCAATTCTTCAAATTCAGTCATGCAGTTTAAATAATAAAATTGATCATATATATGTGTGTGTATATATATGTATGTATATATTTTTTTCAACATCTACATAAAAAATCTATAAAATATATTTATTCAATACAGCTATTCTGCTTTGTATTTCTAAGAACAAATCTGGTTTCCTTAAAACAAACAAAATGTAAAAAAATTCTTCCAATCAGAGGACATGAAGATAATTGTGTGAACCACCTTTATAATTCATGATAAATTATTACTCATTTGAGGAGTGCAGTAATTTGGAGGGTTGAATTAAATAACTAACCCCAACTGAGTTAAAATTCAAATTGAGAATGGTAGAAGTTAGCATTTCTGTTAGTATTTGTAGAAGTTAGTATTAAGCTTTAAAAAATCTAGTAAGTCAAAGAAACATACATAAGAGGTTAAATGACATGACCTTATTGACATTCTGTCCAGTCAGATAAATTACATGGAACACATAGACATTAGAAAGCTGGAAGATGTTGATTGTTACTGTGACTATTAATGTGAGGAGAGTAGTTGAATCATACAGACTTCTCTAATCAATTAGCCTGTGTTTTATCTTCTCAGAAAAAAAATCAAGGCCTAATTGAAGCCTAAAAGAAAACTCATCATACCTCCTCTTAATTTTTGTGAGAGCAATTTACCAAGTCAGAGGAATCCCAAAATATGCATTTATTCTATATGAATGAAGTTGTGGGTGATAATCAGTAAGACCTGAGGTGCGGAAGAGCATTTGATCTCTTCTTTCAGTTAAAAGTCATGACTTTTGAAAGGGAAGAGGACGTGGACTGTGAACACTCAACTACTCAGACGGTGTCAAGGAAGAGATTATTGTTTATGGTATCAAAGAAATGGGCTCTTTCATACTGCATTTCAGATCAAGATTTATCTAAACTTATGAGCCCTCACTCAGCCACAGGTGCTAGGTATTTTTATAGGAGTAGCCTATTTAATTCTTTTAACAATCCTATAAAAAATGCATCTAAAGATCTCCTGTTTATTGATAAGGTAACTGAAGTTTAGACAAATTATCTAAATTAATAAAACTCAAGAGCAT
This sequence comes from Canis lupus dingo, assembly GCF_003254725.2. Classification (NCBI taxonomy): domain Eukaryota; kingdom Metazoa; phylum Chordata; class Mammalia; order Carnivora; family Canidae; genus Canis; species Canis lupus. The sequence goes on along the minus strand of NC_064253.1, from coordinate 29,858,036 downwards.
TGAGGTCAGAAAACAAACTCTGATCTATTAACATGGCTGCTTTCCTCTGAGGGATCTGAAGTATGCAGTTGGCAGGTGACTTTCCACTTACATAAAGTGGTTTTATTCATTCATGCATTCACTTTTTTATTCATATTTATTTATTCATTTAACAAACACCCTCTGAGGTTTTCTGAGCATGAGACTATGCAGAAGATAGAGAGAGATACATCAGTGGGAAGTGTCCTGAAGAGCTTAAATGAAAGGAAAAGATAAATTATTTAAATAAAAGGACAAAAATGGACATCATTTGGAATAATTGGGTGACATTGACAGAGGTATGATTATGCTCCATAATTATCAGGAAGAAACTAAAGAAAGAGTAACAATAGAATTGATTTTGTGTCCCTGTATACCAGTATAATGTGTATGTGTAACATAAAAAAGAAACTTGAAATTTTGGCAAATATAGTTGAATATAATCCCACAGGCACCAGTGACTATTATTCGAAGTACATACTTTGATAAAAGAAGCTAGTAGAAGAGAAAAGAGTTTACATTCTTAAGGGACATATCCAAATGGAAACTTAAGAGTCTAAAACATTATTTATTTATTTCGGAGAAACAGAGAGAGAGAGAGAGAGCATAAGTGGGGAGGGGGCAAAGGGAGAGGGAGAAGCAGACCCCTTAGTGAGCAGGAAGCCCAAAGCTGACCTCAATCCCAGGATTCTGACCTGACTTAGCTGAAGGCAAATGCTTAACAGACTGAGCTACCCAGGTGCCCCTTAATAGTCTAAAGTAAAAGCGTCATGGTACATATATATGTGAGAAGAAAAGGAGGAACAGGGACAATTTCCTTGTATGTCTGTCATATATTTTTTAAGGCTAACTAAGATTATGAGTGAGATTCTTTGATTTAAAATGTTTAAGAAAACTTGTACATAAATAAAAGCTGCATTTCTCTAACTCCATCATTACATACAAACCTTGTTTCTGCCTTTTCTTTCCTTTTTTATCAAAATTCAAAAAAGAAAATTATATATTCAATTAACTATATATCTTTAAGTTACCATTCATCACCTAAAGTGTTAAGCTTCTAATCTCAACATTTTGCTTAAATTATTCTTACTAAAGCAAATATGAAGGCCAAATTCCTGTTTCATCATCTTGGACCACTCTGAAGAACATTTTGTATTCCTGACCCTTTGTTCTTGGCTCCTTGCTCCTATATCTCTTAAGATTCTCAGCCAATTTTTCTTGTTGCATTTTTGCTACCTCTTCCAGAAATGTTGATGTTCTCCAAGTATCCATTATTGGTCATAATTTTGTGTCCTCCTTTTTTCCCTATACTTCATCTATCACTAAAAAACTGATACATTCCAAATCTGAATCTCCAGTTTACAATTTTCTTTTTTTTTTTTTTGAAGATTTTATTTATGTGTTCATGAGAGACACAGAGTGAGAGAGAGAGATAGAGAGGCAGAGACGTAGGCAGAGGGAGAAGCAGGCTCCATGCAGGGAGCTGGGGACTCCAGAATCATGCCCTGAGCCAAAGGCAGATGCTTAACCGCTGAGCCACCCAGGAGTCCCTATAACTTTCTTTCTTTTTTTAAGATTGTATTTATTTATTCATGAGAGACACAGAGAGAGAGAGAGAGAGAGAGACAGAGAGACAGAGAAACAGAGAAACAGGCAGAGGGAGAAGCAGGCTCCATGCGGGGAGCCTGACGCGGGACTCGATCCCAGGCCCCAGGATCACGCCCTGGGCTGAAGGCGGCGCTAAATTGCTGAGCCACCCGGGCTGCCCCCTATAACTTTCTTTTGAACTTCCAATTTATACCTAGTCAATTACTAAAATTACCACCTAGAGAAACTACAGGATTCCAAAACTCATACATTAAAGTTTTACTTTCCACATATCTTTACTACATCTTCAGATTGCTTCATTTTAGTTAAGGGCACTATCACCCTACTACAAAATCTTTTCTGTCGTATCTTCAAAGTTTTAGTTAACTACCAAAGTCTTGCTGTTATCTAGCCCTTTGGTTTTGCTCTTAAATTGCGTCTTCAAATATCTCTTTCCATCACATACCTCAGAGCTCTGCTACGTAGAAATTACTGCCATCCATGTTGTTATATACACTATGTTTCTGATTTGGAATATGTATTCACCCAAGTTAAAACTTTCTTTGACTCTCCCTGGAAGACCTGGCAACTTTCATTACTGAGTTGACCCTATGTTTTAACTTTAATATCCATTTCCATTTATTTTGAGAGACTTCAATGTAAATGCTGTTAAATTTTTACTAATTTCAAAAAAAAAAATCAATTTAGAAACAACAGTAGTACTAGAGATAAAATGGAATCATGTAATAAGTTTCTATTGGACAGAAGGTTATACAATTTCTAAATTTGCATGCATTTCTTAAGGTAGCCTAACAAAGACAAATAGGAAAGTAAAAAAGTCAAACTCCAAATTATAGTGGGAGATTATAGTATGCTTCTTCCAGTATGATTAACACATTTAATTTAATTTATCTCTATAGAACCATGCACACAATTGTAGCGTATATGTGGCTTTTAGCACATAGAACATTTGTAAAAGTTCACCAGATGCTGAATTATAAACCAAGCCTCAATACTGAACAGGATTTATATCATATAGCTTAAGTGCTTTGTGCACAAATTAATTTGAACCAGAAATTCTCCAAATAATTAGGAAAATAAAAATATATATTTTTGAAATACCTCTTGAGTATAAAAAAATCAACTTGAAGACATTTACAAAAAGATAAAAGCTAAAATGCTATGTAACAAAACTAAAGCCAATGTTAGATGTGAAAGTGTATTTTAAATACACATATAAGGAAAGAATAAGGCAGAAAATCAGTCATAAGCATCATCTCCAGAAGTTGGGAGAAAATAATACATTTAACCCAAATATAGTGAAGAGGAGAAATAATGAAAATCAGGAGGTAATATAATGAAAAATATTACTATGTACATTGTACCAAACATACAATGGAGAGGATCAACAAACCAAAATTGGTTCTTTGAATAAACTGATAAAAGTTGGTGATATTAACATGATTGACCAAGTTAAAAAAAGTGTGAGGGGTATAGTTGGATAAAAAGTCAAATCTCTATAAATCCTGAAGATATTAAAAAGACATTGATTGAGAAGCTGTTCAAAACTGTTTTTTTAATTGAAAATTTTAAAGCAGTACATTTTTAGTAAAGTACAATTTAAAACTGACAAGAGAAAGAACATGGCAATCTAAATAATCCTACACTTATTAATGTAATGAATAATCAAAAGTCTGTATACCTAAAACTCTTAGTAGACAGATATAGAAGGAATCTTTCTCAATATGGTAAAGTATATCTACCTAACACCTATGGCAAATACTGGGCTTAAGGGTTAAAAAGTTTCTCCTTGAAATCAAAAGACAGATGCCCAGTATCACCCCCTTTTTTTTTTTTTTTTTTTTTTTAGTATTTAATTTATTCGTGAGAGGCACAGAAAGAGAGAGAGAGAGAAAGGTATAGGCAGAGGGAGAAGCAGGATCCCTGTGAGGAGTCTGATGCGGGACTTGATCCCTCACCAGGGATCATGCCCTCACCGGTGATTACACCCTGAGCCAAAGGCAGATACTCAACCACTGAGTCATTCAGGCATCTCCCAGTATCACTACTTCTATTCACTATTGTCCTGGTAGTCCTAGTAAGTACAAAAATAAAAATATATACAGACATGCATGTACACATGCCTGTGTGCATACATGTAAACATGCATGCATACATATAAACACATTTTTTAGAGTTCAAGGATTTAAATGGAACATACAAAACTCACATTATTTGTATATGATGTAAGAGTGGAGCTAGTAAGTTGAAAATAATATACAGCTAAATTGTCAATTGTAATGTATGATTCTGCCAAGGTTACTCAACATAAGGCCCATTAACAATCAATTGCATTTCTATATACAAATGATAAATAGCAAATAAAAGTACTACATCTAATAAAATTAAAATATCAAATAGGTAAAACCAGTAAAGTGAAATTGTAATAAATTCTAATTTTGACATATTTAAAATATTAAAACCTTTTTAAAAAGATTTTTAAATTTATTTATTCATAAAAGACACAAAGAGAGAGGCAGAGGCACAGGCAGAGGGAGAAGCAGGCTCCTCGCAGGGAGCCTGATGTGGGACTTGATCCCAGGACTCCAGGTCACGCCCTGGGCCAAAGGCAGACACTCAACAGCTGAGCCACCCATGCATCCCAGTGTTTTACTCTTTAATTAAATATTTTTCAATTACTTTCATGTTAAGAAATATTAACCACTAAAAATTAGTAAAAGTAAAAAAATAAAAGTGCTTGGTTGGTGAGATGGCAAACTCGTGGAGTCACTCCTGGAAACAGTATGGAGGTTCCTTTAAAAGTTAAAAATAGAACTACCGTATGATCCAGCAATTGCACTACTAGGTATTTACCCAGAGAATACAAAAACACTAAATTAAAAGGACACATGCACCCTGATGTTTATAGCAGCATTTTCTACAATAGCCAAACTATGGAAACAGCCCAAGTGTCTATTGATTAATGTATGGGTGAAGAAGATCCACACGTCAATTGATGTATGGATAAAGCCATAAAAAGAATGAAATCTTGGGATCCCTGGGTGGCACAGCGGTTTGGCACCTGCCTTTGGCCCAGGGCACGATCCTGGAGACCTGGTATCGAGTCCCACGTCGGGCTCCCGGTGCATGGAGCCTGCTTCTCCCTCTGCCTATGTCTCTGCCTCTCTCTCGCTCTCTCTCTCTGTGACTATCATAAATAATAAATGAAAGAAAAAAATTTAAAAAACACAATAATGTGGGTGGAGCTATAGAGTACTATGTTAAGCAAATTAATCAGTCAGAGAAAGACAAATACTGTATGATTTCACTCATATGTGGAATTTAAAGAAACAAAACAAGCAACGAGGAGAGGGGAGAGAGGCAAATCAAGAAACAGACTCTTAATATAGAGAAGAAACTGATGGTCCCCGGAGGGGAAGAGGAGTGGGATAACAGGGAAAACTGGAGATGGGGATTAAGGAGTGCACATGTTTGTGATGAGCACCAAGTGATGGATGGAAGTGTTGAATCACCATATTGTACACCTTAAACTAATATTACACTGTATGTTAACTAACTGGAATTTAAATAAAAACTTAAAAAATCAATCTATTGAAAGGTATAAAACTTCTACATAGAAAGGGCTACATTACTGAGATAAATTAATTTTTTTTAATTTATTGAGATAAATTAATTAAAACAACAGAATGAAAAGGGCAATCCTTGGAATGGGAGAAAATGTTCTCAAATCATATAGCTGATAAAGAATTAATGTCCAGAATGTAAAAAGAACAGTGAGAGTGCAACAGAAAATAGACAAACAGCCCAATTAAAAAGTGGACAAAAGATTTGAATAGTTATTTCTCCAAAGTTCTACAAATAGCCAGTAGCCACATTAAAAAAAAAAAAAAAGTATTCAAAAAGTATTCAACATCATTAGTCATTAGGGAAATGCAAATCAGAACCACAGTAAGATAGCATCACCCTCACTGTCTATAATGGCCATAATTTGTTTTTTAATGGGAGATAATAAGTGTTGAAAAGTATGTGGAGAAATTGTAACCCTTATGCTTTGCTGGTGGGAATGTAAAATGATGTACTTACTGTGGAAAATAATTTGGCAGCTTCTCAAACAGTTAATCATAGAATTAGCATATGACCCAGAAATTCCACCCCTAAATATATACCCAAGAGAACTGAAAACATATTTTTACAAAATAACTTGTACATAAATGTTTATAAGAGCATTATTCATAGTAGCCAGTAAGTGAAAACAGCTAAACTATCTCTCTGTTAATGAATCAATAATAAAATATCATAGTCATTCAATGGAATATTATTAAGCAATAAAAAGGTAGGGGATGTTGCTATGTGCTATAATATAGCTGGGTTTTGAAAACATTATGCTAAGTGAAATAAACTAGACAAAAATGTCCATATGATATATGATTCCATTTGTGTGAAATATCCAAAATCATCAGATCTATAGAGATAGATTAGAGACTGCCTGGGGAAGCGGGTAGGGGAGAACTAGATTGGTTGTTGAAAGGGTTTCCTTTTAAGGTATTGGAAATGTTATGGAATTAGTGGTGATGCTTGCATAATACTGTGAATATCCCACAAACCACTAAATTCTGCAATTTAAAATTGTGAATCTTATGCGAATTATCTTTTAAAAAGGTTAACAAACTCATAAGGAATGGAAGAGAGACCTGTTCTACCAGATACCACAGTATATTATAAGGTTACATTGTGTGAGATAGTATGATATAGACAAATAGTTTAGTGCAATGCATTGACATCTAGAACAAAGTCAAGCATCTGTGGGCACTTAACTCATGACAAAACTAGCATTGGAGAGCAGTAAGAAAAGTTATTTTCAATAAATTTTATTGAATCAATTTGGTTTTTCTAAAAGATTTTATTTATTTATTCATGACAGACACACACAGAGAGAGGCAAAGACATAGGTGGAGGGAGAAGCAGGCCCCATGCAGGGAGCTTGATGTGGATCTCGATCCTGGGACTCCAGGATCATGCCCTGAACTGAAGGTAGACGCTTAACCGTTGAGCCACCCAGGCATCCTAGTTGAATCAATTTGTAAAATAAGTAAGCTATTTCCCAACTCACATTGAACAAACATTTATTTCAGATAGGTTTTTTGATTATACACAAGATGCAAAAGAATAGTAACATAAGAAAACTTTCAGGAGAAAATAGAGAAGATTATATATGATCATTTTGTGTAATTAGCAGGACACAAAAATAAATAAAAATAGTGAGATTATTAAATTTGACTGCAGTAATATTAAGAATTAATGTTCAACAAAAGTCACAATAAGTGAATAGAAGGGTAAGCCATGAGTAGGAAATGTATTTTCACCACATATAACCAGGAAAGGGCTCATAACTAGAAGACGTAAAACACTTCTACAAATCAATATGGAGAAGACCCAAAGAAAATGGAAAGAAAATTGAAAATATCTTCTCTATATATGAACCAACACATATATACATGACTAATGCATAGAAATTCATTAAAACTCATTAGTAATCAAGAAATGTAAAATTATATTCTACTACACAGTAAACTAATGACTAAAATCAAGCAGAATAAATATTTTTGGGTGAATTTGTGAAACAATAGCAACTCATCTCATAATTATTTGGCAAGATCTTCTAAAGTAGAACATATGCACATTTTCTGACATAGTAATTTACTCCTAGGAAATATCCAACATAAGTACATGAACATGTTGGGATGCCTGAGTGGTTCAGTGGTTGAGCATCTGCCTTCAGCTCAGAGCATGATCCTGGGTCTGGGGATTGAGTCTTACATCAGGCTTCTGATGGGGAGCCTGCTTCTCCCTCTGCCTGTGTCTCTGCCTCTCTCTCTGTATTTAAAATGAATAAAATCTTTAGAAAAAGAAGTACATGTACGTATTTTTAAAAGATGCTCATAGAATTGCTCATAATAACAAAAAAGTAGAAACTTTGTATCTTCCAAAAAAGAATTGAATACATAGATTGCATAATATTTGTCCAATGAAACATTACAGATTAATGAAAATAAATTATAGCCGCAAGCCACAAGACAGGTGAATTTCACAAATGTGGTGCTAAAGAAAAGAAACTAGACATAGAAGAAAATATAGTGTTTGATTCCAATTGTATAAAGTTTAAAACTAAGGAAAAATAAAACTATAGGATGACCAAAACCTCTGGATACATAGGCAGATACATATCATAAATAGTTTATTGAGATTACAATACACAATGCATTCAATGACATTACAGGATCTGTTCAAAGGGTTGCCCCTCTCTGGCAATGCAGAATCCATATATTCTGCTATTTATGATCAGTATGTGATATCCATGCTGCACTTCCACAAATCCCCACATATACATCTGTGTTGCCTCAGGTGGTTTGTATTCTCATTTGAACCTGTGCTTCAGCATAACCTACAAGAAATAATCAAGTGGGTTCAAACTGTTTGTGTGCATGTATACTGTGCACACTATGCTCATATATTTGTGTAGACTGTGTGTATATAAGTATGTGTATATATTTATGTGTGTATGCTGTGTGTATGTGTGTATATATATGTCTATACATATACACATTGTGACAAAAAGCTTCAGGTTTCTAGTGTCAGTCATGCTCTAGTTCTTGATCTGTGTGCTGATTACATGAATGTTTATTTTGTGATAATTTATTAAGCTTTATACTTTTGCAAGTTTCTTGTGGTTTTCAACTGACAACAAATACATAATTTAAAATATGGAAAGGAATAAAAACTGGCTCCTAGGCTTAGAACTAAGATCTTAGAACAGAGGCTTCCAGGAGACAGTATCCATTCTACACTCGTGAAGGCAGGATGGGAATTCAAAGAACACTCTCATAATACAACAAAACCCATTATTTGCTCTTCTCCAGTGAAGTTCTGGTCTCCTCAACTGATTCAACGTCCTTGAGAAGTAATTTTTAGTAGATTTATTCCGGATGATTTGTTACCAGTTAGTGATCCAGCATTATAAATATAATTCTGACCAGAGAATCTAATTTAAGCACTCTGAGAATACAGGAAAACACATACTCATATGCACACAAAACCCTAGATATAGTGTCAATTCTTTTTCACATTTATTGTATTTTCTACTCCCTTTCAAAGAAAGATATGTGTTTCAACACTTGTACAATATGTTATTTCCAACTTGATTCCCAAGGCAAAAATAAAAGGCAATCTTCAAATGTTTAAAAAAAAACCCTTTATTTTATAATAATAGTGGTTAGAAGTTCAATATTTCTGCTCAAACCAGAGAAAGGCAGTCATATTTACAAAAGGCCTCACAATGTTTGCCATTGCCTTTCCACAAGACAACATTTATAAAACCTTTGCATCCCGTGGCAGGTGCTAGGTCTTCTCTTGGGGATTTCTGCTGTTCAGACATTGTCTTTCATTTAAACTTCAAAAACCTTCAAAAAATAGAAGCTGCATTTCAATATAATTTGGAAATTAAAACTCTTTTATTTTTTATCATTATAATATCTTCCATGGATTTACTTTTCTAAAATGAATCAAAGCCCAAACTAATTGCTATCTGATAGCTAGCAAAGGCAGAAAAATTGGAAAAGCTTTTAAAAATGAAGCTTTGGTTTTGCCTCACCCACAGGAAAATTAAATGCAAGTAATAAATAGAGAATTTCAAGTACATTTAATAATGATATTCCCTCTTCCATTGAGAACTTAAAGAATAAAACTGAATATTATGGTCACCTGAATAATTGGAAATAGAGTTTTAGAATCAAGACTACATTCCTTTTCTTTGTTTTAATGGCATAATAGGAAATCAAATAAACACATTAATTTAAATGAAAAACATTTTTTCACCTATGCAAATGATTTCCTAAAGTATTCTCATCAGTTTATAATATTTTAGATGATTTTACAGAATTATAAAATTTTATTGCATGTCATTTTTTTAAATAGAAAACTAAAGCATCCCCCTCCCACTTTCTTTTTTCTTATTTTTATTAGGCTTGGATTCCTGGATCATCTGGTGACTTCAAGTATCTGGTAAGACATTTTTTGTTATGTAGTATTATCAATATTTTTGTTTCCTTGCCACAAATCTTTGGAGGGTGTTTCTTTTTTTTTTTTTCTCCTCTCTCAAGCTTAATCCATTTTCCTAATTCTATCCTCATTTCCATCACCTGAGGTTGAATCTCAGAAGGCCAATAGAAGAAGATCAGTTGCATCTTAGCACATGTAAAATGATCTGAAAGGCCAGATACTACTTTCAGATTCAATTTCATGGGTCAGGAAATTATTCCAAAAAGCAGGAGCATTTGTTCCTCAAGGATCAAAACGTACCATGGAAGATTCTGCCCTAGAAAAGACGATTATTTTGGGTAAAATGTAGAAAGTATTAATTGGAAAAATTTTCTTTTAATATCAAATGTGACAGTTGCATTTTGCATAAAAACCATGGGGGCTAAGTATGATGACTGTATTTAAAATTTTTTTCATTGCTAAAATGTTGGTATTATAGCTTACATAATATAAAACTAGAAACACACTGAAGACACTGTTCGTTTTGCCATGGAAACTCTAAAATTTCTTATGGCATTTGCCTGATACATACATTATAGACATGGGAAAGATATATTATTTAATTAAAAAGATGATGCTAAGGTAGAATTTTTTCTATTAAATTATATTTTTACAAACAACAGCTTTTTATTCATCTTAGAATCTACCCAGTCCTTTTATTTTCCTCCAAATATTATTGAAAGTTTGATAACATTCCAATTCATATGGTGAGATCCTACTATGTTCTGAATCTCTGTAAGATTATAAAACATGTTATCTCATATTCTCTTATTTAATTTTCTAGGTGAGTCTTTTTTTTTAAGGTTCCTTTATTTATTCATGAGAGACCCAGAAAGAGGCAGAGACAGAGGCAGAGGGAGAAGCAGTCTCCCCGCAGGGAGCCAGATGTGGGGATCACGCCCTGAGCTGAAGGCAGAAGCTCAGCTCAACCACTGAACCACCCAGGCGTCCCTAATTTTCTAAAAAATATTCTATCTTGAATTTTTATTCTTGTTTATTAGCCTGGGAGCACCCCCATTACATTTTTTAAAGTTCTTAGGATTGCCTTTTCTGTATACCCAGCTGAGAGTAATAGGAAATTCCATCTTGGCAGAGTGTGGATTACAGCCTTCTTACACACCATTATATACTAATAACTGGTTATTGCTTGGTTGGAATGGGAGGGTGGTGAGAGTTCAGCATGCCTTTTTATTGTGTATTGGCTCTTGCTCCCAAATGCTTTTCCTGGTTTCTCAGTGAGTACCTTCTGGCCATCTTCTCATGACTTTTCTGTGCAGCTTCAAGCTATCCCAGTCTACACCTTCTGCCAGACAGTAGCAAAGTTGATAGTAAACTGTCATATTTAAAAACGACTATAGGGGATCCCTGGGTGGCTCAGTGGTTTAGCGACTGCTTATGGCCCAGGGTGCGAACCTGGAGTCCCGGGATCGAATCCCAGGTCAGGCTCCCGGCATGGAGTCTGCTTCTCCTCCTGTATCTCTGCCTCTCTCTCTCTCTCTCTCTCATAAATAAATAAATAAATAAATAAATAAATAAATAAATAAATAAATCTTAAAAAAAAAAAAACGACTATAGAAGAATTGAGGTTAAGCTAACAAAATCACAGCACAGAAAAGGGGAAACTTACACTTCTATCCAGTCCTACTGCTGAAACCACTGGATATGCATTCCCAAAGAGGATAGCCTTCTCAATTCTTCCTCAGGACCAGCACTCCATTGTATTGTGCGGGCGCACATCCCTCCCATCAGGATCTGCTTTGGTGTTCCTTATATTTGAGTCCAGCCAGTTAGTAGATATGTTAATGTTATAATAGTCTGCCAGCATTTTACCCAGCCTACAAAGACCAGTTTCTCTTTATTGTACATACGTTTCTAGACGTGAGTGGGATATTGCATTACCTGCAGATAGGATTATGTTGAAACTGCTCCCAACAAAGAAACTCAGGGTTCCATATTTAGTCATAAATAGGAGCAGCAGAAATTTGAAGTTTGTATTTTTCCTTAGCAATTTTTACAAGTCCTGATCACATGCTCAGCCACTAGTTATTCTCAGGATGAGAATGAGGGTTAGCCTCCCAACCCTCCAGTACTTGGTACTAATGGGAAACTTTGCTTAAGCATTTTTTGGGAAGGTTCAGAGACTTGCAGGGTCTCACAGACAGCAGAAATTTGATGTCTCCATGTCCAGCATTAAAAATCCCAGAGTTTCTGGATTTTTTCCACCCATAAACCTTTTTCTTATTTATATTAGTGTAATTGGAACTTCCTCCTGTAATTATCTTTTATCTTAATTCCACCTTCCTTCCTTATTTATACTGGCAGTGCAGTATTCCAATTCTGATCATCACAATGCATTATTATTTATTTATTTATTTATTTATTTATTTATTTATTTATTTATGAGAGACAGAGAGAGAGAGAGAGAGGGAGAGAGATAGAGAGAGAGAAAGAGAGCAGAGAGGCAGAGACACAGGCAGAGGAAGAAGCAGGCTCCATGCAGGGAGCCTGACATGGGACTAGATCCTGGGTCTCCAGGATCAAGCCCTGGGCTGAAGACGGCGCTACACCAAACCTCATGAGCCACCTGGGCTGCCCTGTCTTCTGGGTTTTCTTCTGTCTTGTAGTTCATCTCATTTCTAATCCATGTCTCATAAGACAGACAGATGATTCATTCTAAAACAACACTCTCAGTTGTGTATATTCCACCATGTTTCCTATTAGCATTCCCCCCTCCCTATCTGTTGTGTAAGATATAAGGGAGTCCCTCCACACATATTCAAAAGCAGTCTTCCTTGAGTGCAAACCAGGAAACTCAGAGCGGGTTGCATTGCTCAATTCTTTCCTCTCTCATCCCCCATTGTCACCGGCTCCTGTCAAGACAGTGATCCTCCCTATCTGCCCACACACCTGCTTTCTATTCATTCATTCATCCCTCAATGTGTAGTTCAACTCCCATTTTCTCCTGGGAGCCTTCATTTAAAAAAATATTGTAGTTTGATCTTCCCTTTCCAAACTCTGTTTTCACGATCACAGAGTTCAACACTTTACCTTATAGTGTCATAAGCTCTAAGTTATTTTTTAATGTATTTTTTACTCAGCAGTTTTGCAAGCCTATAAATGAGGTAACAATGCCATTTTGTGTTGTTTACTATGGTTTACCTAACACATTTATCTGTGTTTCATAGTTTTCCAAGAAATATTTCAATTGACTAATTTATTTAAGATCTCACCTACATTTATAAAGACCAAACCTAAAATTTAATTTCTATATTTGTTTGCTTCTATCCAATTATTATTTTAAAGAAAAGAACAATAAGAATATAGAGGAAGATTAATAGTATTACCTGAAACAAATTCTGCATTATAGGATACACTCTAGAAAATTCTTTTTAGAATATAATTCAAAGAATATAAAATAAATGAGAAAGTCAAATCAGAATAGTACAGAAATATAAATGATAATATGTAAACTATTACAATGTAAATAAATTAAAATATACCCTATTCAGTTATGATAACTCTCAAACTAAAAAAAATAATAGTTACCCTGGAACTAAATGCCAGCAATAAAAATTCAGTTCAGTACAGAAGAGCTAACATTGCTATGTTGATGTTGAAAATATTTACAGAAAATCATATTGCAGCATTTTTTCACTTATATAAGATAATGTGTTTAATTCTTACAATTCACTGAATTTTGTATCTGTGTGTGCAATTGCAGCAATCTGTTCCAATTCATAAATTTTACTTTCTGCACCTGGAGTTTGGACCTTTTAAGAGGTCAGAATAACATATGCACAATTACGTACGGTTGAAGGGAATTCATATTTTTAAGCACTCACTGTATATCAGATACTAGGCTAGGTGCTTTTTTGACATAGTCTCATTGAAACCTTCCAATCATAATCTGAGTCATGTGTTTTAGCCACCATTTTAGAGCTAAGGATACTAAGGGTTAGAGAGGTTAATTATTTAATGTGTAATCACTTAGTAAATTAAAGATACTGAGATTTCAATTTATTCCTAGGACTCTGGCGACTCTGCTATTAGGCATTCCCAAAGAAAATGTATCCCAGTAAGGTTTTAATAAAACCTAATTATCCATGTATTGGAGCCATAACCCTGATCTTTAGAAAGTTGATACATAAGTGGTTAAAGAGAGATTTAATCATTGTACTTGTATAGTTATTTGAGAAGATAGAAAGCTTGCTTAGTTTAAATCCAAGCCTGGGAGGACACCTGGGTGGCTCAGTGGTTGAGCGTCTGACTTGGGCTCAGAGCGTGATCCCAGAGTTCTGGGATTGAGTCTCACCTTGGGCTCCCTGTGGGGAGCCTGCTTCTCCCTCTGCCTATGTCTCTGCCTCTCTCTCTGTGTCTCTCATGAATAAATAAATAAAATTTTAAAAATCAATCAATCAATCAATCAATCAATCCAAGGGGGAAAAATTTTCACAGATCGTGCCCAAATTGTGTGGGTATCTTTTATATGATATATATCTCTTATGTCATACATATTTTATGTCATTTATATCTAGCTGTATCTATCATATATATGATAGAAATCTGTCATAAATATGTATGTATATGATAGAAATATGCATACATAAACCATTATGTGTCATTAATTACAAAAGTAAAATCTATGGAAAGCCACATAATCTTTCTGCATTTAGACAATGGTGATTAATGGATACTTTATTCTCTCATTCATGTTCTCAAGTTTTAATGCAAATTTTATGTAAATTTGGCCATCCTCATTTTTTTTTAACTGTATTACAGACAACCTGCAAATTACACTCATGTGCTTAGCATTACTCATGGAATTTCTTTGAATTAGTATAAATTATTCAACTGGAGTACTGCATCTTCCAGGAATTGAATACTGTCTTCAATATAGATGGTTTAAAAATATTTCTTGGACATATGCCAAAGTGTTTGATGCTGTAAAATACCCCACCCCTTGAAAATTAAATGTTTGGTGTTAAAATATTTTATGTTTTGTGAGTTTCTTAGGTTGCATGTGAAAATGGAAAGGAACCACACACATATGTCTACCTCATTGTTTTGAATTAGTATATCAAAATATTCCATAAATTTCAAAGCGATATAATTACTAAAATTGTTTAGTGTTAGCATGCTATTCTGATGTGAATTGGCATAATGTGAACATAAGTCATATGTTAAGAGACCAAAGGAAGGATTCATACTCATGCCAATTCATTTCTCCATGCATTGCCTTACAATTTATCGAGTAACTTATCAAGCAGTCTGATAGAGGTTGGGTGATATAAAAACAATATGACATGACACAGACTTCAGGGATCATCATTTTATGTGTTCTGTATAATTATTCTTTTACTTTTTTTTTCTTTTTGAAAACTGGTATTGTTTAAAATTCTGAGCTTTTGTTTTAGGCTTTGCATTGTATCCCTTTATGTTACTGGGATAGCAGGTTATTGGGAACCATGTGGTTAGTATGAGAAATGTTGGTAGTGCATATCAGTATCTAGGTTTCCTTTCACTCTTGAGTGTGAAGGAAATTATATTTCCACCTTCCAGTTTTGTGGGGCCATGGGGTTACTTCTAGCTAAGGAAAAGTGGAAGTGTGCTTTTGTAGGCTTTCTGCCTCTGCACAAGATGTATCACCTTGAAATAATGGAGCCATTAGAGTAGATCATCCTGAATGCTTGACTTACTGATGAAAGACAGCTGCTGTGGCAAGTCCTTCAGTTCCATAGTCAATTGAGAAGTCTAAGACGTATTTTTTGTCTTAAACCACTAAGGTGTTTTTGGGTTTGGGTTTGTTGTTGTTGTTACTGTTGTTTTCTTTGGTTTTGTTACAGCAACACTATGTCTATCCAATCTAATCAAATTGTTCTGGAAAAATGGTCATGGTAGTGTTTGGGTAATTCTAAAATCCAGAGTCTGTTTGTAAAGGTATTATTTCAACAATTATTTTTTACTTTAAAATAGTTCTCTCTTTTCACTAAGTATTTTTTCCTTGGCAAAGCAGGTAACACTGGCCCCCAAATTGTAGTCTCGAGAAAATATATACCAAAATATTTAATAAAATCAGCTATTATTTCCTTAACAAATATCTTTAGATGAACCAAACAACATGAAATAGGGAAAAATATAAGACATATATCTAATCTTTAAATAGTACACCTCAGTTGAACTATGACCAACTTTCTTGTAATAATAATACTTTTAGCTCTTTAATCATATCTGGCATTAGGGATAGAAAACCCATATGACAATGTTTTCCTTTTTCTTAAATTAAAAAGATTCTCTATGTCTTAGTTGATTTTATTGAGGTGTGGTGCTCAGAGTAATCTATGTTTAGCTCTTTCTTTTTTTTGAAAGGTTCTAAAGCAACAGCCCCCCCTTATGTCTTCTTCTTCTTTTGACTTTTATAGTGGAAGTCTCCATATGCTTTCTCATTTTTACTTAAGAGATGTACTCATTTAAATGCCACCAACATGCCCTCCAGCATCATTTCTACAATAGCTAATTAATTAAACATAACTTATTTTTTTTTTACACACAGGACTGGAGAGCAAAAATAATTGTATACAATTACCTAGAATTGAAAGAATTTAAATATACCACAATGGAAGGGGGCACAGCAAATTATGCCTCTTGAAGTATTTCATGCCAATCATTAATAGCCTTTAAAATAGTTGTGGGACATTTAAATTTACCTCTAAAAATTTTATTCAACTTTTAAGAATCAGAGCTATTATTACATTTGAAATTCAGCCTGACTTTGGTGTTACATCCTTTCAACAATTTGTATTAACTGTGTCTACTTGCTCCTCTCACCTAATTTCACCTCAGAATGGAGTTCAGGAAATCTTTGTAGGGCAGCACAATTCATTTTGGTGAGACTATTAGTTTTTAAACATTTTTCCTTTGCACTGAACAAATTTATTTCATATGAGTAGTTTGCTCCTCAGGGTGGCATAGGACTCACATACTTGCAAAAAACAACCTTTACTCAGTTGAATGCTTGTAGTGTCGATAATCAGACTATATGGTTAACTGTCCTTTTACTGGAAAGTTAGCTTATCTACTCTTCAAGCACTCTCATCTGACATAGAATATTAATAAAGACTTTTATGAAAACAATTTAAATAAGGATTCCAATAGATCTACTGGTGTTATCTTCTCTGTCTTAGTACTAATACATGGAAAGAATATTTTGTGGTTAATTAAGCACAATGTCCCCTGCTTGATTTTTTGCCTGTTGTCCTAACTCAAGTAGTACTTCTCCAGGTGTTCACCGAAATGAAAATATTATCATAATAGGCTTAATATAGATATGTTTATTATTCTCTGTGTTTGCATTGTTATTTCCTCTATTTTGAGTACTCAGAACACTGGACTTATGGTCCGATAAATATCATGTGATACCAGGGATGCTCTATGATTTGCAGCTGATGCCCTGTCAAGTTCTCATCTCTCTCCCTTGGTTTTTGAGAGAGATGCTAAAACAATCATTTTCAGTTTGCCCCAGCCTGAAAACCACTTCTGCGATACAAACTGTTGTATTAGAAAAAGATACTTTGAAAAGTTTCCCATAGACATATTGAGGCACATGAAAAGGTCTTTGCATGTGTCACTATTATTTTCTAGTGTTGCTGAATTGGTTTTATTGTAAGTGGGAGATAGATGGTAAGAGATGTTTTTCACAATTTCAGAAATGGAGGAAGAACAGGGAAACATAAAAAGATAATAAAAATGAGATTAAAGAAAGGCAATATTGTACAATATGTTTAATTTCCCTGAAAAAAAAATGTAAGCATGGAGTTTTGTTACTGACCCTGTATGCTTTTGTTTGTCATGTAGGTATTGATCCATTGTCAAGTAAATACCTTTTCCCTGTTCAATTGTTTCATTGACATAGAATGTATCATTTTCTCTATATCTTGCTATTTCTAAATTAGTCCTCAAATATGTATACTTTACTTATTCATTTAAATAGTTTTTCTACCATATAATGTAGTTCTGTGAATAACTCACTGAAAGCAGAATCTCCAAATGACCACTTATTTTCAGCCATGTATGATATCATACTTACGCATTTGTGTTTTTAACGTATATATAGTTTACTTTTTCCACAACCACCAAAACTGCTTTGACCTTGTATTTGATCTTTTTAAAATATGCTTTTTATTAAGTAAAATTTTACAATAGTCATATAGATACAATGATTTTTAAAAATCCCTAAAGAATATCACATTTTTTGCTGAAGATACTGAGCAATAATAGTAAGTGGCAAGGTGGGCA
Source organism: Canis lupus dingo (assembly GCF_003254725.2). Lineage (NCBI taxonomy): Eukaryota > Metazoa > Chordata > Mammalia > Carnivora > Canidae > Canis > Canis lupus. The sequence goes on along the minus strand of NC_064253.1, from coordinate 29,840,024 downwards.
GGCTTTAGGAGAATGGGGCTAGGCTAATAGGAATAAATATGGAGGATTTTACATTGTCCTGCCAATGGCTACCTACTTGAGAGTGAGAATCTGACTTCAACCTCTATCTTTGCTTTGAGATATCCATTATAACTTGGACATGTGTACTGGTTCCTACATATGGAATGCAGAGACTTGACACATATGTGTGACAATGGCAGTATTCTCATATGGATCTCTGAGAGGGGGGATGTTTTTGGTGTAAGATTAAATGAATATAACCAAGGAGATTTCTGAGAAAGATCATATGGAGGATTTATTCTGGAATTAAGTTTTCTTGGTATTATATGACACACCAATACTCTGTTAAACAGACATACAAGTTGTCCATAAACCATAGTGTAGGATTTCTTTTTCTGACCTAAAACTCTACCAAGTCAAATAAATCATGTTTCATAATTAGGTAGCTGTGTAGTTGCTGTATTACTCAAAATACTGAATTGGTTGGATTCTATCTCTACTTTTGTAGGATTCCCTTTAGTCATCTGCTTTTTTTTTTTTTTTTAAGATTTCATTTATTTATTCATGAGGGAGAAAGAGAGACAGACAGAGACAGAGACACAAGCAGAGGAACAAGCAGCCTCCATGCAGGGAGCCTGATGTGAGAGTCGATCCCAGGTCTCCAGGATCAGGCCCTGGGCTGAAGGCGGCTCTAAACCGCTGAGCCACCCGTGCTGCCCTGAGGTCGTCTGCTTTTTTAAAAGAAATCTCCTGCCAAGAAAGACTTAAAAGAGTACTTCCAATGATTACATGTATGATCAAGTTTCGTTTCCAAGTGTTATTTTGAGAGAATAGTTCTTATAAAAATGTTACTGTATCTTCCTGAAGTACTATAACTTGTCAAAAATATTTGTCTCAAAAACTCAAACATTTCTTCCCTAAAAAGGAAAATTTGGACATTTTGTTGTATCAACATGTATCTAAATAATTACAAATATTTTCTATACTGAAAAGAAAATCAAGAAACCTGAGTCAAGAGACTATATTCAAATTTAAGGAAATAACTACTGATAAGCCTCCCTCACTAATATTCCTGCAAACTTTCCTTTAGGAATGAGGAAAACCATTTTTCAAATTGTATGTACAAAAGTCTTGATTGGTATTCACAGCTTGCATTTTTATAGAGAAGCTCAGATTTTAGTTGTTCTCTGTGTCTTTGATTGTGACTGTTCAGTCTGCATTCCAGTGCATTAAAAAGGTTCAGTACTATAATTCTTGTGTTAATTTGATTAATGTACTCTTCCAATGAACACAGAAATGATCTGAGCAGAAAACAACTGAGGTTTTGGCAAGAAATTATACCACCCATGTCTATTTCTTTAAAAATTCTACTGAAGAGGGGATCCCGGGGTGGCTCAGTGATTTAGTGCCTGCCTTTGGCCCAGGGCGTGATCCTGGAGTCCTGGGATCGAGTCCCACATTGGGCTCCCTGCACGGAGCCTGCTTCTCCTTCTGCCTGTGTCTCTGCCTCTCTCTCTCTCTCTCTCTCTCTCTCTCTCTCTGCGTCTATCATGAATGAATGAATGAATAAATAAATAAATAAAATCTTTTAAAAATTCTACTGAAGAGAATTGAAGTTCTCATTGAAATGTGTGACATCATTGATATGTCAACTATAATTGAATTTTTAAAATGCATGAAGTCATCATTCCAGAATCCTAAAGTCAGCCCTTAAAGACATTACTGAAGTTTTACATTTAACTTCTATAGTAATATCACTCCTTTTTAGCAAAATAGTCTTTTTCTATTGCCAAGCCTCAGATATTAAGGTAAAAAGTTCTCTTCTGATAGAAGACAGATCACATTTCTTGTGGTCAAACATGTATTCCTTGTAGAATAAAGACACAAAGTTCAATTTTATTGTGGCATGGTTTTGTTCTAACTAATTCCTATTAAAAAGTAAAACTAACTTTTGCTCACTAAAAATAGTGTAGTCTTATCCTGTCTTTTCCAGTTGTCACATTTAAGAGCATTATTTTGGGGGCTACACTTATGCTGTTATTATTTTACACTATTTATTTTTACCATGTAGCAGGACGTTAGCATATACTTTATAATTTTATTTTATTTTTTAAAGATTATTGTTTATTTATTTGTGAGAGAAAGAGAGAGAGCACACAAGCGGGGTGAGAGGCAAAGGGAAAAGCAGAGTCCGTACTGAGCCAGAAGCCCAACTTGAGACTCCATCCCAGGACCCTGAGATCATGACCTGAGGCAAAGGCCGAGGCTTAACTAACTGAGCCACCCAGGCTCCTATACTTTATAATTTTATTTTATTTTATTTTATTTTTATTTATTTATGTCACAGAGAGAGAGAGAGAGAGAGAGAGAGAGAGGCAGAGACATAGGCAGAGGGAGAAGCAGGCTCCAGGCACCGGGAGCCCGATGTGGGATTCGATCCCGGGTCTCCAGGATTGCGCCCTGGGCCAAAGGCAGGCGCTAAACCGCTGCGCCACCCAGGGATCCCTACTTTATAATTTTAAAATATATTAAGTAAACTTTAAATATCTTCTTTGGGAATTATTCTGATAACTTTTATTTCAAAGCAATGCACAGTTATTCTATATATGTTCAGTACATTGCCCAAATTTCCAATGTGATCTTGATTTCAGATTTTTACCTTCATATCCTTAAATAAATAAGAATTTATTTTATTTTTTATAAGATTTTATTTATTTATTCATGAGAGACACACACAGAGAGAGAGAGAGGCAGAGAGAGAAGCAGGCTCCATGCAGGTGGCCCGACGTGAGACTCGATCCCGGGTCTGCAGGATCACACCCCAGACTGAAGGCAGCACTAAACCGCTAAGCCACCTGGGCTACTCAATAAGTAAGAATTTAAAAGAACAAATGACTTATTATTGGTTTGAAAAAAATAAATACCCATGGAAACAATATTGTGCTCCAGGAACATCTTCATGCTCCTTGAGATTGGTTTGTAGGCTGGTTCTACTATCGACTTCTCGTGTGTGACTTAGGACAAACAATTTAAATCTCTAGGTCTTGGGCATCTGGGTGGATCAGTTGGGTTAAGTGTCTGCCTTCACTTCAGGTCATGATCTCATGGACCTGAGATGGAGCCTTACATTGGGCTCCCTGCTCAGCAGGGAGTCTGCTTCTACCTCTGCCCTTCCCCTCTGCTCATGCTCTCTCTCAAGCAAAATAAAATAAAATAAAATAAAATAAATAAAATAAAATAAAAGAAAAGAAAAGAAAATAAAAGAAAAGAAAAGAAAATAAAATAAGATAAAATAAATAAAATAAATAAAATAAAATAAAATAAAATAAAAAATAAAATCTTAAAAAAAAAAAAAAAAAACTCCAGGTCTCAGTTTTCTCATTTGTGAAATGAATCTGTCTATAAATTATTTCCAACTCTGGTAATCTATTTTGGATGAAAAGTTTCACCTCTTCTCCATCTTTGTATTTAGGTAAAGAGTTATGTCTTCTTAAATTTGCACCAAAGTTCATGCAGAACTGAACATGAAAATCCCAACAGCATGATGTCGTCTTGTCTTGAATGTTGATCTTGTTTCATACGCAGGTTTGCAATGTTATTTTCTCTTAGAAAATAAAATATGTTGGTGTGCCTTCTTTAAAGAATGGCAGTGGATAACTCAATTATTTATCATGTATTTATACCTATTTCTTGAGAGACTCAAATAGCATTTTTCCCATAAAATGTGTACTATTTTCTTCTCTTTTTTCATAATAGCAAAAGGCAGAGTTTCTTGAACTGGCACCAATGCTTAAATCATAAGGGAATCTTATGAAAAAGGTATTTTCTAGGAAGTTAAAGATGATTAGAATTTATATTCAAAATTTACTTAGAAAAAAATTGGATTTTTTGGATTCAATCTTTCCATTACTATTTTAGTCTGAATCCTACTGTACATACTTATGTATTTCTTATGGGAGTATTACAGATGGAAGTATCACGCAGTTCATATGTTCCCATAGTCTTTTTATAAATAGAGTGCCTGATAATCCAAAAGGAAGAGTTACCATGCCAAGATTAATTGCTTCCATCTATCTACTGTACAGAAAACTGGCTCGTTACCGTTTCCTATTTTCCCTTAAACTGCCCAAGGTTTGCAGGTCTCCAGTTAAGGAATAAGTGCTGATTATATTCATGGTAAAACTTTCCCTTGGGATTACAAGGCACCTCAGCTCTAAATTACTCCTTCCATTTCTGTTGTTTTCAGAACTAAACTTATAAGATCTTGGTTGAAATGGCCACAAAAGTAATATAAACAAAATGAGTGAGTTTTATACATTTTTATTTTGAAAGGTGAGCTCATTAAAACTTTTATTAGTACTCATTTGACTATTAAGTAGCTAATTTTACGTAGAATTACAAATTTTGTGAAAATCACTGTTTAGAAAGAACATTCTTCAGCCTTTCAGTTCTTTGTTTCACATCTGTTTGGAGTAGGGTTTTTTTTATTTTTATTTTTTTATAATAAATTTATGTTTTATTGGTGTTCAATTTACCAACATGCAGAATAACACCCAGTGCTCATCCCGTCAAGTGCCCCCCTCAGTGCCCGTCACCCATTCACCCCCACCCCCTCCCTCCTCCCCTTCCACCACCCCTAGTTCGAATCCCAGAGTTAGGAGTCTTTATGTTCTGTCTCCCTTTTGATATTTCCCACATATTTCTTCTCCCTTCTCTTATATTCCCTTTCACTATTATTTATATTCCCCAAATGAATGAGAACATATAATGTTTGTCCTTCTCCGATTGACATACCTCACTCAGCATAATACCCTCCAGTTCCATCCACGTTGAAGCAAATGGTGGGTATTTGTCGTTTCTAATGGCTGAGGAATATTCCATTGTATACAAAAACCACATCTTCTTTATCCATTCATCTTTCGATGGACACCGAGGCTTCTTCCACAATTGGCTATTGTGGACATTGCTGCTAGAAACATCGGGGTGCAGGTGTCCCGGCGTTTCATTGCATCTGTATCTTTGGGGTAAATCCCCAGCAGTGCAATTGCTGGGTCGTAGGGCAGGTCTATTTTTAACTCTTTGAGGAACCTCCACACAGTTTTCCAGAGTGGCTGCACCAGTTCACATTCCCACCAACAGTGTAAGAGGGTTCCCTTTTCTCCGCATCCTCTCCAACATTTGTTGTTTCCTGCCTTGTTAATTTTCCCCATTCTCACTGGTGTGAGGTGGTATCTCATTGTGGTTTTGATTTGTATTTCCCTGATGGCAAGGATGCAGAGCATTTTCTCATGTGCATGTTGGCCATGTCTATGTCTTCCTCTGTGAGATTTCTGTTCATGTCTTTTGCCCATTTCATTATTGGATTGTTTGTTTCTTTGCTGTTGAGTTTAATAAGTTCTTTATAGATCTTGGAAACTAGCCCTTTATCTGATACGTCATTTGCAAATATCTTCTCCCATTCAGTAGGTTGTCTTTTAGTTTTGTTGACTGTATACTTTGCTGTGCAAAAGCTTCTTATCTTGATGAAGTCCCAATAGTTCATTTTTGCTTTTGTTTCTTTTGCCTTCGTGGATGTATCTTGCAAGAAGCTACTGTGGCTGAGTTCAAAAAGGGTGTTGCCTGTGTTCTCTTCTAGGATTTTAATGGAATCTTGTCTCACATTTAGATCTTTCATCCATTTTGAGTTTATCTTTGTGTATGGTGAAAGAGAGTGGTCTAGTTTCATTCTTCTGCATGTGGATGTCCAATTTTCCCAGCACCATTTATTGAAGAGACTGTCTTTCTTCCAATGGATAGTCTTTCCTCCTTTATCAAATATTAGTGACCATAAAGTTCAGGGTCCACTTCTGGGTTCTCTATTCTGTTCCACTGATCTATGTGTCTGTTTTTGTGCCAGTACCACACTGTCTTGATGACCACAGCTTTGTAGTACAACCTGAAATCTGGCATTGTGATGCCCCCAGATATGTTTTTTTTTTAATTCCCCTGGCTATTCGGGGTCTTTTCGATTCCACACAAATCTTAAAATAATTTGTTCTAACTCTCTGAAGAAAGTCCATGGTATTTTGATAGGGATTGCATTAAACGTGTAAATTGCCTGGGTAGCATTGACATTTTCACAATATTAATTCTGCCAATCCATGAGCATGGAATATTTTTCCATCTCTTTGTGTCTTCCTCAATTTCTTTCAGAAGTGTTCTATAGTTCTTAGGGTATAGATCCTTTACCTCTTTGGATAGTTTTATTCCTAGGTATCTTATGCTTTTGGGTGCAATTGTAAATGGGATTGACGCCTTAATTTCTCTTTCTTCAGTCTCATTGTTAGTGTATAGAAATGCCACTGACTTCTGGGCATTGATTTTGTATCCTGCCACGCTACCAAATTGCTGTATGAGTTCTAGCAATCTTGGGGTGGAGGCTTTTGGGTTTTCTATGTAGAGTATCATGTCATCGGCGAAGAGGGAGAGTTTGACTTCTTCTTTGCCAATTTGAATGCCTTTAATGTCTTTTTGTTTTGGAGTAGGGTTTTAAAAATATGTTTCTTTTCATACTGAGGTGAAAGAGCTCATTGTTATAAATGAATACATACTCTTAATATTGTGATGTCTTCTTTTCTCCGTCTATATAGCCAGAATTTGTATCTAGATTCTTTTTGAAGTTGAGGATTTACATGGATTTAATTATGGTGTATTCTATCTTTTTAGCTTTATCAGAAACAAGTGTTTGTCCTTTGATTCTAGAAATGAACCAAAATTGTTCATTCATTCTATTTTTTGTCTAAAATATATTTGTCATGTTTTATTTTACAACTCCAACCAAAGCATTAGTATGACTTTTCATCATTAATGTTATGGAATTATAGAGACATCACTAGTAATATGTCATTTGTTCAAGGACTTAGAAGTCAGATAATCAGCATAAGGCAATTCAACAAACATTTATAGAGTTTTTATTTTGTGCCAAACAGTGTCAAACTTAGAGGATTTACAGTTGAAAAATATACTGTCTTCCTTCAAACTGCCAACAGTATAGTATGGAAAACAACCCATAAATTATAGTATAGTAAAATACTATAGAAGAATATAATTTTAAAAATCCCATTTTTTACTATAAAGAAGCTAAAGTTCAGAGACAAAGTAATCTGCCCAAAGTCACACAGGTATTAGAATGAAGATTCAGAATAAACTCAAGGTGTTCTAATTTCTTCTCGATTGATCAATAACTAAGTCCTGTAGAAAGTAAATTAGTGTTTCCTGTACTTTCATCTTTCTCTTAGAAGTGGCACACACACACACACACACACACACACACACACAGAAATCACAGCAGTTATGTATACATACCAACAATTAAAATTGCAATGTACTAAATACTCCTATTCCTGCCTTATGCTCAATCCATCTCCTATTATCACTACATTGCCATTAAAAAAAAAAAGATTTATTTATTTATTTGAAAGAGAGAGAGAGAGCAGAGGGAAGGGAGGAGGGAGAGGTAAAAAATCTGAGGCAGACTCCCCACAGAGAGTGGAGCCCAAGAGGGGCTCCATCTCAAGACCCTGAGTCCATGTCCTGAGCTGAAATCAATAGTCGGAAGTCTACTGGACTTAGCCACTCGCATCCCAACACATCACCATTTTTATATTAACATATATTAATCATCTCCTCTGCTAGATGGCATCTGTTAAACTCACCAGTCACATTGTTGCCTGAAAGTGTTTACCTTTAGATCTTTCAACCACCCCCACTAATCTCAACCTGGAAGACTTCTTATAGCTATTGGATTCAATCATTCTTTTTTTTTTTTTTTAGGATTTTATTTCTTTATTCATGAGAGACAGAGAGAGAGAGAGGCAGAGACACAGGAAGAGGGAGAAGCTGGCTCCATGCAGGAAGCCCAATGTGGGACTCGAACCTGGGACTCCAGGATCACACCCTGAGCCAAAGGCAGACCAACCACTGAGCCACCCAGGCATCCCTGAATTCAATCATTCTTCAGGTCTTCCATATCTGGAGATTTCTCAGATGTCTCTTTAGCTACATGCTTCCTCCCAGATACCACATAAAGCACTTAATAAACAGTACTACAGTCTATCATAGTATGCTGCCTAATTTTACTATTATTAATAATATTTACAGAAAATAATTTTACGGGCAGCCCTGGTGGCTCAGTGGTTTAGTGCCACCTTCAGCCCAGTGTGATCCTGGAGACCTGGGATCAAGTCCTGTGTCGGGCTCCCTGCATGGAGCCTGCTTCTCCCTCTGTGTCTCTGCCTCTCTCTCTGTGTCTCTCGTGAATAAATAAAAACTTAAAAAAAAGAAAATTTTACGTAATCTACATGTCCTTGAAAAAATTAATTTGGGTATAATTGACATAACTTTGTATTACTTTCAGGTGTACAACATAATAATTGGGCATTTGTATATATTACAAAGTGATCAATACAGTAAGTCTAATTAATGTCTGTCACCATACATAAATTTTTTTTCTTTTTGATGAGAACTTTTATAATATAGTCTCAGCGATTTTACAATATGCAATACAGTATTAACTATAGTCATCATGTTATATATAACCTTCCTGTGATTTATAACCGGAAGTTTGTATCTTTTGACCTTCTTCAGCCATTTCTCTATCCCTGCCCCACCTCTAGCAACCACCATTCTATTATCTTCATCTATGAACTCACTTTTTTTTAAGATTGCATACAGGAATGAGATCAGTCGGTTGAGCATCTGCCTTCAGCTCGGTTTGATCCTGGGGTTCTGGGATTGAAGCCTGCATAGGGCTCTCTGCTCAGTAGGAAGTCTACTTCTCCCTCTCTCTCCCTTTGTGTGCTCATTCTCTCTCAAATCAATCAATCAATCAATCAATCAATCAAAAAAAAAAAAAAACACCAAAAGTGGGATTGCTGGGTTATATGGTATTTCATATGGTAGTTCTGGTTTTTAAATTTTTGAGGAACCTCCATTATGGCTGTACCAATATACATTCCTGCCAGCAGTGCACAAAGGTTCCCTTTTCTCCACATCCTTGCCAACATCTGTCATTTCTTCTCTTTTTTGTAATAGCCATTCTAACAGTTATGAAGTGATACCTCATTGTGGTTTTGATTTGCAATTTCCTGATGATTCGTTATACTGAGTACATTTTTGATTTACCTGTTGGCCATCTATGTCATCTTAGGAAAACTGTCTATTCAGGTGTTTGGCCCATTTTTAAATTGGGTTGTTCATTTTACTATTGAGTTGTATGAGTTCTTTATATAAATTAGATATTAGCTCTGATGATTTGCAATTATTATATCTCATTTGATAGGTTGTGGTTGCCTTTACCGTGCAAAAGCTTTTTGGTTTCATAGAGTCTCCTGTATGTATCTTTGCTTTTATTGCTTTTGCTTTTGGTATCAAATCCAAAAGTCATCACCAAGACTGATGGCAAGAAGTTTACCACCTATGTTTTCTTACAGGAGTTTTATGGTTTCAAGTCATACATTTGAATCTTTAATTCATTTTGAATGCATGATGTAAGAGAGTGGTACAGTTTTATTCTTTTACATGTGGCTATCCAGTTTTCCCGTCATCACTGAATGGTTTTTAAGAGGCATCATTCATGGTATATACTTGTCTCTTTTGTCATAAATTAACCATATATGCATGAGTTTATTTCTGGATTCTTTATACTTTCCATTTATCTATGTGTCTATTTTTATGTAAATATCATGCTGTTTTGATGACTAAATATTTGTAATACAGCTTGAAATCAGATAGTATGATGCCTCCAGCTTTGCTCTTGTTTCTTAAGATTGCTTTGACTATTTGGAGTTTTTCATGGTACCATACAAATTTTAGGATTGTTTACTCTATTTCTGTGGAAAATGCCATTAGAATTTTGATAAAGATTGCATTGAATCTGTAGATTGCCTAAGTGGTATGGGCATTTTAATAGCATTGATTCTTCCAATCTATGAACACAAAATTTTTTCCAGGTGTTTGTGTTGTCTTCAATTTCTTTCATCAATGTCTTGTAATTTTCAGGGTACAAGTCATTCACCTCTGTTAATTTTATTCCTAAGTATTTTATTCTTTTTAATGCCATTGTAAATGAGATTGTTTTCTTAATCTTTCTGATAGTTCATTATTAGTGTATAGAGATGCAACATACTTTGCATATTGATATTGTATCCTGCAACTTTACTAAATTCATTGATTAGTTTGAACAGTACTGTGGCAGTCTTTAGGGTTTTCTAATATTAATAGTCATCTGCAAATAGTGACAGTTTTACTTCTATTCTGCTTTTGGTGCTTTTCATTTCTTTTTCTTGCCTAATTTCTCTGGCTAGGACTTCCAATACTGTATTGAATAATAGTGGCAAGAGTGGGCATTCTTGTCTTTTTCCTGATCTTAGAGGAAAGGTTTCAGTTTTTTACTTAGGGTATGATGTTAACTGTAGGCTTGTTATATATGTATGTTGTTAATATGTAGAGGTACATTCCCTCTGTACCTACTTTGTTGAGAGATTTTATCATAAATGGGTGTTGAAATTTGTAAAATGCTTTTCTGCATCTATTGAGATGATTATATGATTTTTATCCTGCATTTTGTTAATGTGGTGTATGATGTTGATTGGTTTACAAACATTGAACAGCTTGTTGTTTACCCTCCACATCTTTGTGATTTTTCTAGTTTTCCTCTTGTAATTGATTTCTAGTTTCATGCCATTGTGGTTGGAAAAGTTACTTGATACAATTTTCATCTTAAATTTAAAAAAGACATGTTTTGTGGCCTAACATATGTTCTATTCTGGAGAAGTTACTTGAGCACTTGAAACTAGATAGATAGATAGATAGATAGATAGATAGATAGATAGATAAATAGATATAGATATATAGATAGATATAGATACAGATATAGATATATAGATAGATATAGTTACAGACATAGATATAGATGTAGATATGGATACAGATACAGATATAGATACAGATATCTATATCTTCTGGTCTGATATGTCATTTAAAGTTCATGTTTCCTTATTGTCTGTCTGAATTATCTACCCACTAATGAAAGCATGACACTAAAGTCCACTATTATTAGTATTTTGCCATCTATTTCTCCCTTTCATTCTGTTAATATTTGCTTTATATGTTTAGTTACTCCGACAAAAAATATTTTTATAGAAATGAATCTTAAAAAGTGGGATTGCTGGAAATAGGTCATATATAATTTTAAACTTTGAAAGGTATCTGTGTATGTATGAATTGTTCATGTTTCTTGCCCATTTTCAATATAATTTTTTATAAAATTCTTATTGAGTCATTAAAGCTGTAGTATATTAAAATGTTTAAAAATATTTGGGGATTTATGTCTTATTTTCAACTGCATTCATAATATGTTTTGCCACCACTAAGAATTTTTATATAGTTAAATTTACCAGCTGTTTTCTTTTCTTTATGGTTTTTAGTTTTCATATCATGTTTAAAAGACTTTCCCATTTCAAAATTCTATACTAACTCACTTTATTCTCTTTTGGTATTTTTAGAGTGTTTATTTATTTCAATTTTATTTTAAATTAATCTGAATTAGTTTTGCTGCAGAGCATGCCAAAAAATACAGCTTTAATTTTTTGGCAAGAATTAGCTAATGGTCTCAATTCCATTACTGAGCAATTGATATTTCACTCACTGATTTGAACTAATGAAATAGTATTCTTATTGTCATTAGAATTTCCTTTTTTAAAATATTTATATGCCAAAATATGTTTCATGCCTATAATAAGAGCTATAAAAGTTATCTCACATTTCCCCAGAATTGTATGGCTCTGGATGGAACCCAAGTCAGTCCTTGCAACATTTAGTTTTGATTTTGCAATAGCATTTAGTATTACAATGATTTAGCACAGCAGTTTTTCCTATTACTATGCAAAAATATATTAACTCAATAATATTCCTCTGAGAAAGTTGTTACAAGAGAAAATATGCTATAGCCCTTTAGTAAGGGTAGCAGTCTTACCAATTAGGGGTAAAAAAGGTAACTTCATCTTAACATTTGAAAGGAAGCTCCAGTGAGGCAAATCTGTCACCCTTATTTTTATATTTAGTAATGTGTATTCAGTATTTTTTTTCAAATGGGCCACCTGTTTTAAAAGATATATTTGCTCTATTATACCATTATATATCCGCAAATGCTACTTCAGGCACAAGACATTCTATTTTAAATGCGAAACCTAGACAATTAAAAGTTAAACTTTCCTGGTTGCTAGAAGTAGGGAAAGTAATCAATCTTCCAGGACATTCTTTTGAGTGTCCCAGCACTTGTATTGTAGAGATACAACTTTGGAGATGAGATCCCCTGATTAATGAGGAAGTCTATGAAACTAAGCCTTAGCAAAGCTCTAATTTATAAAGATGGAGACAAGTAGCCATAATTTTAGTAAAACCTTTCTACATCTTACAGAAGATCTCTTCTTCCAATATTCTCTACTTGTGTTTCTTTCTGTTCCTGAGATGAAAAGTGCATGAATGTGCCTCAGTAAGATGGTGGTTATGGCAAGCCCACTGTGACACCTCTGTTGCCTCTGCCACATGCTGCTTTTCCTTTCAAAGTTCTACTACTTGTCCTGCTGTATTTAAATGTAGAACATCCACAGCTGCTGCCTCTGTCAGTAAAGAACCCAAGTCCAACACAAACTTTCACAGTGGCTCCCAGGGCAGCAGAAAGTACCAGAATCCCACTTTATACCAATGGTTTGCATAACAGAATTCCTGAAGACTGTATAGAATGCAAGATAAATGAATTATTTTTCTATGGAAAACCTGTCCTTAAAAATAATATTAAAAAGAAGAAAAAGCATCATGAATGGAATAGTTTATATAATATCTTCATCTCTCTAGAAACAGTATTTTAGGAAGCTCTGCACTGATTTTTCTATAGTGACCCATCCTTACATGGACCAGCTTAATATTATTTCTTCTGCAGTGCCTTAAAAAGTCATTCATCTATTCTGGCCTTAAATATCATTAATTTAAATATAGTTTGGATGCTACACTTTGCATTTGGCATAATCTGTTGTTAATAATTTTTTGCCTGGTTGCTTATGATAATCTTCTACTCTCTAGATAACCAAGGACAGCAGTTCGACTCACATTTCTTGCTGTCCTTCATAATGTGTATCATAAAGTCTAGAGATTTAAAAGGACTAGTGATGTTTTGGTCCATCTTGTCTCATTATTCCTGATTGATCAGAACTACAATCTCCTTTCCCCCCTATGTTTTCTTGGTGTTTGATTCTGTCTCATTTCAGTACCATGCAAAAAGAATTTATGTTTTATGCTTTGTTCTTAAACAAAGAATGACAAAAATAAACAGAATAATAAATGGTTTATGTCTAATACTATCTGGCAGAAATACTCTGTAAGGATATGAATATTTCATTTCTAAAGTGCCAAATGTGGCATGAGTAATTTACCAAGTAGAAAAATCTTGCCCATTTACAACTATTTTATTGAAAAATTTGTGCATGGCTTAATGAGTGATGACCATTAGGATTATTTTTCAAGGACCTGAACAAGTCAAGTTGGACAAGAAGATTAGTGGCTAATTTAGCAAATAAATGTTTCATTAGAATATTGTATATTCCTCATCCATCATAGACCTCATCTTTTCAGTTCTTTGTGTCATTACAGCAGTCACGTAACCTTTTGTGAAAAACAATAAGTACCATAAAGCAATGTTTAAAGATTTTTAAAGTTAAATTAGGTAATAGACTATTTTTAATGCATTTGTAGTGTCTTTTGGTATATTACTGGGTTTCAAGTGTTCAGATGGAGCAGAACATTTGCTTCATTCTGGGACCAACTGGATAAACTAAACTAAAAAATATTGTCAGCCTAATTTATGTCATAATCCACTGTAGTGTCTGATGGATGCATATATATTAAAAAAAGTGGTGATGCATCACAGAATAGGTGTGTTATCTAGCAGAGATTTGCTGTCAGCCATTCCAGTAGTTTGGAATGCCTTTTTGACAAGCTGAGGAAGGAACCTTTTCTCATGGGGTAGTATTTCTCCTTCCCTGTGGGTTTAATTTGTTTTTGACTGAAAGAGAGCATCATGCTTTTGGCAGTGTGCAAATTAAAAATATTAATGAACTGAAGTAAAAAGTAAAATAAAATGTTTTTTTTATTATTATTAAATCACCATCAAAGTTTATGTTCATATCTCAGACTTGTCAGCCTGTCAGTGTTTCCCTAGGCTCAAGTAATAGGGGAGAAAATCTGATGAATTTTATTTCTTCAGGCTTCTGGTTATTGCTTATTTCTTTTAGAAATAGGAAATGCTGTTATTTCCTTTTTCAGTCCAGATGGCTACTATTTTCATGTTCACTAATAAAAGAAATAAGAAGTAAGAGAGGAAAATATTTCAATGGGTATTTTATTATTATTATTATGTGTTTGGTTTCAAATGACATAGAAACTCGGAATTAAGTTCTGCAGGTTAAAATCAATGAAAAGCTTGTTTGGCTTTTGTTTTGCTAAGCTGGTGCAAGATCTCAAATCACTAGTGTTGGATTGAATCCTAAAACAAAAATCATGTACATTCATGCATCAAAATGACAGTAATTGTGCCAAGGGAACTGTTACTGGTTTATTTTCCCATTGAACAACTTTGTATATAGTTGGGTAGAGCTGTTTAGCTTGGAAGTCATGACATGGCTCTGAAGCAGACCTGTCTGATTATTTAGGTTGTGTGAAACCTTCTCACTTGTAACCCACAATAACTATTTGAATAGATCAGGGTTTCTCAACCTCCACACTATTGACATTTAAGGCTGTCAAGCATATTATGGGATATTTAGCAGCATCTCTGGCTTCTATCTACTACATGCAGTACCAACCCACCAGTTCTGACAAGAAATATCTCTAGACATTACCACAGACACATGGATGCTGAAATACCCCTTTGTTGAGAACCACTCAAATAAAATAGATGTAACACTGATAAAAATCCTGTATTCTATGTGCTCCCTTTCTGAGAATCAGCCCTTAAAATAAGATCAGTGCTGTAAGTTGTTATTTAGCATATTATTTTATTTTTAGCTTTGTTATTTTTGCTAACTTACAGGTTTATCTAATGAGAGTTAAAAAGTAGATAGAAATAAAGTTCTTGCATTTTCCGCTAATACACATATATCAATTAATATCTCTTTATAGATATCAAGCAATCTATACATATCAACAAATCTATATTTACATCTCCATCTATACCTACACCTACTTATTGATATATGTTCTGATTGGCATCAAACCACGATAATAACTTATTGACAATTTTCTGAATGATCTCAGGTTAAAATGGTGTAGTGTTGCTTAATTTAAAATAAGGATTTCATAATAAAATAAGATTCAGCTAAAATTTCTCCTTGGTAAATAAAACTTTTCAGTTCTCTTATGGGATTTTTAAATTAACAATCAAAACAATACAAAAAACCTTATTAGGATTGACAATACAAGTCTTTGAATGAAGTCAGAATGACCTGAAATGAAGCAATCCTTTAAATTCACTGTAAGCTGCTTCCCAATACATAATTAGAAATCAAGTACTTGAGATAAAGCCGCTGAAGTTTCTGTCTTTATTTACTAAGAATCGAATTAGATTATTGTAGGCCTAAATCTTTAGTAACTTTCTTAATTATCCTTCCCTTATAATTATCCCTTGGGGTCTGGAAACAGCTAAAGACTTAAATTTTAGAGTTCTGAGTTCTTGCCCTCTTTCTGCTACTAATTAACTATTTAAATGAGCTGAGGTACTTATTTGAGCTTTAGCTTTCATAAGGAAAACTGGAGTAACATGCCTTCTTACTTACTTTACACCTTTGTATCAAAGATCGGATAAGGCATTAAACTATAAGCACTAGAGTGTATTTGCTGTACAGATAAATTCAGCTCATTCTGATAGATGTGCTAATAGGAAAATGGCATTTGTAGTAGTGACGCTAGAGATCTAAACTTTTTTACAAGAGAAGTAACAAAATCTAGCTGGAAAAGCTTATATTTGTTGGATGTGATCAAAAGAATTACTTTCTACTGAATTATAGTGTCTCTAGATTAGCAGATAATTTCATAAATATTTTCATAAGCCTATATGAAATGCAGAGAATAATATTAATTGGATTTAGCAATTAGGTTTCTGGAAAAAGAATATTACTACATACATAAACATGGATAAATCAACCTCTGTAGACCACATTTTTCTAAATCTCCAAAGTATGATTACATGACTGCTACTATATAAATTGTGATTACTACTTAATGGCAGTAATGCAAAACAAACGGTACTTTTCTTTTTGACCCTTTAAAGTTTGTTTAAAGTTTGCCTTCTGCTAAACAGAAATGATCTGCTACATTACCCAGATACTGCCTTTTCCTTTTAGAACAGGCAAATGTGAAATGTACTACTTAATAAAGCAGATGCAAGGTTTTATAGTATGTATTAAGATAGATTGCTTATGTGAAATGGAAGTGGATACTATAAATCAAGATAGCTCATTATGCATTTCTTGTTTTATAGTAATTTATCAGTTTTATTTTTAGGTTTTTTTTTTTATTATTATTATTGTTCAGGTCTGTGGTTACTATCTGAGTGCAGGCCTCCCTGTAAAATTTGGTTACGTGTATGCCTTTACCACAACAAAAGAGTGCAGAAATAGTATCTTGTCATCACAGATGCGTGACAGATATTATTGAGAACGTTGGAGAAAGTTATACTAATTGAGGACTACTTAACAATGACATTTAGTCAAATTTTGATATTTTATAAATAATGAAGAAAAATGTTTCAAAAGGACAATATCACCTAAAATATAAGTAGAAATACAACACGAATCAAAGAACTATAAGAGAAAATGATGTATTTATGAATAAACATCTTTTTCTTTATACTGTTCTGTTTTAGTATTTGAATGTCTAAAAAACCATATGTTCTTGCCTTACAACTTTTATGCCAACTTATTCAGAATAAAAAATATTTCATGAGGTTTAAAATTTTTGACATTTATTTGCTCATGAAATTAAGACTATAGATGTTAAAAATATAATTACTGCCATCAAGAGGCTCATGGTGTAATTGATGTTGTGCAACATGGGGAGTCCAAAGAAGATCTTCTAGGATTGGCAAAATGGAGGAAAAAATTCATTTTAATGAAATCATACTTTTAAGAGTTGTATTTTTCATTAATTTACAATGAGATTTCTACTAAATAGGACTACAGAAAATGCATCATGTTGTGTTTTCAGTAGTATCCTGAATTAGGTTTTTACAAATCCAGGTATTATACAAATTTCTACCATATTGTTAAGTGAATTTGCACAATAAATGGTTATTTGAAGGCAGCTTTTCCCTTTCTCTCACCCTGAATGACTTCTACCAGCAGAAGTAGAAAAGAAGAGAATTGTGACTGGGAGGAGACTCCCCAAGTAGAGAGAAAGAGTAAATACCTATCTGAATCAATCGGTCACAGATTTCCTAAGATTAATAAAATTGGGCCCAATAATTACAGAACTTTCCGTATGCACGTTTCCCCAGAAATCCATTATATTATTTTAATCATCACTAACTAAATCACAAATCTTAAAGTAGGCAGAACTCTATAGCTAAAACAAACACTATAATTCCTCACATTAATAGTACCAGTTCTTATAGAAAAATCTCTTTGGGTGTCATTTAAAATCTCTTTGTTCTTACTGTTGAGCAGATTTTTATACACTTGGTCATATAGTTTTCTCTCCTATCACTAATTAAAACACATTAAAGATGAGCAAGAGAATTCTACAGGTAAGCATATGTCCCTGGGAGGTAAAAACTGGCAATGACAGAATGAAAATGAGAGAGAAACTAATAAGCATAAGAAATTTCAAAGCATAGCTATGGGGAAACTTGATTGTGTGGACATAAACTCTAGATTTCAATAGTTTTTTATATAACAGATTGCACTTCAGTAGAATAGTAGAACTGCTAGCACATCATCAAAAATAAGATGAACTTGTACCATGTACCTGTAAAAGAGAGAAGTTAAACATTTAGCATATTTAATGAAAATTATATTTGAAAGGAAAAACTTACTTTTTGATAGTTCATTTGTGAAACTCTTTTTTCTATGATAATTGCAGAAAAATGTGGGTTAATTATTTTAGAAATGGCATAATGGATAATTTGAACAATAATAGTGCTACTCTAATTAGTAGGCCAACATTGTTTAGAAATGACTTACTTATACCAATTCTATTACGTCAAATGCCATTTCCTCTCAAAAAAAGCATTCTCAACAATTTTTCTAAATTGATTTCTATTAGAAATGGATTAAAAACAAAGTAGATATATCTTACCCATGACATAATGATTTGTGCCTTGTATAGGCTGAATAGTGGATAATGATATTTCTTTTCACAAGTATATGATCTCTAAAGATTCCAGCATAGAATAAATAAAATACATTAGTTTTAATTAACAGTAACATCATAATTTCCAGAATATACTTTGTGTACATAAATGCCATTTAATTTGCCTTCAAAATACTGTATCGTATATATTTTAAAAATTAGAAAAACATTAGATTTATACAATTCCTTATGATATTTCAGAAGTTTTATTCAAATATACATATGTCATTGTTACTTTCATAGCTGGTAATTGTACTTAAGTACAATTAAGCTTTAAAGCTTAGATGTTAATTTATCTGTAATCATAGATTATCAATGTTGAGCAGTATCTCTTTCAGTTCTTTTAACTAGTTCTATCACTTTATTTTTGCTGATACCTATTTCAGTAGGTATTTTTAAATGATCTTTTGAATGGATGCATGATGTTTAGATTTTTAAATTCGTCTATTGTTTCTATTTATTATTTGTTTCATTCTATATAAAACATGTATTCTCTCTATGTAATACATGTCTCTTCCCTTCACACCCAGCTGAAGAAAGGCTTTTTTTTCTTTTTTTTAAAGAGGGTTTGGGGAAGAGGGTGAAAGGAGAGGGAGAGAGAGAATCTTGAGTAGGCTCTATGCCCAGCACAGAACCTGATGTGGTGCTCGGTCTCACAACCCTGAGATCATGAGCCAAAATCAAGAGTCTGATGTTTAACCAACTGAGCCACCCAGGTGCCCTGAAAGGCTTTTGTTCTTATGCATCTCATGTTAGATTTCTCTGTGACAGAATATTTGGATACACACTTGAGTTTTTAACAATTAGCAAATGTGTGGTGATGTGAAGGATATTATAAGTAACAATTTAATGTAACTTTCACCTCTTTTGGTATTTGACAATCAACGGGAAGAAAATCTTTATAAGAAGTAAGTCAGTGTATACAAGAGGCCTGATCATGTCAGTGAAATATTTTGGAATAATCAAGTTCATTTGGAAAGTTTTTATTCAAAATATAATATATGAATATTAATAAATAAGAGATATCAAATGGAACAATCTGTTGGGTTTTTTTAAAAATGCTTGAACTGCACATTTCTCCAGATTAGTGAGTAATTCAACCACACTGCTTGGTAATCAGAGTAGTTATAAGAGAAGAGGTAGTTTCATAATAATAAGTAGCTGTCATTTATTCAATATCCATGTGCTGCTAATTGTGTGATGTGTTTTACTTAGGTTATTGGACTTAATCCTCACATAGACTTCATAGGAGATATTATTATACTCATTTTGTAACCGAGGAAACTACTCTAAGAAGATATTAAGTAATTGGCCCAAGAACTGGGCAAACCATGGTCTAGTGCACTTTTAAGCCTAGGACATTCTCCACTAAGTGAGGCTCCCTCTCTGTCCTATCTGACATTACTAACAGAAAGCCCAATACATTTTAAAATGATTGAGTAAATATGAGGCTCTATATCTTACAGTTTGACTTTTTCAGAATGGGACAGGCTGATAAAAATAATTTAATTGAAAAATCATTCCACAAAGATAAAAAAAGATAAAATTTCTTTGATCTTTTAATACATTAGTATGTACTACAAAGCTGGTTAAGGTTTTAACTTTTAATATTGTAAGTAGGTATGTTCCTCTTAAAAAGTTTTTTTTTTTAAAGATTTTACTTATCTATTCAAAAAACATCCATAGACAGGCAGAGACGTAGACAGAAGGAGAAGCAGGCTCCTGTGGGGAGCCTGATATGGGACTTAATCAAGCCTGATCCTAGGACCCTGGGATCACAACCTGAGCCAAAGACATGCTCAACTACAGAGCCACCCAAGTGCCTCCCTCTTAAAATGTTTTAATATAAAAATACTTTTATTAGCAGAGACAATTGATAGTTTAATCCTCATACACTATCATTAATATTTTATTATGTGCATCTAATACCATAGAAAGCAAAGATCTCAAGGGTTTGAGAGAGCAGTTTTTATTTTAGATAGGTGGAGTAATCTCATTCTTGGCGAATGTAAAATAAAATATAAAAACACTTTGTTATATTAATACCACTTGAGAGTGTTTTAATATAAAAAAGAAAATTTAATTTTTATCTCTATTTAATCATATTTCAAAATATTGGATTTCAGACTATGGATACTTTCTTAGTTTAATTCTACATCTAATTAAACGAATCATAATGGAAAATGTAGGTCTACATTTCAAAATTCTTCTCAAATCCTAATTCATTTATAGTAATTCAGCACAAAATCACCAGCATGAGAATGGAGAAACCACTATGAAATATTACCTGTCATATGCAATTCTGTGAATGTTTACTGAATAGTACTTGACCTAAAATGCAACCAAGTATGTAAGATGAATTTCTAGCTCCACATGAAGTGCTCTGTGTAGCATTAAAAATTGCTCACATTTATTCCATTAAATAAAGAAAAAAAAGAAAGAGTGAGAGAGATGGCATATATTAAACATGAAGCTTGAAGAATCATAACTCATTTATCTATTGCTATCTAACAAACTACCCCAAAACAATAATCATTTTACTTTATCTTATGAGTTTGAGGGTCAAGAATCTGGGCAGGGCTTGGTTGGGTGATTCTTCTGTTTCATGTGGCATCAACAGAGGCCACTCAGTGATATTTGGTAGGAAATGACTGACCTGGAGTGTATAAGATGATTTCACTTATATCTGGTGCTTTGATAGGTATGCTAGTCAGCTGGACTTAGCAGGGACTGTCAATAAGAACATCATCATGTGGACTTTCCATCAGGCAGTCAGGTTTCCTACATGATGGATTAAGGCTTCCAAAGACAGTAATCCAAGAAATCCAAGCAGAAGCTGCAAGAGTTCTTATGTGCTAGCCTTGGAAGTCCCAGAATTTCATTTTGACTTCATTAATTTGTTCAAATAAGTCACTGATTCTAGTCCACATTTAATGTAAGAGGAAATATACTCAACCTTTCAACTGGAAAATCGTCAAAGAATTTGTGAGTACCTTTCTTGCACCATGAATGGGGCATTGCAAACCAGATTCTCTTCCATTGTTTTCTTTTTGTCTTTTGATTTGTTTTAGCTATAGACTCAGAGGACACAGATTAATTATTTAACAAAATATATGAGGTGGATTGATAGATTGATTCTTAAAGATTTTAATTATTCATGAGATATGCACAGAGAGAGGCAGAGACCCAGGCAGAGGTGGAAGCAGGCTTCATGCAAGGAGCCTGATGAGGGACTCGATCTCAGGACCCCGGGGCCACACCCTGAGGGGAAGGCAGACACTCAACCACTAAGCCACCCAGGAGTCCCTATATCAGGTGGATTTAAATGTCTTTTTAAAAATCTGAGTAAGCAGAGACAAGGAGTAGGATTTTTTTTTTTTTTTTTTGAGCTGCTTATTCCAGAGTGCTATTTGATTATCTGAATCATAGGTACTAATCTGTTAAGAATGTTTGGGGATGTCCCACACTTGACTTTGAAGGGATCCAGCAAAAGCAAGGTTGCAACATAATGTCCAGATAATTGAAACTTACATTTTAAAAAGTTGTCTTATTTGGGGCACCTGGATGGTAAAGTTGGTTAAGTGTCTGACTCTTGGTTTCAGCTCAGGTTGTGATCTCAGGGTCATGAGACTGAGTCCTACATTGTGCTACACGTTCAGTGTGGAGTCTGATTGAGATTCTTTCTCCCTCTGCCTCTCCTGCTCATGTGCTTGCTCTCTCACTCTCTCTCTCTAAAATAAGTAAATAAATATTACAAAAAATAAGAAAATAAGTTGTCTGGTTTTAGTAATTTTGCAGAGCCATTTAATAAAAACTAAAATTAATCAAGTAATTATTTTTAATGCAAATTCCTACATTCTATATTTATTTGTAATATTGCTTTAAAATGTGATATCAGATATTTTTGTTGCAACTTACTTTAACTCTTAAGACTATTTTACTGTGTTTTTAATCTTTCTGACTTTTAAAAACAAATTAAATATGTGTTGGTTATAAGCAAAAACTTTTTTCTAACCAACTTTTTTTTTTAAACAGGCAGACTGTATTTTATATAATCAACAGCCACATATATGCAAATAGTAATATTTACCTTAATATTTTAAGTCAACATTTCTCATAATTTAACATGCATACTAATTGCCTGAAGATACATTTTAAATGCAGATGATATCTCAGTACATCTGGAGTGGAACCTAATTTTCTGCATTTCCAGCAAGCTGTTAGATGATGTTAATCCTTCTGGTATATGAACCACACTTAGAATACTAAGGTTTTAAGTGATAAAATGATACTGAGACAAAAAGATGTAGGATATAATTATAGTTAGGGTTTGGATGATGTAATGCATTCTGTTTAAAAAGAGGATAGTACTAGATTGGCTTTATGGTGTATACCAAAATTGAGTTGGAGACTGAGTTCCTGCCATTCTTCAATCTCATTGCCCCTCTCACTTTTTTCTTGTAAATCTTTCAAGAAGCTAGCCATTAGGTGTACTAATCAATGTCACCTAGATTCTTCTTTCCTCATACTCCACTCTTATAGTTAATTGGTTACTAATACTTCCAAGTAAGCTGTTTTTCCTACTTCCCCTTTATATTATGAGCATTCTACTGCAAGGAACAATTTTTTTCTGAAATATCTTGTTCTCTTGTTCTCTTCAATTTCTGATCACTAGTTGTCTCTGAAAATGGCTTGAATTTACTAACTCCATTTTCTTCTCTCCATTAAGTCTTCACCTGGGATCTGCTTCCCAGAGTCCCACTCCAGCCTATGTAATGAAACTACTTTCTTAGAAGATGGCTAATACTAACCTGTAGTCATCAAAGGTGAGAGTTTTCCTGGAGTGCTTGGGTTGCACAGTCAGTTAAACATCTGATTCTTGGTTTTGGCTCAGGTCATGATCTCAGAGTCATGAGATGGATCCCCATGTTGGGCTCCATGCTCAGTGCAGAGTGTACTTGTGATTCTTTCGCCCTCTTCCACTGCCCCTCTCACTTGTGCTCTCTTTCTCTAAAATAAATAAGTAAAATCTTAAAAAAATTAAAAAGATGAGAGTTTCCTTAATCTGATTGACATTTTTAGAACATTGATCCAAAAGAAGCCCACTGTGAAACT
Organism: Canis lupus dingo; assembly: GCF_003254725.2. NCBI lineage: Eukaryota > Metazoa > Chordata > Mammalia > Carnivora > Canidae > Canis > Canis lupus. The sequence continues at coordinate 29,816,471 of NC_064253.1, read as the reverse complement.
CTGTGCTTCTTTGGGTTCTTGATAACTCTATTTTTGTCAGCTTTCTCTATCTTGTCCTTCTCTTTATACATTCCTCTTTTGTTGCTAACTCATTAAGTATAGACAAGTCTCTACAAATAACAAATACAACAAGATCTCTGATGTAATAAATTTGATTTCTGAAACATTTAAAACCTGATCATTTGCACTTTATTACAACTCAGATTTTCCCATGGTATCTAGATTGTTCACTTACACCTCCAACCTAATTGGTCTCTATTTACAGTCTCTTGGTTTTCATACACTCCATGAATTGTTAGGGTGATTTTTCTAAAATGTAATTCTATTTTCGCACTCAATTATTTTAGATTTTGAAATGGTTTCTTATTGTATATAAGGTGTAAATACCATCATATTATAAAATGTTATTTTTTAACTCTATGTTTGGGGGCTCATCTCTTAATTTCTTCACTGCCTATCTAGGTTTTGACTATACTAAATCTCTACCTCTCACAGAATACGTAGTACAAGTTTTTCAATATCTGTATATGAGATGTTGTATATTTCTTACTTCTCCAAGCTATTCCACCTTGAAAATGCTATTAATTTTTCAAATGTTAATACAAAGTGTTTAGAAAGCTTTTCTGACTTTTCCTAGGGGAATTGAATTCCCTTTCTTATGAATTCCCACAGGTCTTTGTATAGATTCCTATTTTGCTATCAGTACTCAGTATTTTAATTGCTTGTGTACACCTTTAACTCTCTGTTAGATCGTGAGTTATTTGGTGGCAGAAACATACCTTAGTCATCTGTGCATTCCAAGAGCTGTAGGACACTGATTAAAATCTACTGGAAGTTTTAATAGGAGATAACCTATAAAACTTAGTTAAGGTCAGAAAATAACATATTTTCATAATGATGGTAGTACCATATATACATATAATAAGTAATTTTCATATACTATATATCCAATAAGAAATTAATATTTATAGTTTAAATTCAATATGTATATTGAATTGAATTACTAACATTTTCTGATCTCTCTCTTGCTTTTTATTGTCTCTCTAAAGTTACCTATCACTTTTAACCTTATATTATTGTTGTTTATGTAAACATCTCATTTTCTCTACAAACATATTTTTAAAAATATTTTATTTATTTATTTACTTGAGAGAGAGAGTGTGTGTGAGCAGGGGAGGGTAAGAGGTAGAATCTCAAGCAGACTCTAAGCTGAGCACAGAGCCTGACCTGAGGCTTGATCTCATGACCTTATGCCAAAATCAAGAGTGAGAGCCTTAACCAGCTGAGCCACCCATGCACCCCTACAAACATAATGTTTTTGAGAGCAAGAGTCTGGTTATATGTACCCTTCCAAAGCCCTATAGAGTCCCTTGTACATCTAAACTCTAGAAATACTGGGTAATAAATTACCATATTACAGAAAGGTACAGTATTATTACATAATGTTGTTCTTGTACATTGCTATTATTCATTATGTATGCATTTAAAATTCTTATTTTCTTAAAAGTACATTGGAATCTCTGGGAAAATTAAAAAAAAAGGTTTCAAGTAATAATTTAGAGAAATATTAGAATTTCTTTCATTATAAAATAATTCCACTTACATGTAGCAGTTTAATGTATTCCCCAAAACCAGTATAACAACAATATTACAATACATGCATAATAAATTGGTATCAATCAATACCAATTGCAAGAAATAAATATGTAATTCAATATCTTTTTCAATTTAAGTGTTATATTTATCATAGGTTAAAATGTGACATTATAAATAGGGAATTTCCCATTTTGAATATCACTTTTGTTCTCTTCAAATTCAAGTTTCTATTAAAATGACAAACCATCAGCATACCAACACCTCCTTGAAGTAATGAAAATTCTCTAGGATGTGTACATGTCAGATCTAAGCTCCTTCACTGTTATCTCACAAGGAGTGGAAAAACATTGCAACCCTAGATTAAATGAGCAGCTGGTATAGTGACTGATTTGATCATGTTGATTTTCTAGACAGACTAATTGTTTTGATATATGGTTATCACCTGTACTTCATGGCTTCTTGCTTCTATTTCTAATTAATGGATAATTTTCTCCTGCTGAAACTTTAATTGTCCCTCTGACTTCAATAAATATAAGAAACAAGACTGTTAGCAAATAGAAGCCCTGCTGTTGTGACCTTTCCATGGCACTTAGTTGGTCAAAAGAAAACTTAGATTCTTCTAAGTGAGCATTTTTGAAAATGAGATATTTTAGGTTGCTGATATATTGGGAAAAAAGCACTTTTACAGAAGACTTCTTTAAAAAGTTCTAATTTAATTTAACTGTTAGTTAAGCCATCAAAGCATATAATTTGTTATGTACTGATGATGTCTCAGTCATTCCATTCTTAAGAAGGAAAAGTAAATACAGATTAAGCATAAATCAACAAGATTGTACTTTTATTTTTTATAGATTTTATTTAATTATTTGAGGGGGGGGCACAAGTGGCTGAGGGAGAGGGAAGGAGAAGCTGAGCAGGGAGCCCAATCCAGGGCTTGATCCCAGGACCCCAGAATCATGACCTGAGCTGAAAGCAGATGCCCAACTGACTGAGCCACCCAGATGCCCCAGAATCAACAAAATTTTTAAGTATTATATTAAAAGATAAATCAATGGCAGTTAGTAATTCAGAAACAAAATGGATTATTTCAAGCTTTATTATTAGCAAATTCTTAACAATATGTCCTTGTGCTGAAAAACACACGACTCTATAGAATCCATAATGTAGAACAAAAATGTCACTTGGTTGTATTCCAGACAAGCAGGTTACCTAGAATGCAAATTTCAAAACTAAACATTACTGCTAGCATGATAACCACAGCCAAACTATCCAATTATACGTTCTTTCTCAAAATACAAAATGGATTCTTTTTAACTAAAGGAATTATCTTGTAGCCCTTTTCTCAGCTAATAATGACAAGTAGGAGCAATTGGAAAATTTCATAGTAGCAAAGTGAAAGTCATCCTAAAAATAACTTTTTAAATAAAAAGGCAGACATGCCTAGCAGTGAATTGCCAAATTTTAATCACTTGTTTGATTAATACTTTTTTTCAGAAATTTAAAACAGTTAAATAAATGGAATAAAGTTAGATTACAAATAACAATCATAATTTGAATTTCATCTTAGGTTGTTTTTCCTACTTGTTTGGCCTCATGGTTCAAATTTGTCTTTCTAATACATCACTCCTTAGGCTTGTTAAAAGCAAATGGAGACTTTTTACATGTCTGCTCTAGTGAGGGACATCCCTCCCTGAAAGTTGCTCAGGTGGCACAGCAGGGGTGGAATCCTAGGTGAGACATTGTGGTCTCAGGATCCTCAGGACCACAGGAAGCCCAAGGGGTGCCTGAGTTCAGCAGAATTCCCAATATCAGAGCCAGGAAGGAGTTCTCAGCTCAGAGTTGCCATAAACCACCAACCACAGCAAAGTCAGGTGGCTACTCTCCAAGCAGGGGCCCAACAAATGATAGAACCAGTGAAATCCTCCATCCTCCCCCAGAAGGAGAAGCTCGGGAGTGCTGCAGGTATCTGCAGGGTTTAGGGACTCAAAATAGGGTTACATGCCTGAGACAGAAATCCTTAGTCACAGTCTGGGTGAGCATGGAGTAAGGACTGAGACCAGGGAGATGAGTGACTGACTGCTTTCCCTGAGAGCACACTGAGGAGTGGGGCCCCAAGCTTTCCATTGCGGGGGCTGGAGATTTGGGAGACCACTATTTTCACTTTTGTCCTCTAAAACTGTGTGGAAAACCTTCAGGGAACAGAAGCCACATAGCACAATCTGGAGCAGATTAGTTAGTACCTTACCCCTGCTCCCCTCCTCACGAGGGTGGTGCAGTTCCACCTGAGGCAAAGACAGCCGAAAACAATGCAACAGGCTCCTCCCCCAGAGATCAGCAGGAATGTCCAGCCAAGACCAAATTTACCAATCACTGAGTACTGCCAACTCCAGCACTAAGGGAATATAGCAGAGAATTCATGGGTTTTTCCCCACAATTCTTCAGTCTTTCAATTTTACTTTTTTTTCCTCTTTCCTTTTTTAACCAGTTTTTTATTTTATCAACTCTTTTTTAATTTTCATTTTTACACTTGCATTCTATCCTTTCATTGTATTTAATTTTATTTTATATATATAATTTTATTATATTTTATATTTATGATTTTATTATATATAATTTTTTCTTTCTTTACAATTTTGGAATGCATTTTCTCCTAACAGACCAAAATACAACCAGAATCAGATGTATGGCTCTGTTCTCATCACCTGTCTGATTATATTCTCTTGTGGTTTATTTCCTTACCTCTTTTTTCTTCTTTTCTTAAAATCTTTTTAAAATTTTTATCATTACAGTTTAATGTTTTAATTTTATTTGTGTGTGTGTATATATGTATATATTATATATATATAAAATATATATATTATATATATATAAGCTTTTACTGTACAATTTTGAGATGTAGTTTCTTTTAACAAACCAAACAAAATACACTCAGGAAATAGTGTATTGCTCTCTTTTGTTCTATCTGTTTATATTCCTTCTTTTTTTCCCCCTTTTAATTTTCATTTTTTAGTTACATTCTATATTTTTATCATATTTAATCTTATTTTTACATATATACAAGTTTTTCTTTCTTTATAATTTTGGAATCTAGTTTTCTAATAAATAGATGAAAATACATACAGGATCTAGTGTATTTTGCTCTATTCTTTTCACCTGATTATATTATTTTTTCAATTTTTTTTTCTATTTTGAGTTTCTTCTGATTTGTTTAGTGTATATTTCTCTGGGGTCATTTGTATTTTAGTATTTTGTTCTCTCATTGACCTATTCTCTAGACAGAATGAAAAGATGGAAAAGATTGCCTCAAAAAAGAGAACAAGAGACAGTATTGACTGCCAGGAACCTGATCAGTTTGGACATAAGTAATAGAGTTCAGAATAATGATTATAAAGATATTAGTTGGCCTTGAAAAAAATATAGAAGACATTAGAGAATCTCTTTGAAATAAAAGATTGAATAAGAAATAAAAGAATGAAAATCAAGTCAAAATCAAAAAGGCTATTAATGAGATGCAATAAAACATAGAGGCTGTGGGACTCCTGGGTGGCTCAGTGGTTTAGTGCCTGCCTTCAGTTCAGGGTGTGATCCTGGAGTCCCACATCGGGCTCCCTGAATAGAGCCTGCTTCTCCCTCTGCCTATGTCTCTGCCTCTCTCTCTCTCTCTCTCTCTCTCTCTGTCTCCCTTGAATAAATAAATTAAATCTTTAAAAAACTAGAGGCTGTAACTGCTAGAATAAATGAAGCAGAAGAGAGAATTAGTGATATTTAAGACAACATGATGGAGAATAAGTAAACTGAGAAAAAGAGAGATAAACAACTACTGGATCACAAGGGGAGAATTTGAGAGATAAGCCATACCATAAAGTGAAACAATATTAGAATAATTGGGATCCTGGAAGAAGAGGAAAGAGAGTGGCAGAAGGTATATTGAAGCAAATTATAGCAGAGGACCTCCCTAATCTGGGAAAGGAACCAGGCTTTGAACCGCCCCCGCCCCCCACCAAAAAAAATCAATAAAAATAGGTAAATACCCCGACATATAATAGTGAGACTTACAAATCTCAGAGACAAAGAGAAAATTCTGTAAGCAGCTTGGAACAAGAGGCCCGTAACCTACAGGGCTAGAAGCATTAGACTGGCAGCAGACTTATCCACAGACACCTGGCAGGCTAGAAAGGACTGGCATGATATATTCAGGGTGCTAAATGAGAAAAGTATGCAGCTTTGCAGCTAAGAATACTTTATGCAGCTAGAATGTCATTCAAAATAGAAGGAGAGATAAAAAGCTCTTAGGACAAACAGAAACTAAAAGAATTTGTGATATCAAACCAGCCCTGTAAGAAATATTAAAAGAGATCCTTTAAGGGAAGAGACAACCCAAAAGTAACATAGATTAGAAAGGAATAGAGATGATATACAGAAACAGTGCCTTTATAGGTAATACAATGGCACTAAATTCACATCTTTCAGTAGTTACTCTGAATATAAATGGGCCAAATGCCCCCAATTAAAAGACACAGGGTATCAGATTGGATAAAAAAATAAAGCAAGACCCATTGGTATGCTGTCTGAAAGACACTCATTTTAGGCTCAAAGATACTTCCATATTGAAAGTGTGGGGGTGGAAAACCATTGATCATGCTAATGGAAATCAAAAGAAAAGTGGGGTGGCAATCCTTAAAACAGACAAATTAGACTGTAAACCAAAGACTGTAATAAGAGATGAGTATGGACACTATATCATACTTAAAGGGTCTATCCAAGAAGAAATCTAAAAATTGTAAATATTTATGACCCTAACATGGGAGCTATATAAGATAATTAATAACAAAACTAAAGAAACATATTGATTATAATACAGTAATAGTGTGAGACTTTAACACTCCACTCATTGCAATGGACAGATCATCTAAGCAAAAGTTCAACAAGGAAACAAGGGCTTTTTTTTTTTTTAAGATTTTATTTATTTATTCATGAGAGACACACACAGAGAGAGGCAGAGACACAGGCAGAGGGAGAAGCAGGTTCCCTGTGAGGAGCCTGATATGGGACTTGATCTCGAGACTCCAGGATCACGCCCTGGGCCAAAGGCAGACGCTCAACCACTGAGCCACCCAGGTGTCCCGGAAACAAGGGCTTTGAATGACACCCTGGACCAGATGCACTTCACAGATATATTCAGAGCATTCCATCTTAAAGTAACAGAATACATATTCTTGAGTGCACATGGAAAACTCTCAAGAATAGATCACATACTGTGTCACAAGTCAGGTCTCAACCAATATCAAAAGATTGGGATCATTCCCTGCATATTTTTGGACCACAGTGCTTTGAAACTGGAACTCAATCACAAGAGGAAATTTGGAAAGAACTCAAATACACGGAGGCTAAAGAGGATCCTAGTGAGAATGAATAGGTCAACCAGGAAATTAAAGAAGAATTTTAAAAATTCATGGAAACAAATACAATGAAAACACAACTGTTCAAAACCTTTGAGATGCAGTGAAGTCAGTCCTAAGAGGAAAGCATACAGCAGCACAAGCCTTTCTTAAGAAAGAAGAAAGGTTTCAAATACACAACCTAACCTTACACCTAAAGGAGCTGGAGAAAGAAGAGCAAATAAAGCCTAAACCCAGCAGGAGAAAATAATTAATAAAGATTAGAGCAGAAATCAATGAAATAGAAACCAAAAGTACAGTAGAATAGATCAACAAAACTGGGAGCTGGTTCTTTAAAAGACTTAATAAGATAGATAAACCCTTGGCCAGACTTACCAAAAATAAAAGAAAAAGGACCCAAATAAATAAAATCACAAATGAAAGAAGAGAGATCACAACCAACACCAAAAAAAAAAAAATACAAACAATTATAAGAACATATTATGTGCAACTGTATGCCAACAAATTGGGCAATCTAGAGGAAATGAATGCATACCCAGACAAATATAAACTACCAAAACTGAAATAGGAAGAAATAGAAAACCTGAACAGACCCATAACCAGCAAGGAAATTGAAGCAGTCATCAAACATCTTCTAACAAACAAGAGTCCGGGGCTGGATGGCTTCCCTGGGAACTTCTGTTAAACATTTAAAGAAGAACTGATACTTATTCTTCTGAAGCTGTTTCAAAAAATAGAAATTGAGGGAAAACGTCCAAACTCTTTCTACAAGACCAGCATTACCTTGGTTCAAAACCAAAGTTAAAGGAGAATAACGGACCAATATCCCTGATGAACATGGATGCCAAAATTCTCACCAAATTACTAGCCAATAGGATCCAACAGTACTTTATTTTTTATTATTTTTTAAAGATTTTATTTATTTATAATAGAGAGAGAGAGAGAGGCAGAGACATAGGCAGAGGGAGAAGCAGGCTCCTTGGGAAGCCCAATGGGGGACTTGACCCAGGATTCTGGGATCATACCCTTGAGTCAAAGGCAGATGCTCAACCACTGAGCCACCAGGTATCCCCCAACAGTACTTTAAAAGGATTATTCACCATGACCAAGTGGGATTTATTCCTGGGCTGCAAGAGTGGTTCAACATCTGCAAATCAATCAATGCAATACATCACACAAATAAAAGAAAGGACATGAATCATCTGATCCACTCAATAGATGCAGAAAGAGCATTTGAAAAAGAATAGCATCCTTTTCTTGGTTAAAACTCTTCGTGGTGTAGGGATAGAGGGAACAGAAATCAATATTATAAAAGCCATATATGAAAAGCCCACAACATATATCATTCTTAATGGGGAAAAACTGAGAGCTTTTCCTCTAAGGTCAGGATCACAGCAGTGATGTCTACTGTCACCACTGTTGTTCAACATAGTACTAGAAGTCTAGCCTCAGCAATCAGACAAAAAGAATAAATAAAAGACATCTAAACCAGCAAAAAAGAAGTCAAACTCTCACTCTTTGCATATGACATGATACTGTAAGTGGAAAACCCAAGAGACTCTACCCCAAAATTGCTAGAACTCATACAGCAATTCAGCAAAGTGGTAGGATATAAAGTTGATGCACAGAAAACAGTTGCATTTCTATATACTAATTATGAAACAGAAGAAAGAGAAATTAAGGAATCAGTCACATTTACAATTGCACCAAAATTAGAAGATACCTAGGAATAAATCTAACCAAAGAGGAAAAGGATCTATACTCAGAAAACTATAGAACACTGATGAAAGAAATTGAGGAAGACACAAAGAAATGGAAGAATGTTCCATGCTCATGGATTGGAAGAACAAATATTGTTAAAATGTCTATGCTATCTAGAGCAATCTATACATTCAATGTAATCCCTACCAAAATACCATCAACTTTTTTTGTTTCATAAAGCTGGAACAAATAATCCTAAAAGACCCCAAATGGCCAAAGGAATGTTGAAAAATAAAACCAAAACTGATGGCATCATGATCCTGGACTTCAAGCTCTATAACAAAGCTGTAATCATCAAGACACTATATTACTGGCACAGAAACAGACACATTCTCAATTGAACAAACTAGAACCCAGACATAGACCATAAACTCTGTGGTCAACTAATCTTCTACAAAGCAGGAGAGAATATCTAATGGAAAAAATACAGTCTTTTTAACAAATGAATAAGAATGAAACTCGACCATTTCCTTTGCTATACACAAAAAGAAGCTCAAAATGGATAATGACCTAAATGTGAGACAGGAATCCATTAAAATCCTAGAGGAGAACACAGACAGCAACCTCTCTGACCTCAAATGAAGCAACTTCTTGCTAGACACATCTCCAAAGGCAAGGGAAACAAAGGCAAAAATGAACTACTGGGACTTCATCAAGATAAAAAAGCTTTTGTACAGCAAAAGAAAGAGTTGACAAAGCTAAAAAACAACCTACAGAATGGGAGAAGATATTTGCGAATGTCTTTTCTGATAAAGGGCTAGTATCCAAAATTTATAATGAGCTTATCAAACTCAACACCCAAAGAACAATTAATCCAATCAAGAAATGAGCAGAAGATATGAACAGACATTTTTCCAAAGAAGACATACCAACAGAAACATGAAGAAATGCTCAGCATCACTCAGCATCAGGGAAATACAAATCAAAACTACAATGAGATACCACCTCATGCCATTCAGAATGGCTAAAATCAACAAGTCAGAAAATGACAGATGGTTAGAGTACAAAGAAAATGGAACCCTCTTACACTGTTGTTGAGCATACAAGCTGGTGCAGTCACACTTGAAAACAGTATGGAGATTCCTCAAAAAGTTGGAAATAGAGCTACTCCATGACTCAACAATTGCACTACTGAGTATTTACCCCAAAGTTACAAACATTGTGAGCTGAAGGGGCACTGCACCCCAATATTTATAGCAGCAATGTCTGCAATAGCCAAACTATGAAAAGGGCCCAGATGCCCATCGACAGATGAGTGGATAAAGAATATGTTGTATATATATATTATATATATGACTATTACTCAAAAAATGAAATCAAAAAATGAAATCTTGCCATTTGCATCAATGTGGATGGAACTATAGGGTATTAAGCTAAGCAAAATAAGTCAATCAGAGAAAGACAATTATCATATGATCTCATTCACATTTGAAACTTAGGAAACAAAAGAGAGGATCATAGGGGAAGAGAGGAAAAAATAAAACAAGACAAAATCATAGAGGAAGACTAACCAGAAGAGATTCTCAATCATAGGAAATAAACAGGGTTGCTGGAGGTGAAGGGTATGAGGGAGATTGGGTAACTGGGTAACAGATGTTAAGGAGGGCATGTGATGTAATGAGCACTGGGTATTACATAAGACTAATGATTCACTGACCTCTACCTATGAAACTAATAATACATTATATGTTAATAGAAATTAAACGAAATTCTAAAAAGTAAATGTATCTCATTGACATTAATTCCACATTCCAGACATCTGTCATCAAAATGATTAATGTAACACAAGATTTTTAAAGAAAATACTGTATTTCACTTAATATGTGGTGATAGTTTGCTCATTTTACCGATTAGGGGAGGAAGACAGAAAGAAAGTTTAGATGAGTTATAGCTGGTTAAGGAAATGGAGATCTGAAGCTGTGCAGTCTGTCACTATACAACTGATATTCAAGAGACTTAAACAGAAAAGGATAGAAACACACATATACTTTAAATATAAGATTTATTTTTACCACAAAAGAGCTGCAGTTGACTAGTTTATGTTTATATATATTTAATATTTATTATTTTTAACTTTGTTGTTTTATTTTTGTAATGTATGTATGAATCTGTTTATATCTATTTGCCAATCTGTCTTCCTATCAAGTATTTAGCCAGCCATCCACCCATCATTCTATCAATATTTAGGATATAGCATCAGACATAACATCAGTTCAGACATAACTCTTTAGCCCTATTTCTAAAGCACCTATTGGATAAAATGTCTCTGGAACTTAGAAAGTTTACAGCCTGTGTGCAAAACCTGTGGGAAGAGTTTCTTTTTTTTTTTTTTTCCTTTTATATAACCATATAGGCTTCATAATCATTAAAATAATTGTTTTTTTCAGCTAAGTACATTAAACTTTATGAAATTTTCCCTGTTGTCCACATTTTTAAAATTCACTGGAGATCAGAGAACACAAAGCCAGTGTCCAGCATTTGAGAACCACCATTCCTGTAGACAGCTTAAAGTTATTTACCCTTCAGGAGCCCAGTGAAACACATCTCCTCCAGAGAATAAATCTTTTCAATGTGAGCTCCCACAAAGGAATTCCACTTATCCTGTCATCTAAGCAGGTTTTCTCTTCCACCTGTGTAAGGTTTATTTTAGTAAATTACATTTCCTCATTTTAGCAAGTTCTGTATTTTGGGGATATTTATGTAGACAAGGGTCTCAAGTGTTTAAACATAGCTTCTCCCTCTTTCCTGGGAACTTGTAAATCTTACTATATTGTTAATGATATGCTGTGCAGATCTGCATGTGTTTATGTAATTGTCCCATCCTTCCTTTCTTTACACTGGATCATTCATTACATATTTACTGATATCTGTTTTGAACACTGAACTGTTAGGTGTTAGGATACAGAGATTAATAATACATCCTGAACTCAGTTCATGACTTAATATCAAAATAGAAGTTCTTGGAAGACAGCATATTTTATTTTTCTCTGTTTCATATAGCACCAAAGAGAAAGCCAGGCAAATTGGAATAAAAGAGTATATATTTGTTGATTAAGAAACATTCCTGGCAGCCCGGGTGGCTCAGTGGTTTAGCGCCGCCTTCAGCTCAGGTTGTGATCCTGGAGACTCTGGATCGAGTCCCACCTTGGGCTCCCTGCATGGAGCCTGCTTCTCCCTCTGCCTGTGTCTCTGCCTCTGCCTCTGTTTCTCTCATGAATAAATAAATAAAGTCTTAAAAAAAAAAAAGAAGCATTTCTCTCAAAAGAAAATAAACCGTTCTCTCAAAGTTATATTTGTGTTCTCAGAGTTCTTACATGTGAGGACTTCAAAGAGTATCATATAGTAAATATTAAATGTATAGATTTGTGAATCTTTACAAAGTTAATATAGATTTCAAGATAAAAAATATATATAGCACCCCAGAAGCCGCTCTCTCTTGCTCCCTTATATTTGTTGCCTCACTCCAAAGACAACCACCATTGTTTGGACTTCTGTCAGCAAAGATTATTATCTCTTCTAGATAGATATCTGTTCATAGATAATAATATTGTCTATTCTAGATAGATGATATATCTGTAGAATCACACATAATATATTCTAATAGAATCAGAGTGGCACTTGAAAAACGTAAATCTAATTAGTAAATAGTAGGTGAATTGAAACATTGAAATGTTAGTAGATAAACAAGTTCAAATGTAGAAATAAAAATAATCCATACATATATGCACATCTCAAAAAATGATATGATAGAGGATTAACTGAGGTTAGAGTAAAATTGGTAGCATACAGTACCACATCATCCAAGAGAAGAAATTTTAAGAAAGACAAAATAGTAAAATACATTATTTAAAAACAACAAAATAGTCATTTCAACAATGAAAACAAAAGGAAGAGAAAAAAGTCCAATATGAGTGGAATACCTAGCTTTGTAAATGCAAAACTTTGGAGAATGTTTTGCTTGAAAATTAAGTAAATTAATTAAAGTTTGCCTGAAAATAAATAATTTCATATATATTTCTGCTTTAAATTCCTTCATGTTCTCCCAAAAGTATTTTAAGAATTCCAGATTTCCAACAGCATTTTTTTCTTTCAAGATTTTTTTTTTAAAGATTTATTTATGATAAACAGAGAGAGAGAAAGAGAGGCAGAGACACAGGCAGAGGGAGAAGCAGGCTCCATGCAGGGAGCCCGACGTGGGAGTCGATCCCGGGACTCCAGGATCGCGCCCTGGGCCAAAGGCAGGCGCCAAACCACAGAACCACCCAGGGATCCCCTTATTTCAAGATTTTATTTAAGTTGTTATTCAAGATAGTTCACTTCAAATGTAGTATTAGTCAACAGCACTTTTTAAAACATTTCAATGCTTTTAAAATGAGTTAAATTTTTACCTGTAATCAAGAGGTAAATATTTTTTGATTGATCAGATAAAACAAATGTAAAGCTTAGTCTTTTTGAGAAAGAGAAAAGAATGTTACTGACTGACAGATGATAATGAAGAACTGGATAGTTGTACCCATTGAAATTTAAAAATGGTATACTTAAAAAATAGTATCCATCATCCTCCCAGAATTACCTATAAAAGTTTTTGCTTAAGTATTCTGATCTACTTTGCTAATATTTTTCTCCTGAGGCAAAAATGAAAAATTACATAATTTAAATGCACCATTCCAATCTGAAAATGAGCTAAGTATCAGTAGATATGCAACATACTTTTCCTTCTTTCTTTAGTTCAATGAAGGTGCTTGCATATTTTGATTTGGATATTATTGTATGTTTTGAAACATATCAGGAGGAAATATGTATGTATGTATATATGTATGTATGTATTTATATTTAAAATAACAGAGGAGTTCTACATTTCAAGACATAAATCATGGAATGTGAAATAGTAGTTTTCCTAAAATAAAATACGTTTGTTTTCAGTTTTAAATCCTGTAAACTTGTGTAAACACTGAACCTGCATTTGGGAAGTTATCTCTTGTTTTAAGTGTATACGTATGTGTATGTGTGGATTACATTTGCATTCTTCTAAAAAAGTGAGATATACTAGAAACTATATATTTATCGTATAAAAATAGTCACCTATTTAAGGATCTTGTGTGCTTATGAACTGGAAACTGGTTTTATTTTCACATTTTTTTCTTGTAAGTTGGTAAGAACTGTGATCACCATACTTGAAAACCAAATGCAGATAGAATTATATAACCTTAAGTTAAGCTCTCGTGTTTTCTTTAAAAATCCATTTGTAAAAAGAAAAAAGAAAAAATCCATTTGTAAAAATTAAAAGTAATTTTTTTTTTCTGAACAATAATAGGGAGCAGTTCTTAAGTGCTCACTGTATTCCAAGGACATAGGCTTAAAGTTAGCAACTCAAGTAAGTTTCTTAACATTATGAAATATAGTCCATTCTTGTGTTAAAGAGGAAGAAACTAATACACTGAGTTTAAATAACATGTCTAGAATCAATAGCTAATAAATGACAGAGAAAAGATTGGAGTCTAAGAAGTGTGACTTTACATTCTATAATCATAATCATTCCTTTTGTTCCGCTCTAAAGATGATAGCACTTTTGAAATGCCTGAAGTAGAACATATAACCCAACCTAGGTAAAATAACCCTACAAATATTGACCTAAAATTTAAATACACATAGAAATAACTTCTAGAAAATTTATCTATTGTTAAAGAAAAAGGTCTTAATATACATTTATTGACTATTTAAATAATTTCCTGCATACCTACTTTGCCACATCCCGAGCATTTTTACTCTACTGCCACCTAAAGGTAAGCAACTCTCCCAAGGTAGAAGGAAAATCTTTCTTCAGGGGAAATTGAATGGCAAAGAAGAATCTAGCCAAGGCCACAGAGAACAAGATATCCTGATGTTTTTAGGACTGAAATGCTCTAAGAAGTTAGCATCTGATGTTCAAAATGCTTTCAGTCAAAAGGTTCTGAGTGAAAATGCACCCAGTAGTGGTATCATCTGAGAGCTGGAAAGTGACAACATTTCACATATTATTGTCATGTTAGATCACTTGGAGGCAGCATTTTGAATTATCCTTGCTATTTGAAAGAAGACTCCATTCCTTGAGTAACATAAGATGTTAGGTGGTCTTTCACCGTTAACCCTGCACATCTAATATTAAATATTCAAGCTGCCCTCTTGTTGAACATGGAGCAAGTGCTGTTTTCAATTATGAGTTGGGGGATCCCTGGGTGGCGCAGCGGTTTAGCGCCTGTCTTTGGCCCAGGGCGCGATCCTGGAGACCCAGGATCGAATCCCACGTCGGGCTCCCGGTGCATGGAGCCTGCTTCTCCCTCTGCCTGTGTCTCTGCCTCTCTCTCTCTCTCTCTGTGACTATCATAAATAAATAAGAATTAAAAAATAAAAAAAAAATCAATTATGAGTTGGTAATCAGACCTTTTTTTGATAGTGAGATTGAGAAAACAATTCCTAGCGGTCTAAAAATACCCTTTAAGCTACAAATAAGAAGCTCTTCTTCTCATTTTCAGAGCATGTTTTTTATATTTAAGAACATTAATGTTCATCATGCTTGCTTCTGCCATGATAGGCTGCTGGAATCATAGAATTCCTATTAAAATTAAAATAGTCTTTATCTTAGAACCTAAGCTAATCTAGATTCTTAAGAAAGATGACCTTGTGATTATAAATATTAATGCGCTAAAATGACTAATCATCTTTGAATTTTCTACCATTTCTGTTGTGATTTTCATGCAAATGAGATGATACATTACATAATTATATCTTACACTACTATCTTAAAAAACACTAGGTGCATTCTTATCTTGTGCTTTATGTGCTATTTCATCTTTCATGATAAACTCCTGTTATCATATGATTATTAAAGTCTAATGCTAAAATGCAGCAAGCAAATAAAGCTTACTACCTTGAAGCTCACAATCTGTGCTTTTATTTTTCTGTGTTTGCTCTTAAACTTATGGGCAGGAAAACATGTACAAGAACAATATATTAGTATTTATATATCATTGTAAAGACTTTCTTTCCTATCAGTTAAAATGTTTTTCACTGAAGGTATTAATAGCTCTCTTAGTTTTTCCAAAGATAAACCAGACTTCTCTTTTACATGCATTGTTGCTTCTTGAATTACTCTGATAAGAAGGAAAATAGCACATATCTTTTTGCTTTTTTTTTTAAGATTTTATTTATTCATGAGAGACACACACACACAGAGGCAGAGACACAGGCAGAGGGAGAAGCAGGCTCCATGCAGGGAGCCCGACGTGGGACTCGATCCTGGGTCTTCAGGATCATGCCCTGGGCTGAAGGCTGTGCCAAACTGCTGAGCCACCTGGGCTGCCCTATATTATTGCTTTGATTCTGAGTTTTGGTTGGTTGTTTTTCCTGGATTGTTATCTGTCCTCAGTAGTCCATTTCACCAGGGTCTGGAATGTGTCCCCAAATCTCACCCTTGAGTCAGAAACCATGCTATTTACTTGACAGAGTCCTGTGTTGCCAACAGCCTGCTTTTTTTAGGCTTCCAAAAAAAAATCAATTTACTTCTAAATGTCTGATAATTTTCCCTTGTCCCCCTTCAGTTGGGAAGCACTTATATTACATGTTCAACTTCTTAATTAACAACAGTTCATTTAACTTTTTGAATATAACTTTTATAATTTCAGTGACTAGCTAATTAATGTTTCAAATTTTTCCACCAAATGGCAGGGAAGAGTAACTATTATCAAAAGGGAATCCAAGATCTTATCCGAAAGCTTGCTGTTCAGAACATTGTATTTCTTTCAAGTTTCTGGTCTTAAAAATGTGTGATTTTGGTATTCTAACCTTAATATAGCTATGTTGATTTAGGTATAAATGGTAGTAAGGCTATCACTGATGACTGTCTATATCTTGCTCATCAGTTAAGGTTCTTTCCAGAGGCCATCCCCATCACCACCTGACTAGAGATCCAGATCAGTCTCTCCGCAAGGTTATGAGGTTCCGGACCTTTCGTGGGATTAAGCAAAATATGATGGAACTGATAGGCAGTATTTATGCAGAACAGTCCCAGGGCTATGGGCTTGTACAAAAATTTCTAAAAAAGATTTTGGGTATTGTAAATTGAAGTTTTTACTGGAAGGAAGACTAGGTGGCTTCCAGACAATGTCATCACCACTGAGCCCAGGCAGTGTGCTTTCCCTTCCCCAAGCACTTCCAAGGTTCAATTTCCAAGCTGATAACCTCCTTTCCTGTTTTCTTCTCCTGCCTCAGTCTTAAGACTCCCTTTCACCCACATCCCTCACACACTTGTTATCAGTCTTCCCTCTCAGAAACAAAACAAGCAACTGCAACCATAAAAAAACCCTCTCATATTCTTGCTTTTTAGAAGTAAACCTTGTAAATATTAAACAAAAATCCTGAATTATTAGCTGATGACAGTTGATAGAAAATATGAGTATTGTCTATATATAAAGGAAATATCAGAGAGAGTCATTAGAAAGAAAGAGTGTACTATTAGGAGTATGGAGAAAAGGATCCAATACAACTATGAGGCTAGAAGAACCCAGGTTAGAAGTGTTCACCTGATCTTAATTCCTGACCTTTTATAGTTTTGCCCAGAGCTAGTGCAGATTTCAAGGAGGATGACACCTTAGCGACCTGGCTTATAAAACAAATTTTTCATTAATATCAGTGCCAGGTTTGTGTTAAGCCATCACTTTGCTGTTATCCAGAGGCTGGCGAGTTAAAGCCTCTGCAAATTATGTATTTGGCAGTTTAACGAGGTTGTCAAGCTCATCAACTGTCAGAGAAAGAGAATGGGTAATGACAAGGAAGAAAGTTCAAGGTGATGTCTTTGCTAAGCTCTGGAATGTTAATAACTAGGAATAGATATAAATACAGCATGCCCTATATAAACATAAATGATTTTACTGCATTATTACTTTCTTACTGTCTACAGCTTCTATATCCTGAGTGGTGTTTGTCTTGCTGGTTTTTATGTGCCAATTATTTTCTGTTGTAAGTCAACAACCAGCTAGGAAACCAACCCTTTGGTGATCACCTCTTAATTAAAACAACTGCTAAACTCAACATTCACTTTTCTATTATTAAAATGACTTGCTTGCTGTATAGGGATAACATGGAACAGATTAATTTTCCTCAAGGAGATAAAAGATACAAGGAGAGGGGAAGTAATCTCTCCCAGCCTCATATGGTGTTTGCTTCTTTTCAGATGTTCTGATTAAAAGAGATATCAAAGTGAAAGAAGGTCACACAGGGAAGCAGTAGGGGCCCACATGTGGTAGCATGCTGGGTTTAGACAATATTATTTTCAGTAGGATTATGTGTTGAGATCATATCTTTATATACCATTCGTTTTGATACTACTCAAATATTGCATGGGGGCAGTATTTACCTGGGCTGTTAAGAGACCAAAAAGAAGATAATGAAAGAAAAAAAACTAAAGAAAATAGTATCCACTCAGATGTTTTAATGTCCTAAAACATTTGTGATAATGTCTTGAACCATTTGTGATAATGGTTCAGTCCAATGGAAGAATATAGAGTTGATGAAGTAAACAATCTGTTAATCAAAACAAGCCTCTACATCCTAAAGCCACACTATAGAAATAACATTATGTTTCAGTTTGAGACACTTTAAAATATGTGTTTTCATTACATTAATTAAAAAAATATATATTCCTGATTGAAGTAGATCGGAAGATCAGCTTTGATCAGTATTTACAGTTTTAAAAAGTATTTGTCTCTCCAACATATGTTTATTTTGAAATATCTATTATAAATTGGAAAAGTACAATAAAGCAGTAGTTCCCAAGTGCTGCTTTGTGGCAAAATTTTCACTAGTCCTCTATAAAAGAGCTAAATGAGAACAGCATAGATCTTTATATATAAAGATTTATTTAGTTAATTGAAAGATGATTCTTCTCTGGCAGAATGTCCTGTTAACTTTTTTCAGTGGTGGTAAATATGGTTATATTTTACATTTTAAAATAAAATATATCATATATAAATATATATATAATTTTCTTTAAAATATTTTCTCGATTATTGTGGAACATAATGTCACACATTATATTGCTTCTCATTTTTTTAAACTTTCTGAAGTCACAAATTTAGAATCAGCTTCCCTAAGCCCAGAGTAAAGTCACCTTTATGTTGTGATTCTTTTTGTTGAAACGATAGAGAAAGAGAAATTGTGGCTGAAGGGGAAGGGAGATACACGGATAGCTCTTGCACTCTGTGACTGGGGCGTTGAAATGTACCAGAGAGAACATGAACATCCAGTAGCATGTAAGCACTGGCTACATAAATGTTTTGTATAATTTTGTCACTTTGACTGTACTGAAGCACTGAAAGAATAGTATCTTAGAACCACCAATAGTAAGAGATAATTGGGGAAACATTGAAAAGTATATTTCCATTGGAATACAGTAATGTGTAACCTTAAGTGTTCAATTACCCGAATACACACACACACACACACACACACACACACACACACACACACATAGCTCTGAGGTGCTAGTCCTCATTTTTTTTTGCCACACCAAAAAACTTACCAAAGACTTATTAGTGTTCCTATTTTATAGATGACAAAACTGAGGCTCAAAGTTGAGTAATTATCGAAAACAATGCAGCTGTTATGTGGGGGAGACCACAATCTAACACAGTGCTTTTAGGCAATTTTTCCTGATTCTCTTTCTATTATGGCCTGCAGTAGGCCACAGTATCCTGTTTTATTGTTAATATCCATTAGGCTCTGGTTTGTTGATTATATAGATTTTATCTTTAAAGCATTATAATTTTTTCAGCCTTCCCATAATATTAGCTGTCATCTGAGAGATGTAATTGCAGCATTTGAGGTCTGGGAAAGAGCTTAGAGATCTCTTACTAGGGACCTGACTTAGTAACTATTACTTTCACAGTTGTAATGTCCCACCTCTGCAAACCCAACCAGTAGAGCTGATCACAGTAGCTTCTAGGACTTCAGCTTGGAGGATCGAAGGATTCCAAAGTCCAAGCAGGGGAATCAGAAAGTATCTATGCATTTGTGGAAAATCCTACACCATTTCCTCCCACCCACATTGCATGGGACATTAAGGCTGCAAGAAGCAAGAAAGGGTACCACACTATTAACACTCACAGAAGCCTGATGGAAGAAGACAAGTGCTCCTTCAGCTCACCCAGAGGAATAGGTGGCCAGTCTGAGTGGTCTGGCAGGGGGTCAGCGCTAGCGGGAAAATGTTTTTATTAAATTAGGCTTTATTTTCTCTTCTTCCTATGGCATTTGATTTACAATAGTTAAGAAGTTGCAACCCTTCCTCTTGATCTCAGAAGGGGATGTAGAAGTAAATCAATATATTTAGTATTTAGGACTTCAAGTAATATTTTAGTCATAATGACCAGTCACCTTTTCCCAGGAACTCCTTCCAATAACTCACATTACCTTTACCTTTGCCTGTACATATTTAAATCAAATTTATTTAAGAGCATATTTTTTATAGATGTAAGTTAATTGCTTTTGATTTATTAGCTTTGGTAAACTCCAATCAGATGAAAATCAGGTTTACAAATGACAAAAAAAAGACAAATTTCATTTTAGCTTTGAATGATTTTTGGTGATTATTTTAACACTATATTCTAGCAACTTAATTGGCCAGTTTGTGATGAAGTTTTAATAAGCTAAAAGCCACCTTTATAGTGATTCTTCCAGAAACTCTCAACTTGTCAGATTAAAACTAATATACAGCAAGAAAATATTTAAGATAATTTTTTTACAAAGATTATGAATAAAAGATGAAATAAATATCAGTAAGTAAATTTAGTAATTAAAGCCTTTTAACAAGAAAAATAGTATACATCTTGTGATAAAATATCTTTCTAATTATTATTGAGTTGATCACTTTTGGGGTTAAATATAAGATTATTTTTCATTAATAGAGGTTTACCACCTGGTTATAATAAAACAATTTATGTTATAAAATTTTAAATCTAGGCGCAGCGGTTTAGCACCGCCTGCGGCCTGGGGCGTGATCCTGGAGACCCGGAATCGGGTCCGGCGTCGGGCTCCCTGCATGGAGCCCGCTTCTCCCTCTGCCTGTGTCTCTACCTCTCTCTCTCTCTGTGTCTCTCATGAATAAATAAGTAAAATCTTAAAAAAAAAAATTAAATCTAGGAGTACTAGCAATAATTCTATCAATTTGTGAAAATAAACGACTATCCTATAATTTCTGGGTTTGATGGACAAATGATACCAAAATAGCCTTTCTGTTTATCTCCTAATTTTCAAAGCAATATATTTAAATTAGATATTTTGGAGGTCTAGTTTTGAAACATTCCAATCCTGCAAATCAGGAAATTTATTTATCCTTTTGCAGATTATAGAAGATAAAGGCTTTTTATCATTTTAAGTAGAAAAATAGCTGGGATGAAAAATTACCTTGACAGGATTGCTTGAAATAAAATATCTTTGTAAGATTGAGAAGCTATTGTGAGTCATATAACTGTCAAATGTAAGTGAATCTTAGCAGTATTCATTGTTTTCCTGATATCCCTATTTATCTTGGGAAAATTTGAAAGGGAAATATTATTTTAAAAAATATTGTTCTCAACAGGAATAAACATAGATTATTTTATACTCAAAAGTGAGAGATGTATTGAGATAATCTTGTGACAGTTTTGCATATCTTATATCAATTTTGCTATTTGAGCAAGCACTATTTCACTCCCGTGTGCTATTATTTATTCTGAAAATTATTGACAGATTCTCTGGATTTCAAGAAAGATTGGCAGAAATAAATATTTCTTACACCTTCATTTTGTTTTTAATCAAAACATCTTTGAGTACTGAAGTACAATTTAACTGGCAGATCAGGACTTCCTGATTTTGTTTATTTTCCTTGCTTCGTTCATTCATTAATTCACTCATTCTTTTATTCTTTTTTATCATTTGTGTGTTTGTTTATTTTTTTATAGTAATCTGTCAGTCTTTACAAGGTTGGAGAATCCACAATTCCTGACTAGTCTGGCTTGGCATATGTTTGTTGAGTGCCTGCCTCATAAAAGTTCTTGCAGCTGGAATTTTTTTTAAGATTTTACTTATTTATTCATGAGAGACACAGAGAGAGAAAGGCAGAGACACAGGCAGAAGGAGAAGAAGGATCCATGAGGGAGCCACATGTGGAACTGGATCTCGGGACTCCAGGATCATGACCTGAGCTGAAGGCATACACTCAACCACTGAGCTGCCCAGGTGCCCAGCAGTTGGAATTTACTGTTGCCATCCTGTGATGTTAAACATTTCTCTGTAAACTATTACTTAATCAAAGAGACTGATCCATTTGATTACAATTTTTCAGCCAGATTAATGAGATAGTCTATACTTCCATGAGATGGCACATGGTCCCTATTTTTGTAGAGATTTTATAACTACATGTTATAGCTAGAGCTAGGGCTATAGAAGCTTTTTTTCTTCCTGGAGTAGTTTTTATTTATTTATTATTAATTTGTCATCTTTACTTATATTTTATGTTTCTATATACTCCAAGATTCGTAGATCAGTTGGTGTCTTCTTTTGTATATAGCAAAGTGTTTGTGTTTATGCGTGTGTGTGTTCGAGTGAGGAAGGAGTAAAGAGATGGAAGAAGAGAGAGAAAAGATGAGCCAGCCATCTTTGTGTAATCTTTTGATTTTTGTTTAATCAGTAATTTTTCCCCTTTGGTTTCTTTCCCACTTCATCACTTAATTGCTGAAAGTCATCTCTCCCTTTTGCAGCTTTGACTCTAGTGTTTTGAAGACTACCGTGTTAAGTTGTGCATTCTTTCACGCTTTTCCCTGGTGATGAGCACTGGGTGTCATATATAAGTGAAGAATCACTGAATCCTACACCTGAAATTAATATTACACTATATGTTAACTAACTGGAATGTAAATATAAACTTGGAGGAAAAAGAGGACTCATGAGCTACTTTAAAGTGCATAGGTTGAGAATATATAGAGATTTTCTGTTTTCTTATCTTTCATAATTGACTTTTAATTACCACAGTGTGGTTGTCAAAAAACTCTTAAATTTTTTAGACTTGTTTTATGGACTGGAATGTGGCCAACTTCTGTGAATGTTTAGTATGATAGAGAAGAATTCCTTCTCTAGTTTTGTATGTAGGATTCTACATAGGTCATTTGTCCCCAAATAAAACTTACTATATTTTTCAAACCTTCTATAGCTTAATTTTTTTTTATTGTCTGACCAACTAATAGTTGAGAGATGTGAGTTCATATTTTTCACTATAATGGTAAATTTGCCAGTCCACTCCCCCAACCACCAGTGATATGAAGCATGTGTTTCTTCTGTAGGTATCGAAGTCTTTTTATTTGATGCATATAAAACATATTTGGAATCATATCTTCTTAGAAAATGAAATCTTTTTACCATAGTGATACTTTCTGTGTAGAAAATCCATTTAATCTTAAAGTTTCATTTGTCTAATATAAATGTAGTTAACTTAGCATTTTAAGGTATATATTTGAGTGGCTTGTTTTCATATCCCTCAGTTTCAATCTTTCTCTCTGCTTATGATATTTGTATGTCTCTCAAATAGGATATCATTTTGTCTAGGGATTCATATTCAATTGATCTTTGCAGACAACCTGAATTCTTGCTTTTTTTTATCAGTAGGATTTTTCCCTCCAGAAATAATTTGGGTTTGTTTCTTCCAGGAGCCAGAGGACACTACAGACATAGATCCCCTTAGTTCACTGAAAAGCACTGAACTTAAACTGGGAGTTTTGGGCCTCCCTTCATATACATATTAAATTTCCTTCCACATACTCCTAGTCATACTGAGACTGAATCTTACCCTCAAAATAACCCTCCTTTTTGTGTTTCTTTACAATCCCTGTTCACAATTCTAATTTCTTTTCATAACTATGGATATATCTTTGTTTCCATAGTATTGGCAGGGTTTTTTTTTAACATCATGTAAGCCCAGCAAACTTAGTATGCCGTTCTCTTCAAAGTAAAAGTTCTATTTGGTAATAAGTTCAGGGATGTCAACATCCATTAACTAGTCTTGAGCAATTTTTCTGAACTAAGCAATTTAATAGGGCTGTAAGTATATCTTGGTTAGAGAAACAGACATGATCTTTCCTTTCCTTTCCTTTCCTTTCCTTTCCTTTCCTTTCCTTTCCTTTCCTTTCCTTTCCTTTCCTTTCCTTTCTTTCTTTCCTTTCTTTCTTTTCTTTTCTTTCTTTCTCTTTTCTTTTCTTTTCTTTTCTTTTCTTTTCTTTTCTTTTCTTTTCTTTTCTTTTCTTTTCTTCTTTTCTTTCTTTTCTTTCCGTTTCTTTTTTTTCCTTTCTGGAGCTTACAGTCTGAAAGTAGAATAAAAACATTTGCAGGGCATCTGGGTGGCTCAGTAGGTTGATCACCCACCTCTTGGTTTCAGCTCAGGTCATGATCTCAGGGTCCTGGGATAGAGCCTCACGTTAGGCTTGTCAGGCTCCGTGCTCAGTGGGAAGTTTGCTTGGGATTCTCTCTCTCCCTCTGCCCCTCCACCCTCAAATAAACAAATAAGTCTTTAAAAAATTAGCAAGAAAAATAGTAAATAAATGATTTATTAAGAGTATTTTATATGCTTAAAGGTTATGAACAAGACATAACCTCTGCCTGTGTTTCTGCCTGTCTCTCTCTGTGTCTCTCATGAATAAATGAATAAAAAAATCTTAAAAAATAAAATAAAATAAAATAAAATAAAATAAAATAAAATAATAAAATAGAATGCATGGTGAAAAGGATAATGATGGACAGCTCTTATGATGGGATGAGATCTGAAATTGATACTGTTTTTCAATCGTGTGAAATAGTATTTGAGTCATTATTTTTAACAAACTTCTGCAGTTTTGAGAATTTGTTCATAGTTTCATATAATCATTCCAGTTTTTATATTGTTATCTCCGTATACATTCTTATGTTTCCCTTGGTTAGCAGGGATCTTATTACCTATTTAGACTGAGTTTAGAACTGATGTTAGCAAATATTTGAGATTGTGTAAATGCAAATATATTTTTACCTATATATGTGTTCTTTGCACTTTTAGAATCTTGTTCCATCTTCAGACATTGGAGTTATGCAGACTCAGGTTGTTTGTCTAAACTATACTTACAAGAGCTTTACTCTTACATTGCTAAATCTTTGAAGCCTCTATTTTCATCAATGAAATTGAACAAATAATAACTGTCACTCAGTATTTCTATAAAGATAAATTGAGGGGATAGAAAGAATTTGAAATGTAAGGGCATCTGGGTGGCTCAGTCAGTTAAGCTTCTGTCGTGGGCTCAGGTCATGATCCCAGGGTCCTGGGTTCAAGCCCCACATCAGGCTCCCTGCTCGATGGGAGCCTGCCTCTCCCTCTCTTTCTGTCTGCCACTCCACATGCTTATACTCTTTCTCCCTCTGTCAGATAAATACATAAAATCTTTTAAAAAATTCTAAATGTATTTTTAATCCCATTCTCTTTGTGAGGTAGCTATCTATAAGTGTTCTCATCATGAGCTCCAGGATTAACCTGGTTGGAATTCCATCTCTGCCATTTATTTATTGACTGTGTGATATCAGGCAAGTTACTTACCTCCCTATGATTCCATTCCTCATAGAAAATAAGAATAGTAATAGTGTATTCTTCATAGGGTTGTTTTGAATGCATTAATCTTTAATAAACATAAAATAGCATCAGGAACAAATAAAACTTTATCTAAATGTAGATAATATAATTATATCAATTCACCTATGTAATTATTTTTTATTTTTATATTTTGCTGTTTGTAAATTATCCATCAATATTTTCCAATTTATTAAGAATCTAGATGATGGAATTTACTAATAATTATATTTACTTGGATTTCTTACAACTATACTCAGAAAATTACACTGTAGTCATACTATGGAATCATGTAGAATGATACCCTATTTTATTTACATATTGAAATAAGTAAATTCTTCTTGCTTTATCCTGTAACCTTCTTAATAATTGAATGTTCTCCCCCATAGTGATCCATTCCATGTGATTCATTTTTCACAGCAGGTACACAGGCTGTAAAGGTTGGCTCACCCTCTCAAATGTATCCCTGACAAGTCCTGATGGTTTAATGTACTGTGGCAATTTTTATTCTTCCCATCAAATCTCATAAAAATTTCCTAATCATAGTCTCCTTTGGTTTGGAGGTTTCATGCAGGCATATTTGTGGCAACTCTGAGCCTCTCTTCTGTCAGCAGCTCTGGTCTTCTTATTTTTCTTCCACATTAAACATACTTTTTATAGTTTCTTATGTTTATTTTTAGTTCAACAGAAATTACTCCTAATAGTCTGTCAAATATTACTCTAATTTACTGTCAGATGATTAAAGTTTTTAGTCTCTTCTATCTGAATAAATGTTGAAAAATAAGCTAGAACAAAATGAAAAGACCAATAAAATATTTATGAAGGGTAGTGATGAATGAATTAATAATATTGTGGTTGATAACATCATTGGCTTACAAGATATCTTAATGGACACATGGCTATAATCATCAATATATATAGTCAATATTTAAATTGTCAATAATGACTTGAATATACATATATATGGTGTTCAGAATTCTTATCATAAAAGTTATATCTGTTTTAACATTTTAGATGGATGATTTTGAATTATAAAAATCATATGGAAAAATACGGAAGTAAATTGAAATTGGCCAAGTTTCTAAGAAAATTTAAGTTTTAACTCACAAACATAATAAAAATATAGTTTATTGATTTTTAAATATCCAGCTGAAGTACTGTTTATTTTCAGATAGTTCAATAAATGTATTTTAACAAGCTTAAAAACTCTTCGGTTTTCAATAGTTCAAACAACACATTAGAATCACATTCCAGTTTCAAAATTTGTTTAAGTCGCATCTTAAAAGTGGTGTTCCTTCCTTTCCTAGCACTCACATACGGTTTTAAGAACTCCACTCGATGTAGCACTTTGATTTTTTTGGCTCTTTTTTTTTTTTTTTTTTTTTATAATGTCAATTCCTTAGTGATACAAAGTAGGTTGCTTGTGCTTGGGCCAGAACTAATTCTATACCAGTCAGGAGCTTTTGGTACCATCAGTTGTACCTATAGAAACTCTGCATATTGTGTTCCTCCCACCTCAAAAGCTGTGAAAGTTAAAATTACCGCCTGTTGTTATTGTAGAAATCAAGAAAAGCAAACATATATGCTATTAATTTACCATTTCACTACCATTTTGCACTAGAGCAGTACATCAGAAGTTAGCTTAAAAGGAATTTGTGAACCAAAATATCATCCAAAACTTAAGTTTAAGATTGGTCCCCAAAGAGATATTGCCCCAAAGAGTGGATTCTTTTGAGGTAGGAGATGCAAGAGAAAGTGAAGGTGGTTCAGGAGAGCTGTTACTGACTTTGGTGTCCTGAATTTATAAAATCATATCAATCTAAGAAGAAAATAAAATCAGTTATTAAGAGTTTAAAATAATGATAATGATGATGATGATAATAATAATAATAATAATAATAACAAAAGTAAATAGATACAAATACCTTATAGTGTTAACAAGTGCCAGGGGCAAGTTTAGAGTTTAAATGATTAGTACCACTGAATTTCACTTTATGCTGAATGAACAAATCTATTAAGAGCAAAGAAGATAAGAGTTAGTTTATAATTTCAGGAGGAAAAAAAAAGCCAATCAAAATGTAATTGGATCCATTTAGAATAAAAAAGATAAACAATGTACTAAAAAGGCAGTAGTAATTAAGAAGGCATTTAAGGATTAATACAATATACTCTAATATTGTATGTCTCAGGGTAACCAAATCAGACCTAATTTAGATTTTGAAGACCGCAATTAGCAAAAAATTCTACTAATAAGCAAAATCCTTTGAAATTTCTTTTTTTATTTCTTGAGAGGAAATGTGAAGTCTTGCTGAAGACCGTTCAGGAAATAAATTGTCGGGTCCAGATGGTTATTCAATAGTGTTGCATAAGGAAAAAATGACACTGGAATTCATTTCCTTTATCAGTCGTGCTTATAATCAGTTCTTGTTTTAAGAGCTTCTTCCGTTTTCCATGAGTGAGACCTGAGGGCTTATTATTCAAAGGCATATAGCTTTGACAAAGCAAACTATTATTTGGGTTTGAGAATCTAGGATTGTAGCTTTGATTCTGAACTGGAAAATGGAAAATAATGTGCCCATTTTCCCAAGAATTTTGTTGCACTACAGGTTATTCTAATAATCTATGCAGGCCATAAATTCTTATCTAGAAATATTTGCAAGTGTTCCATTTCTAGGAAATGTTTTGTAAAGTGGGCCCCCCAGACTACTTGTAGCAAAGTCAGATGGGATGCTTGACAAAATGCAGACTTCCACTCGTCCTCCACCCCACAGACCTCTGAATAAATATTTCTGGTTGACATGCTGGAAATCTGCATTTTGATAAGCACCACAAATGATTCAGAAGCATGCTAATATTTGACAGCCAGCTCTCTGGGCATCTGTCAGCATTTGCCAGCTACTCCAAACTGGCTGATTGTCCAGCTGTTGCTTCTAGGTGATTTGATCTTCACTGCCAGGACTTGTATCCCTTCTAAAAATCTCTGGACTATTAAAAGAATTCACTTTTAAAGATAGAACTAGTTTAAAAGAGTAGATAATACTACTACTAAATATATTTAAAATAATTCCTTACATATTTTGCCACTGTATAATTTACAAAACACATTAACACACACTACGTCTGGCGTTCGTGGAAACCAGTAAGTAAAGGAGAGGCAGTTTTACTGGTTTTGGTCACAATACTAACAGACCCATTCAATACTTTATTAAGATACTGTTTTGCACTATCAGAAAGGTAAAATTCCTAATTGGAAAGTGAGGATGCGAGAGATTAATAATTATTATGATAATCTCAGAATGCATAGAGAAAAATATAATTTGAACAGGGCATAGAAATATTTGGAGCTTTGGCAGAGGTATAAGTGGTTAAAGAAGACACTGGTGCAAGAAGAAAAAATGGCATAAGAAAAAATTATGAACATAAGAAAAAGTGAGGTGGGGTTTGCCACCTTGAGTAATTAATTGTCAGTGAATCACGTAGAGAAAAGGGAGTGAAGAAATCAAGCTATAAAGTAATCTTAAAGAGCAGCCTAATGAATTTGTGTCCCAAATTCACAAATGCACTTGTGGGTAAACATGGACTATGTTTTAAAAAAGTGATGGGTACTGTTTGTTTTTTAATAATACTATTACAATTATGTATCAGTCCTTCAATTTCCCATGCCTTTTTGTTGATGATTTGTATGCAACAATGTATCCATGGAAAGGTAGGGGAAGAATTAAGGAAAAAATGGATGGAAGGAGAATCTGATATTGGCCTCAACATTCTACTTAGATCATTCTGATAGGTTAATATGATAGAAGAACTCAATCAACTCTTGCTTTTAAAATGATGATATATGGAATGCAGTGAAGAGGGAAGAAATTAGATCCAAGAACGAGGAATCATCACAGTGGTATAGTTGAAATAAAATAAAAGCTTTAGCTGTAATAATAGAAAACAAAAACTAAGACTTGTAGAGGCTGACTCAACAAAATTTGCAAACTGTTAAATACAAGGTCAATAGCTTAAAATGCATGCACATCCCACTGATAGTAGCAGGAATAATATTTTGTTAGTGTTTTTTGTTTTTAAGATTTTATTTATTTATTCATGAGAGACACAGAGAGACAGAGACATAGGCAGAGGGAGAAACAGCCCCTCCTCCCTGCCCTGTGAGGAGCCCATTGTGGGACTCAATCCCAGGACCAGGATCGCCCCCTGAGCCAAAGGCAGATGCTCAATCTCTGAGCCACTCAAGCATCCCTTGTTAGTGTTTTTAACCATTGTTATTATCTTTATAAAATTGAGCTGTAACTTTAAAATTGTAACTTTTAAAAAGAAAAAGCAAAACAGCACAAATTTCTGTCAAAAAGAGATAGAATCCTAGAAGGTGAACATTCTTTCTATGAAAGATAGAAAAAATGATACAAATTACAGAAATGGAATCATACTGTATGTGTTGTTTTTGATACAACTTTTACCACTCTACATTGTGTCACAGACATATTCATGTGTCAGTCAAAATGTATTAATATCCTATGAGTGATTATACAGTATGCCATTTTAAACAGGTACAACCTTTTAATTAGCTAGTTCATTACCAATGAACACTTTATTACTTCTCTTTTTGATATTGTGAATAGAGGAATGTTCAGTATTCATCCAACCTCATACATTTCTTTGGTATAAATGCTTGGATGTGAAATTTTTTGTGCCAAAGAGTGTACACCTTTGACATGTGGATCACTACTGAAGAACTTCACTCTGCAAAACTTATACTAAGTAATTGACGACAACATCTTACGGTTTGTATACTCAAGCACTCTCTTCTTTAAAACGTGAGAAGATGGATGATTTTGATCTCTTCATGCTTTATATCTTCCCTGTTTTGGGAGTTAATATCCATCCTTTGGCTAATAGTAAAAAATAAATATTTGAAATATGGCATATCACTTCAATCATATCACCAATCAAATTCTCTGTAATATGCTCCCTGGAATTTTGGCAGGCAAATCCTAGTTTACCTCAGTACTATGAAAGAAATTTCCTTTAAAAATCAGTCATTTGAAGATTTTCAATAAATATCCTTAATGCAATCTAGGGAAAAGATAGTGATAAATTCAAAGGGTATTATTTTGGGTGTTTTACATGTGGGATGTGGGGATGTGGCTGAAAGAGAATGGGCCTTGACGCCTCTTGGACCTAGGTTTGAAACCTTGTGACATCCAGTATCTGAGAGGTTCTGTGTAAGAATCTCAGTATCTCTAGCTGGATATATAGGATCTCCTCAATGTCAGAAAACCAGAGTACCAGAAGATGGTAAGAATCCAATCAATGTTAGTTTTCCTTCTTCCATGTTTTTAAGATTTTATTTTTAAGTAATCTTTCCATCCAGCCTGGGACTTGAACCTACCTCCCCGAGATCAAGAGTCACA
Source organism: Canis lupus dingo (assembly GCF_003254725.2). Taxonomy (NCBI): domain Eukaryota; kingdom Metazoa; phylum Chordata; class Mammalia; order Carnivora; family Canidae; genus Canis; species Canis lupus. Next base: position 29,785,650 of record NC_064253.1, on the reverse strand, counting down.
TGCCCTACCAACTGAGCCAGCCTGGTGTCCCTCTTTCTTCCATGTTCTATTACAGTGATAATTACTTTTTTAAAAAGATTTATTCATTTATTTGAGAGACAAAGAGAGCAGAGGGAGGAGCAGAGAGGGAAGGTGAGAGAGAATCCTCAGCAGACTCCCTGCTGAGCATGGAGTCAGCTGTGGGGCTCCATCTCACAACCCTGAGATCATGACCTGAGCTAAAACCAAGAGTCAGATGCTCAGTTGACTGAGCCACCCAGGCACCTCTCACAGTCATGATTTATATATTCTTTGATACTAAATGAAAAAAAAATCTACTTTGTATGTTCACTAAAAATGTTCTATTCCCATATGATCTTGTTTAGCAACTATTTTACAAGTGTATTCAGCTCAAACAACAGATGTAGTAGAAATAGTGACAAATACTGTATATTTAAATCTTATTTGTAAGACCATCACTTATTTATGGACTTTAAATAACCCCCTCTAGGTTTTTACCCATAACTGGAAAGTTGGCTACTCTTCTTCTTTGAGTCAGAACACTATTTTCTAGAGTTGCCACTCGGAATAGATTTTTCCTTTTTCCTTCCTCCATTTTTTCCTCCCTCCCAGCCTCACTCTTTCTTTCTTTCCTACATGCCCATTCTTTTGCATAATCTGCTTAATAGAAACAAATATGCACACACAAAGAGAAGAGTGACATTGTTTGATTACTTGCTCATGTATAAGAATTCGAGTAAATAAGTTTTAAATAATTGAAATAAATTCTATTTTAAAATATAATTCTCTATTCTTAATACTGATGGGGAAAACTTTTGTCTGTGTGCTTACACAGCTCTAATATGCTCTAATTTCAGGAAGCCAAAGGTTACTAGTTTAGAAAAGTTTTCTAAGATAGAAGGTTTCTCATTAATATACAACAAAGGTAGAAAGTACTTGTTCACTGATTTTTAATCAGTTTATGACATGGACTGCGAGGCTCCTTCAAAAGGAGATTCTGCTTGACTAGTAATACATTAGCAGTAATCCAGTGATCTGTCCATGCATTAAGGATACAATTTATTTTTCTACTGATCAGTTCTTTTCCTAGTAAAATGAATTGTCTAAATTTTGATGGAACTGTCTAACAAAAAAGCTTTGTGGATGAAATTGACAGACCTTATAGGTTCAGTTTGGTTTGAATGCTTAACTTAGAAGCCCTTGTATTAGGATTAAAATGGGAAAAGAGCTGATCTAATTGCATGTCCGAGCAGATATGTCAAATCTAGTTTCCTAGGAGCATTAAATTCTAGCTTAGCTCATAAATGTGGTTAATATATGAAAAGAGAAGTGATTCTTAAAAGCTAAAGAAATATTAGAAGTAGATTCTCTCTACTCTATTCTTTTTTTAAGATTTTATTTGTTCATTTGACAGAGAGAGAGAGAGAGAGAGAGAGATTGAAAGTGCACAAGCAGGGGGAGCAGCAGGCAGAGGCAAAGGGGAAAGCAGGCTCCCCACTGAGCAGGGAGCCCAGAAGCCTGACCCCAGGACCCGGGGATCATGACCCTAGTAGGTAAAAGGCAGATGATTAACTGACTGAGCCACCCAGGCACCTCTCCCCATTCTATTCTTTAGAAGAAGATCTTATATGTCAGTATCAATAATTATGCTTTAATAGCAGTTATTAAGTTCATACATGGTCATCACTACCAACAGTAATTTCTGCATATGCTAACCTTTAGGACTCACATAATTTTCTATTTTTTAAAAAATTTTAAACACAGGCTGTGTAGGGAAGTCTACAAACAATTCATAACTTGTCTTCTCCATAGATGTATAGTTTGCCTTTTATTAATCGTGTGAGTAAATGTTTTTATGCATATACATAGATACAGCCTACTTATCAATTCTTAGTTAATTTAATCAGAAGTAATGTAAATAAAAGCTCTGTCACTGAAATGCATGATACAGCATCTGTGAAGGATGAGGATCTGTGAGAAAATTTATAAAACTTCATCTTTAAAATTACCCAAACCAAAAAAAAAAAAAAAATTTACCCAAACCCAGCTACTACACTATTAACAAAATTAATTTAATTTTTTGTATCAAATTTAGCTATTGACATCTAAAGTATGAATTCAATCAACAATTATAACTATTGATCAAAACCATTAGAAGATAATGGTAATATGTATAACTACATACATATAAGCATATATCATTTATATATACATTCTCACTTAATACAATTCTGTGAAGCATTCATTATTATGTTACTTTACCAGTGACTAAATTAAAAAGAAAATCCAGGTCTTTGTGGCAATTTGGATATGAAAGAGTCAGGAGAGATAGTCCAGTCATTATGCCTCTGTTTTTTACTTGAGCAAACTGATTGAATGGTGACATTTATTAATATAGTAAGGCTGGTGGAGGGATTTTTTTTAGAGGTAGAAGTATAATTCTGCTTTGCTTATGTTTGAGCTATCTATGAGAAGACAGATAAAGAAGTTAAAAGGATAATTGTTTCTACTAGGCTGGACTGAATTTTTATTTTAAAACAGATCTTACTGAGATCATATTGTCACTTTTGTTTTGTTGTTTGCTTACACTGAACTATATGCCCTTACTAAGACTGCTATGAAATAAAGTTTATTAATATACCTAGTAAGTTCATTCACAAATACTTGCAGTGGTTGCATTACACTTTATATGTTAGCATAATTTTCTAATCCTGTTTCAAAATAAATATTTCCCTCCTGTGATATTATTGAGTACTGCAGAGATGGAGAGAGAGCAGTGGATTAATGATACCAACCCGCTATAACATTTAACTCCAGTTCTGAGCTTTCAATTATGATAATTGCTAATTATAATACCTACATTTACAAATACACATGTTAGCTTTTGTTTTCCTTTTCTTTTTTTAAAGATTTTATTTATTTATTTATTCATGAGAGACAGAGAGAGAGAGAGAGAGAGAGAGAGTCAGAGACATAGGGAGTGAGAGAAGCAGGCCCCCTGCAGGAAGCCCGATATGGGACTCAATCCCGGGACTCGAAGATCACGCCTTGAGCCAAAGACAGAAGGTCAACCCCTGAGGCACCCCGGTATCCCTTAGCTTTTGTTTTTTTAATATCAAAAGTTGCTATTTATCTATCTCCAGATTAGATAGAATTATGGGATGTGAGTTTTTTACAAAATGTCAAACTCATGAATAGAGAAAAAGTAATTTGTTGTCTTGGTTAAAGTGGATGAAATTTATTGATTCTTATGATAATAACTTTAATAGAAATTAACACAACTAAAAGTTTGCTCTCAAGCACTCTGCAACCAAGCAAGAGACAAAACATGTAGACAGCAAACTACAGAACAAGATAGTCAATGAGCATCATATGAAAGGTACCGAGAGGGATCCCTGGGTGGCGCAGAGGTTTGGCGCCTGCCTTTGGCTTTGGCCCAGGGCGCGATCCTGGAGACTCGGATCCCACGTCGGGCTCCCGGTGCATGGGGCCTGCTTCTCCCTCTGCCTGTGTCTCTGCCTCTTTCTCTCTCCCTGTGTGACTATCATAAATAAATTAAAAAATAAAAAAAAAAGAATATTTGAAAGGTACCGAGATTCAAGGGGCTTAGTGCTCTGGAGCACTCCCATCTGTGGATTGATTTATGTAATTCTGAAAAAGAACAAGTCTTCTTATTCTAGTCATGCATGGACATTTTGCTGTTTTTTGGAATCTTACTTTGTATGGAGCATATTTTCCTTACATAAAGAATCCATTGAAGCCTTGATTGAAAATATTTTTCCAGCCTCTTCACACTGATACTATGCAGATATTTTAACAGAGGAAGAAAACACTATTGCTTCATATGGTGTAAAATAATAAGGAATACCATAGTACAACTCAGCTCTCATATACTTGTTGATGATTTTCTCCATACGTTATTGCTTATTTTTAGCACAGAATGTTTTCTCTTAAAGAGAAGCCTATTGCTGTTGTAGCAGTAATGTGGTGCAAATAAAATCATGATTACATTCCTTTGGGAAATGCAGCTGCAGTTTTCCAATTTAACTACCTAAGGTATATATTTGAGCACTTTTATTTTTCTACTACACATAGAGTTGAACGTCACTTTCACGATAATTAGATAATAGGTTTGTTTTGATCCTCTATAAGGTGGTTCAGTAATCATATATGTAAATACTGGAACTGAGACCCTACTTTCCCAGGCTTTCAAGATATCTTATAACTGCATGAAGTATTACGAATGTTACAATTCTTTCCTTTCACATAGAAGAATACTATTTTATAATTTCTTATGTAGAATGGCTGTGTTTGACTACTTTGTAAAATCAGGCATTGTTATACTTTAAATTAGGTCAAGAATTATATGGGTATTGCGTATATAATTGTATGTGGGTTTTTCTGTATGATTTGTGTGTATGTGTTTGTGTATTGCTAGGTAGTGTTAAAAACTTAAAATCTCTAAGAACTTAAGAGTTCAGTTAGATTCACCATTGCATCAGAGGATGCAATAAATTAGCTGTTTAATACCCGGAGTGACACATTCAGATCTGATTCTCAGTCCCTCTCCTTTCCTTCCTTCATCCTTCCCACCTTCTGTGTTCCCTCCTTCTTTTCTTCCCTTTCTTCCTTTCTTTTTTCCTTAGATGCTTAAAATATAAATCAGATCATATCACTCCTCTCCTTCAAACTTTAGTGTATGGCTAGTACTGTTGGCAAGACCCTAGATGAATAGTGCTAAACAAGTTGGACATGTTTTTCTGGTTACTATGGAGTTTGCAGTGCTGGGAAGACAAATGTAAACAAAGAAACCCATATATATGTATTATGTGTTGATAGAGTAAGCCTTAAGTATATTCCACACATCTAATGATACCGTGGCTTAGTAGAATTGCTAAATGGTAGCCATTATTTGTCCATAGAAAGTGAGATTGCTTCTACGTTGAAACATTAAAGAGATATGCTTTGAAAATCATTGGAAAAAAGTAAGATAAGATTGCATACAATGTGTCAGTTTTAAAAGATAGAGTTAGTTTAATTTATTTGAAGCACTGGGTTTTAAAAAACTACTTTTTTGGTTACTGGACAGTAATTTTACATAATTAGTTTTAATTATTACTTATGTAACATGTAGTCTTAATTAGAAAATGGAGTATGTAGACATGAGAAAGAGACTGGCTCATCTTGATTCGTTATAAAACATCTGGATTGGGTTTCTCTCTCTCCCTCACCTTCATTCTTCTCCCACACCACACCCCCATTCATGTGCTCATTCTCTCTTTTTCTCTTAAAAAAAGAAAAATCTAGACAGCCTCCCATTAAAAATATATAGTATACATTTAGCATTTAATTTAGACCCCCACATACAGAAAAATTGTTCAATATATTAGTGTTTGGATTTTTCTTTTTAAAGTAAGAAACTATTTCTATAGGGAACGTTATAGGGTGATGCTTACCAATAACACTGGATCGTAGATAATTACCTGAATAAGGGCAGCCCTGGTGGCTCAGAGGTTTAGCGCCGCCTTCAGCCCAGGGCTGATCCTGGAGACCCAGGATTGAGTCCCACATCAATCAGGCTCCCTGCATGGAGCCTGCTTCTCTCTCTGTCTGTGTCTCTACCTCTCTCTCTCTCTCTCTCTCTCACTCTGTGTGTCTCTCATGAATAAATAAATAAAATCTTAAAAAAATTAACTGAATTAAGCATAATTTCCATATGAAACTGCTTATGAAGTTATTTTTAAGTCTTAGTTATTGAAAGTCACTGTTTAAATATAACATAATGTTTGTAAGATAATGAATTCCGGCTTCGATAAAAGTAGAATTTTCTAATCCAGGCTCTGACTATTATAATGGAAAGGAAGGAAAAGCCTTCAGTTAGTGGTTTTGAATTGTGCTGAGATTGTTAATTTTTCTTTTTAATTTCCATTTTTTATTTAAATTCAATTTGACAACATATAACACCCAGTGCTCATCCCGTCAAGTGCCCTCCTCACTGTCCATCACCCAATCGCCTCTTCCCCCAACCCTCCTCCCCTCTGCAACCCTTTGTTTGTTTCTCAGAGTTAGGAGTCTCTCATGGTTTGTCTCCCTCTCTAATTTTTCCCTTATAATATCTTTCACCATTTTTTATATTCCATGTATGAGTGAAACCATATGATGATTGCCCTTCTCTGTTTGACTTATTTCACTCAGCATAATATCCTCCAGTTCCATCCACATTGAAGCATATGGTGGGTATTCATCTTTTCTGATGGCTGAGTAATATTTCATTGTATACATAGACCAAATCTTTATCCATTCATCTGTCGAAGGACATCATGGCTCCTTCCACAGTTTGGCTACTGTGGACATTGCTGCTATGAACATTGGTGTGCAGGTGTCCTGGAATTTCACTACATCTGTATCTTTAGGGTAAATCCCCAGTAGTGCTATTGCTGGGTTGTAGGGAAGTTCCATTTTTAACTCTTCGAGGAACCTCCACACTGTTTTCCAGAGTGGCTGCACCAGTTCACATTCCCACCACCAGTGCAAGAGGGTTCCCCCTTCTCCACATCCTCTCCAACATTTGTTTTTCCTGTCTTGTTAATTTTCCCCATTCTCACTGGTGTGAGGTAGTATATCATTGTGGTTTTGATTTGCATTTCCCTGATGGCAAGCGATGTGGAGCATTTTCTCATGTGCTTGTTAGCCATGTCTGTATCTTCTTTGGTGAAATTTCTGTTCATGTCTTTTGCCCATTTCATGATTGGATTGTTTGTTTCTTTGCTGTTGAGTTTGATAAGTTCTTTATAGATTCTGGATACTAGCTCTTTATCTGGTATGTCATTTGCAAATATCTTCTCCCATTCTGTAGGTTGTCTTTTAGTTTTGTTGACGGTTTCCTTTGCTGTGCGAAGCTTTTTATCTTGATTAAGTCACAATAGTTCACTTTTGATTTTATTTCTCTTGCCTTCATAGATGTATCTTGCAAGTAGTTGCTGTGGCCAAGTTGAAAAGGGTGTTGCCTGTTCTCCTCTAGAATTTTGATGGATTCTTGTCTAACATTTAAATCTTTCATCCATTTTGATTTTATCTTTGTTTATGGTATAAGAGAATGGTCTAGTTTCATTCTTCTGCACGTGGCTGTCCAATTTTCCCAGCACCATTTATTGAAGAGACTGTCCTTTTACCAGTGGGTAGTCTTTCCTGCTTTGTTGAATATTAGTTGACCATAGAGTTGAGGGCCTATATCTGGGTTCTCTCTTCTGTTCCATTGATCTATGTGTCTGTTTTTGTGGCAGTACCATACAGTCTTGATGATCACAGCTTTTTAATACAGCTTGAAATCCGGCATTGTGATGCCCCCAGCTTTGGTTTTCTTTTTCAATATTTCTCTGACTACTCGGGGTCTTTTCTGATTCCACTAAAATCTTAAGAGTATTTGTTATAACTCTATGAAGAAAGTCCATAGTATTTTGGAAGTGATTGTACTGAATGTGTAAATTGCCCTGGTAGCATGGGCATTTTCACAGTATTTATTCTTCCAATAAGATCGTTCATTTTCTTTTCTTTTTTTTTTTTTAAGATCGTTCATTTTCTATGCATAATCTGTATGTATGTCAGAATAGGAGCAAGTGAAATGCTATAAATCACTTTATTTTATGCTCAAATATCTGAAACCCAAGAAACTTGTGAATTTTTTAAAGATTTTGATAGTGTTATTTGTCATCTCCCAGATGAAGTAAGAAATTACATTTCTTAGAATGCTTATATGTATATGATCATATTAGTGTAACTATCAGTATCTGAAAACATAATATGTACTAGAGTTACATATTCACCTTGGGTTCTTTTTTGCCTAGATCCCACATCCCAAACACAACTCAGGTCTAGTGCTGGAGAAATACTGTTAAATTATTTTCTGGATCCCACTATTCACACCATTTCTACTACTCATCAACCCAAGGCACTGGCGTCCTATGCTCAGATACTGAAATAACATTTTAACCTGTTTTCATCCTTGCATCTTTCCTTATATCCTTGACTCCCTCCAGTCTACTCTCCACAAAGACTAGATGATCTTGTTAAATTAGATTATGCCTCTTCTCCTCTCTAAACCTCCAATGCTTCCAATCTCACTGAGACTACATCCTCAAACCTTTATGATCTTACGTTCAGGTATGTCTCTAATCTATCTGCTATCTCCCTTTGTCCAGTTATTAATTACATGGAATTTTTTGAGATACAAGTATGTTGTTAGCATTTAACAGGCCAAACAAATGAAAGGGAAATACTCATCTATGTTAATTTAAAATGCAATATATGTATTTTTTTAAGATTTTATTTATTTATTTGTGAGGGAGAGAGAGCACAAACAGGGGGAGTGACAGAGGGAGAATCAGGCTCCCCACTGATCAGGAAGCTCGATGACTGGAGGCTTGATCCCAGAACCCTGGATCATGACCTGAGCCAGAGACAGATGTCTAACTGACTGAGCCATCCAGGCGCAACATAAAATGCAATATATTTTTAAAAATAAACAGGTGAAGCCAGGTTCTTCCATTGTCTGAGGCATTCTAATTCGGTTGGGTAGGCCATTCCCTTTAAATAATTCTGTCATTAAATGAAAAGATAACAACACCTGTAACATGTAAGAAAACAAAAATAATGTTAGAAGTCTTCTGGAAGCAAATAATTTAGCATGATTCAAAAGGAAATTAAGCATGAAAGTCAAATGGGTTCCACTTGCCTGGATTAAATATGTAACAGAAACCAGGTCCCATCCTCTCTTTAGGTCATGGAGAAATGCCCTACCCTTTTATAGTTCACTGCCCAATTAAGTGCTTTATGGAGGTTTTGTGGATTTGCCTTACTTTAGAGCATGCTGCAGCAACCACTATCAAAGGGGAGATGATGGCCCTGTGGTTTGTAGCAATGTAACAAGCCTTAGGGTCTTAGGTCAATGTATGCTCTGAATGTCCTAGTGTGGTATGTTAAAAGAAAAACAAGGGGCAGCCCCGGTGGCGCAGTGGTTTAGCGCAGTCTGCAGCCCAGGGCGTGATCCTGGAGAACCTGGATCGAGTCCCACATCAGGCTCTCTGTATGATGCCTGCTTCTCCCTCTGCCTCTCTCTCTCTCTCTCTCTGTCTCTATGAATAAATAAATAAAATCTTAAAAAAAATAGCCAATAAAAAAAAAACAAAACAAGAATTAAGTTCTCAGCAAACTGTAACTTTGGTTAGTTACTTTCCAAGGTGCAAAACTTTGAAATTGTAGATAATATGTCTCAATTTTTTATTATATTGTTGACCATCTTTATCTGATTTTATTATTATTTTTTCTATTGTCATGAGATAGCTAGAAAGTGAGATGTTTAATTTGGTCAGTCAAATTATTTTCCAAGTACCTATTATGTTTCAGGCTCTCCTAGGTTTCTGGGATTCTGCATTATTAACCCTATCATTTATTGAGTGCACACCAGACACCAAACATAGCGCTAAATTTTTGGCATACTGTTGTCATGTTTTTATATAACAGACTTTATTTTTTTAGAGAATATCCCATTGTCTGGATGTACAGTTTATTCATCCATTCGCCTGCTAAAAGACATCTCAGTGGCTTCCAAATTTCAGCAATTATTAACAAAACTTCCATGCAGGTTTATATATGTATACAGTTTTCAACTCATTCGAATAAATAGTAAGGTGTGAAGATACTGGATCTTGTGGTAAGAATATGTCTCTTTGTGTTAACAACTGACAAATTATCTCTTGAAGTGGCAGTACCACTGTGAATTTGCAGTGAATAGAAATTCCAGTTGCCCCACACCCTCATCAGCATGTTTTGTATTTTCACCAATCTAATAGGTTTGTAGAGGTAGCTAATTGTTGTAACTTTCAAATCCTTAATGACGCATGATGTTGAACTTCTTTTCATACACCTGTTTTTCTGTCTATCGTCTTTGATAAAGTGTCTGTTCAGATCCTTTCTCTATTTTTAATAGTGTTGTTCATTTTCTTAATGTTGAGTTTTAAGACTTCTTTGTATATTTTGGATAACAATTGCTATTAGATATGTGTTTTGCAAATATTTTTTCGTTGTTTGTGGCTTGTCTTCTCAGGCTCTTGATCATTTTGTTTTTATAACAATGCAATAAAGTGAGTATTATGATTCCCATTCTAAAGATAAGAAAAATTTGTCAGTTTTGAATTAATATCCCTACCTCAGAGGGACTAAGCAAACTTTTCAGATAACTGGAGGATATACACAAGCTGTATTTTAAGAAAATAATTAACTATTTATGCAAAAGCGTTATTCTTAAATATGTGTATATCCTTATTTTAAAGCAAACTTTATGAAACCATTTAAGGATTTCTCTAAGTCAGTTCTATGATCAGTTTTATCTTAGGCTTTACTATAGGGATGCCTTTAGATGCTATGGGGGGTGAGTTATTTATTCTATACTTAGCAACAAGCTTGATGTGTTTGTGCATGCTACATATTTGTTTGTGTGCAGATCTGAATTGACAATCTTGCTTTTCACATTGCACCTGCCTCTAGCCAGCCCCATAATCGAATTTTCTTAACCTGCTGAAGAGTAAAAAGATAGATAACTAAACTTGAGGTTGGAGAACTTTGCTATAAATATTTGTTATCATTAACAAAAGAGTTTTGCACAATTTATTTGGAATACTCAGGTGCTATTTTTTTGTTTCTGTATTCTTAATAGTGTTTATAACGGTTAAGTAATTACCAGTTAAATATGGTGTTATTATGAATTTCTTATGCTTTGTGCATCTGTGTGTATAATTTATTTGCAAGTATATACTTAGACATATGTGTATAAATATAATTAACACATTGCTCATATTGAAATCATTACTTATCTCAAGCATTAACATTTTTGAAGAGTATTATGCATGCTACTCCCCTTCATGAAATTATACATGCCACACTTTAGTATTCTTATAAATTCTCACTCTTAATACAAATATTAAGATTGGAAGACAATAGGGTTATTAAAAACCTTCCAATGCTATTACCTGCCTACTTACATGATATTGCAAAGAAGCATTATAATGTAGCCTGAAGTTGGATAAAAAGTGTATTCCTTTATAAGAATGAATTATCAGAACCAGCCCATTATTTTCAGCTGAAGTCTTTGATCTAAGACAGTGGCCTTGTAAGATTTCAATTTTGTAACCCTAACCTTCCTTTCATCATGTTCTAAGTGAGGTCTATAATATCTTAGCTACATCAAAGCAAAAATAAAAAAGTTCATATATAATAAAAATTACCAAAAACACCATTTAAATAAGTCTTCTATGAAAATAATAGATTTCAAGATTTTTATAAAGAAGCAGGAGAAGTCTAGTTTGTTTTTATCACTTCAAATACCATGTGTCCTTAGTTAAAAGTCCTTCGAAACCAAATCCCTTAAGGGGAAGAAAAAAATCCTGTTAAGTGTATCAAAGAGTAAAATGTTGGTATAATGTCCAAAACACTAAGTTCCAGCACTGGTCTTGGTTTCTGTCAGCAAACCATTTCAAAGCTTTTAAAGCTTTATTTATTTATTTGCGAGCAAGAGAGGTGGGGGGAGGGGCAGAGGGAGAGGGAGATTTTCTTTTGCATTTTGAAAAAAATTCTAAATCTACTGAAGAAATTAATTTTATATTTAGTAACTACAAACTATTATTTGTGTTTAGGCACAAAATAAGAATGGGGAAATTTTTAAGCAAAGGCAAATAATAAATAATAATAAAGAATAAAAAATAAAGAATAAAGAAATATTCAATATGAACATTTATTTTCTAATAAAGGAGAAATTGTGGCTAGGAGTATGACTAAGCAAAAAAAAGTTTTGAGCGCCTTAAAAATGGCATTTTTTTTTCTGGTCACAAAGATAGAAAGTGTTATGCACTAAATATTGAAATACCTATGTTGAAACCCTACCCCTGAGTGTGAAATTATTAGGAAGGGAGCCTTCTGGTGGTAATGAGGGTTAGATGACATTACAGGGTTAGAGCCATCATTAAAGAGGTTAGTATTCTCACATGAGTCATGAGGAGTTGACTTGCTCTGCTCTCCACCATGTGAGAATACAGCAGGGTGCTGGCTCTCTGCAACCAAGAAGAGGGCTCTCACCAGAAACCACAGTGCTGGCATTCTGATCTTGGACTTTCAGCCTCCAGATAGTGAAAAATAAATTTCTGCTGTTTATAAACCATCTACTCGATGGTATCTTGTTCCAGTAGCCTGAGCTAAGACACAAAGTAAAATACCTTGAATTTACCTATAAGGAGTTGGGGATTTGTCTCATTCTATCAAGAGGGAAAGGAGTTAGAGGGAGGTGAGTGAGATTACAGTGGTCAACTTCCCCAGACTGCCATTTCAATAAGCCACAAATATTCTAACTTTAACAGGAGATGCAGTTCATTACACAGCTTGAAAGAAGTCTCTGAAATCTAAAAAGAAACCACCATTACATATACTCAGGAAAATGATCAGTTTGGCACATTTTGTCTTAGATCATTGGCTAGAGTATTGGTGTGAGAGCAGGGAAGTAAAAAAAAAAAAAAAAAAAAAATCTCTAAAACACAGGAAGTGTGGAAAGAGAACAAAAGGCTTCAAACGAAGTCTGTATATAGTATGACAAGGAAATACTGGTAATAAAGCAGGCAATCTTTAAGCAGGTATAATTAAAGATTAGAAAAACAATATATCATTGCTGTTATAAATAATGTGAAATCTGTATAAGCATAAATTTCAAAGCTTATTCTCATATAGTACCAATGTGTCTTTTACATAGGAGTTAATGGCTTGGTGATAGAAAAAATATAAGACTCAACTATCCCAATTATTAGAAGAATGACCGTGAGCATATTATTTAACCTTCTTTTAGATTGTTTCCTCACTGAATTTCCTTACAAAGGAAGTAGTAATCCTTAATTCATAGTATTTTTGTGAAGAAGAATTATTTATATAATTTCAACTATATCACCCACATAAATAATTTATACACACAGAAAATTTACTCATGTTTACAAATATTTAATAATAATTTATAAGTGAAATCTCTTTATAATTATATACTACATATTTATATGCAAATGTATACATATATTATCTTTATGTAGAAAAATATTATAACTATATTTTTAAATAAGATATATTGTCTATAGTATATGATCCAATACAAATGTAAACATAAACATTACTTATGTCTTAGTTAATTATATGCAATTTCCATTAATTCATTCTAATAAATTTGTGTCAAAATATGTATGTATATGACTGGATTTTGAAAAATGTGATATGCTAGAGAAATCTGTAATATTGTTATATTACTATATTATTGGATTCTTGTGACACAGATCTCCCATTATTATCCACAGTTTACAACTGAGGCTGAAAGTATTTTTAGAGATTCTACACAGCATTTGCATACCAATTCAGTGGATATACAGCAGAGCCAGAACTCATGTCTAGTTACTCTAATTCCAGTCCTAGATAGAGGTAGAAGGTTAGAAATAGCTCTGCCATGTTAGGAAATCACTGCTTCCACATATTTTACATCTCCTAGCAATATGTGAGAATACAAGAACACACCTTTTAAATTTAAGTTTAATGTGTTTCTGCATGTGTAATACCCAGTTTTGGAGAAGTCTTTCTTCATTATCTGCTTGAAAAATTACTATTTATCCTTCAAGACCAAGCTCACATTATGTTAACAAAATTCTGTTTCACTGTCTGACAGATAAGGCAATGTAATTAAATAATTAAAATCCTCAGATTAAGCAGATAGATATTATTCATTAAAATGTATTTAAGTCATTCTTACCATTAAATATATAATATACATATATATATGTAAAAAAGTGAGAAAAATAACTTCTAGAACCACCACACAGAGATAAACCACTCTTATCATTTTGACATATTTTATTCCATACTTTTCCTCAAAATAGTTTTCTTTGAGGAGTATTTTGGAAAACTAGTTGTGATTGTAATGATTTTTAACCTGCTTCTTTTTATTCCATTAGTCATTTTCAATATAATAATAAAGTTTTCAAACATACCTTTTGGAAATTCAGATTTGAAAATTTTTATTAACATAAATAGTGCTTTGATAAACATTTTTATGTGTAGATCTTTTTCAGCAGATGGTGCTATTTTTAGATTTGATTCTTAGAATGGCTGGATTAAATGGATTAACTATTCAATAGTGGAAAAATCTTCCAGACAAGTAACATAAAAGTCTAAAGTGATAGCAGCTGAGAGTAAGAGCATAGGAAGTTATATGATTGGTGTTAAAATGGTGTACATACATCCTCCTTAAACAAGTTAATAAAAATTAAAGTTTTGGAAGAAAAAAATCTTAGTATTAAGATTGTAATAAAAAGCAAACTAATGTGAGTTCCCTCCCTCCTTAGTGAGTTACAGGTAGAAACTACACCAGGTGGAGTTGTTGCACAAAGTAAAATTTATTTGCAGCAAATAAGAAGATCACCAGTAATAACTTGCAAGTCTGTAACTCTCTGAGCAAGGGTGGATGGATTCCTTTTACTTAAGGTTAGGAAGAATATTTTAAAAGAGGATCCCTGTCATCGTATATAGAAGTGGCCATAAGGTCACACATAAGCCTTAAGGAAACATGCCTATACATACATTGTATGTTATGTAAATGAGGTTTATGCTCCTCCTTGGGCAGAGATTTTAGTATTATAATGAAGCAAAGGTAGTTGTTGGTCATTCTACAGATCACTGGTCCATCTGCTCAGGTGTGAGTCAAGGGTTAAGCTCAAACTGCTATAGGTGGTCTGGGCTGCCTGGAAGTCATGGCAGGGCAGTTGGTATCATTTGAGGAGGAGTGGTACTGGTTTCCATCTGGCTGAGTTAAAAGACAAGCTGGAAAGAACTTAAGGAAAACTGTGGGACAAAGGTCACTGAGTACAAGCAGGTGGGCAGTAAAAGTCGGGTCTTAGAGTCTTCTGGTGACACAGGCGTATAGTAATAACAAACTTATCTATAGGTAGAAACAGCAACTCCCACACTCCCTTCCCCAGTACTTGATTTATGTTTCTATTTTGAAATATTTTTAATAGTTTGCTAATGAGCTTTATAGGAAGGTTATATAGAATTGTGTTTCATGTATTTATTTCAACAAATATTTACTGAGATCCTAATTATGTTAAATTCTGAGAATTTGCTGAAAAACAAGGTAGACATGGCTCCTTCCATCTCCTAGTTAGAATGAGGAACTAAAGCATGGGAATCAACACACTGTATGATGATCATGATGTGTTTGTTATTAGATCACAAGGAGACAAATAAGTGGTAGGAAGAGACAACCACTCTCTCTGATAAGGTGACAATTTAATCTGAGACTTCAGTGGCCATGGAAAGAGAAGGGAAGAGTTTCCAGTCACACGTGTGAAAAAAAAAGTCTTAAATCAGGAACCAAAGAAAGAAGACAGTGTAGCTAGAGTGGAGGGAGAAAGAACAAAATTGATGGAAATAAGAAGGGATCTTGTAGGCTACTGAAAAGAGTTTAGAGAGCATTGTTCATGC
Source organism: Canis lupus dingo (assembly GCF_003254725.2). Taxonomy (NCBI): domain Eukaryota; kingdom Metazoa; phylum Chordata; class Mammalia; order Carnivora; family Canidae; genus Canis; species Canis lupus. The sequence goes on along the minus strand of NC_064253.1, from coordinate 29,770,098 downwards.
AGAGGATGAGGAATGATCTTTTAGCAGGAAAATGACTGAATTCAGATGGTATTTTGATCACTCCTCTTGTTCTGTGAAAACAGATGCTGACCTACACAAAGTTGGTAGTAAGGAAGAAAATGCAAATGATAGTCAGACTTAACATTTGAAGTAGAGTTTGATGGAAAGAGAGAAGCCAAGAGTTTGTGGGTAAAGCAATAGTTCCATTGAGGGCAACTGAAAGTCAAAATATGCTAGCTAGTTCTGAATGAAAGATGTAAAACTAATGCAGAAATTCTATAGGAAAATAGATCAGGTTTCTATAGAGAATTTATTAAGAGGAGATAGCCCAGAACATAGCCCACAGGAAGATTAAAAGAAGACTGTTTGTGAGCATCCCTGCTGATTCTGTTGCTAATATTACAGCTGAAAAATTACATCTTGTGTTAATTTGCATTTCTTTGATTTTTTCAGTGGAATATATTGCATTTATTGTATGGTATTTAAAATCATTTTGACAGAGATAGTGAATATTTATGATTGAAACAATATTTTTCTTGAAAGAAAAACATGGCAATACTGTATAATCTTATATAGAGTAGAATCGAGCTAACAAGTGTTTTAACACTAACTTCCAGACCTTCTTCAGGATAACCTGGTAGCAAATGAATAGTTTAGCAAATAGAGTACCAGGTGTAGGAATTTGTTTTTTTAGAGCCACGTGAATATACTAATTTAATATACACAGAGCTGAGCCAAAAAAGGTAAAATAGATGTGCTTTGATTTTTGATTCCCTCTACTTCTCATTCAGTCTTTTTCTAAAAGAAAAAGCAGGTTTCTAAAACCTGGTTACATGCACTCTAACACATTAATTTTACTTAAAAATAGAAAAATATGAAGAGATATTAGTTATGGAATAGAATGCTAAGTATTTTATTAACTTTTAAAGCTAACACCTTCATATTAAATCTGGAATATTATACTTTAACAGTGATATTGATAGGATAATCAGTAAATATATTTATAATTGCTTGTTAAAACAGAAAAGTAATAAATTATCCTACTCTAAGGTGGTATCACATTAATGAGTACAAAATGAATGACTCTTAATTACGGGAATTTCAGATATAATGAAAATGTAAGAAATATTTTAGTTCTCTAAGGTTGTGCTAGGACTCAGTGTTACTAAAACTATGGTGAATATATATATTTTTTATTTCTTTTTAAATATACAGACTAATCATTTTTATGGTTTTTGCTTTTAAAAACTCTCCTGGGCAGCCCTGGTGGCTCGGTGGTTTAGCGCCGCCTTCAGCCCAGGGCGTGATCCTGGGGACCCATGATCAAGTCCCACGTCGGGCTCCCTGCATGGAGCCTACTTCTCCCTCTGCCTGTATCTCTGCCTCTCTTCCTCTCTGTGTCTCTCATGAATAAATTTTTAAAAATTAAAAAAAAAATAAAGACTCTCCCACTTTTAGAGTATATAATTAATCACCTAACTTTCCTTCCCATATGTTTTCTGGTAAGTGAATAGCATTGAACTTAAGAAGTTTACAATCACTGCTGCCATAAAGGCTCTTCTCTAAATTTTGTTATTTTACAGATACTGTGCACATTTGTTTTAACCTCAAAGTGAAATATGTAGTGTGAGAAGAAATATCCATATTGTAGAAGCAGTTTTGGCAATATAGTAGTTGTATATAATATTGGAATTTCCAGTGTATTCTGCTAATATATAAAATGGATCTGAATTCATGAAATGAGGAGTCTTCTAGAAAATTCATGATATATGGCTATATGGTACACATTTGCAATGTCATTATTTATAGGTCCTGAGTAATAGTTCAGTCTTGGTTTGTTTACTGCCTCTCTAAGTCTTGCCCAATTCCCCTGGCTCATGCTGGGAACTTGGGAAATTCAGACCTTGTCAACCAGGCCCCTGTACTTGGCTGGTCAGAAATGCAGACACTCCCTGTGATATTTGTTCTATTTGTGAACCTGTTTTTTCCCTGCTACTGGTCTTTGCTATTGTTACTTAAATTTTCCTTACTTGGTAGCTGCCTTAGCTAATACCTCCCTCAGGGATTTCATGTTTCTATTTCCCACCTCCAGTTTATTTGAAGATTTAAGCTATTTATTTAGTTAATTTGAATTTTTGTATTTTCTATTTTTTAGAAATAGAGATAAGTGCAAAATACAGTAGAGCAAACAGACCTTATATTTGGGGTTTGGTTTACACAGAAATGAAACATAAAATTGACCTTATTAATAAATTCAAGCAATATTGGATTCAAGTTCCAACTGGTCTGATGCAGTATTAGGCAAATCGCTGCACATCCCATAGATTGTTAGGCCTGCATGCTCTCTAAAAGTTTTCCTGCCTCTACATTTCCGCAACTCAGTGTTTCATGAGACAATTAGTTTCCGTAAGAGAGTTGTATATAGACTCAAATAAGTCAAGGAAATTATTTATGAATACAAATATAATAGCTTTTCAAATATGTATTAAAAGTAATACAGAATTCTTCTGTCAGAACATAAAGACTCCTAACTCTGGGAAACGAACTAGGGGTGGTGGAAAGGGAGGAGGGCGGGGGGGTGGGGGTGAGTGGGTGATGGGCACTGAGGGGGGCACTTGATGGGATGAGCACTGGGTGTTATTCTGTATGTTGGCAAATTGAACACCAATAAAAATAAATTTATTATTTAAAAAAAAGAATTCTTCTGTCAAAATCAACATAGTGGTGAGGAGATTAAAAAAAATGAAATCCCATTACTAGGAAAGCAAAGAAGACAGGAAAAAAAAAAAAAAAAACCCAAAACCTTGAGGAGGTTAAGAGATCACTATGCTTAAAAATAATTTTAAAAATCATTACAAAATATATTCTGTGCTGAAACAAAAGAAGGAATATGCAGAGGATATGAGATAAATGTAGGAGCCTTGAGAACAACAGTGAGTGTAGAGAAACCTTCTGACCTTAGAGTTTCAGGATCCTTTAATTTGAATTTTACAGTTTAAATGTAAGTTAAATCTTCCTCAGGAATGAGAGATAGAATTTAAAATCTAGGGCATCCCCAAGTTGTGAAGACCAGTAAGAAATGTCCTCTAAAGCCAATATTAAAGGTCAGCTCTGACAATGAGGGTAAACAAGAAATGAACCCATCACTCAGGGAGTTCCCATGAGGGAAGTTACATGTCTTGACTTTGTCATTGGGTGAAGGGGGGAGATAGGATTCCAATAAGAATTTATGACCAAAAGCCCAATTTGATTTTTAGCTCACATTTACATTATATCTATATGGAAAATAATTTAAAGTGGTCTCATGTTGCTGGTATACATATGAGATTGGCAAAAGTAAGTATAAATGTTCTTGAGGGAATTACATATTTAACTCAGGCTTCAAAATAAACAAGCAAAATCAAACACAGTGGTTTCAATAAATGGATAAGTAGCACCCACGTCCAGGCACATAAGCAAAACAGAAAAATAGGTATTACTAGTAGCCAAAAGAAACTTGTAGATTTCTTTTAAATGACTTTTAGTTATTTTGTTAAATGATTTGTCAAACTTTCCAACAACGGAATTTGGAAGACTGAAGAATTGTATCCTAAATGTACTAAGCAACAGGCATAGCATAATGCATGCACTCCCATAAATTGGTAACCTAGAATTCCAAGCCCTAATCGTGTTGTTGCCAGGAGAACTGAGAAGACCCCAGGTCCTGTGGCTTTGACCCTCCCTGAGCCTGGCCTGAAAGAGTTATCTAAGGTTTGAGGTCTTGTCATGAGAATGAATTCAGAGAGAGATCAGCAACACAGCAGACCAGACACACAGGCAGGAAAGTTCACTAAAGTGAAAAGTATACCCTGAAGAGAAGAGTGGGCCAGCTCAAGAGAGAGAGGTCCACCTACCCTGGGGGTTGGGTTTCTACTTTTATTGACAGTTGTTAACTAGGAGGAGGGATATTTATTACCTGGGGCGGGAAGCAGGGTTGGGTGCTATTTTCTCCTCATTTGGTCAGGGGTTTCCTGTCATGGCACCTACCATCTTGGGCCTAACTGGTTTGATCTGGCTCCTTATGGCATTCTGCCAAGACAGGCCTCTGAGCTTCCCCATTGCTGGCTGTGGCTTTCGCATGGCTGACCTCCAGACGTCCTGGGGGAACCTAACAGCCTACTCTAACAGGATCTAGTAAAAATTTCCTTCAAGAACAGACGAAAGAAGGACGTTGAAAGACAAACAAAATTAAAGTTAATATCAACAGATCCTCAGTAAATGAAACTTTAAATATGTAACTTAGGCAAGAATAAATATAGCTCCAGATAGAAGATCTAAGATGGAAAGCATTCTGTTAAGTAAAGATGATTGTAACTGTGTGTCTTAACATAAATAAACATGAAATGATTCTGAACTAGCACATGAACAATGCCAATCTCTCATTTATCAGTGGGAGTAGGGGGCACTAGAGATGCAAATGCTTTATAAATCTCGTTTGTAATTTTGATGGAAAGTAGCCATTAACATCCACTGAACTATTTTCTTTATATTGTTCAAGAGAAAAACAAAGATATAAACGTTAGAATAGTAAAGATTGACATGAAAATATTAAACACAGAGAACATAATTTTCAAATAAATAGAGGAGGGAATGGAATAAGAAAAAGGAGAGAAAATATCAATCAAAAGAAGAAAAAAAAGAGGAGAAATCCAGGTGGGTCTGATTCTAAAATGTATGGTCTCTGTAGCATCCTTTGAAGAGACCCAAAACCCTAGAATATATTACAACTTACATTCATTCTTAAGCTAGAATACTGAAAAGTTAATAAAAATGTTTTCATTATTCAATACTTCATTTAAGCAAAAAAAAAGAAAAAATATGTGGAGGTGCCTTGGTGGTTCAGTCAGTTGAGCATCCAAATCTTGATTTCAGTTCAGGTCATGATCTCAAGGTCCTGAGATTGAGCCTTGTGTTGGGCTCTACACTCAGCACAGAGTCTGTTTGTCCCTCTCAATTCTGCTATTCCCCCTGCACTTTCTCACTCAAATAAATAAGTAAAATCTTTTAAAAATGTGGAAAAACATGGTAATTTCTATAATGCAAAACAAAAACAGAAACAAAAACCACAAACAACAAGAAAATCACCAACAATAAAGCAGTGCCTATTTTAGCCTTCTCAAATTAAAAAAAGACAAGTGTTCTAAAATTTTAGACCATTTTATCTCTAGAGCAAGCCTTAGAAATAAATATTGTTATTCCCATTTTTATAGACAAGGAAACTGAAGCTCAGAGAAGTTAAGTAACTTGCCCAAGTTCTCACAGTAGAAGAGCCAAGTTGCAAACCCAGCCCTACAGAAAGCTTATATTCATTATTTTTATCACAGCACAGATGAAGTGAAAGATAGTCATTTTAACGGCTCGTAAATCTTTAGTCACACCAAATAATTTGTAAATGCTCATTCTGAGAGTAGAACAGCCTAAGCACAGAGGCAGAGATTGTACTAGTATTATCAGTCATCAGTGAACATACTAGACTTTTACTGTAATAAATTCAACTAACTGAGAAAACCAGACAAGCTTGAAGTTTTCCTGTTGCCAGATTCCACTGTCTTCCCATCTGCAGCATCTTTCTCCAACTTGAGACCTCTATTCTACACAAGATAAAGCAAATGTCATGAGAGCCAGATAAGGCTATAACAATGCACACTTTCTTCTGGACCAGACAGATATCTACACAAGCATTTGTATGAATAAAAGTAATTATCAACAACACTTTTATTATATTTCTTGTGTACAATGGAATACTTACATGTTTTTAGAAGGAAAAAAACAACTTTGAAGTACCAGCATTATCAAAAACACAGCCTTACGATTCATAAACCTTCCTGTTAAACTTAATGACTTTAGCAAAATTCCTAAGTAGATGGTAGATTTTACACTATAGTAATAGCTGTAGAATATTGAAATGCATATGAGTTTCATTGATATAATTCTTTAGCAGACAATGGTTAAAATTAAGGTAAAATTGGCTCCAAAATAAAACACCTATTTCAGAAAACTAGGATTTATTATGTTTGGAAACTCATGATATGAGTTTTGGGAAAAGCAGCTTTATATTTTACTAAAAGGGACTATTATCTAAAAACAATCATTTATATAGCTTCTGATTTGGCAGTGATCCAATGATATCATTATGACAGACAAAGAAATGGGGCTTTTTAAGCTTTTTAATGTAGAAAAATAGATTTGGTTTTATTCTTCTATTTTCTACAATATGTTTAAAAGAGAGGATAGGATTAATTTTATAAGGTGAAGACAAAGAAAAGATTCACTATCACATCCATCAACCACAGTTGCCTAGAGCATTATTTGCTTCCTTCGTGAAGAAAAAATATGTTCTTGTATTCAAACTGCTCATTCTAGAATCCTCACTGCTGTAACAGGTACAGATGAAAAAGCTGTTTTTCTAGCAGTCCTGGAGTTACAAATGCAATTTGAGTTTAGTAATTGAGACCCCATGTTCTTTTTTTAAATGTAACTCTGCAAAGCCTAGAGCTTTCTATGTGACTGGTTTTGATTAAGTATAAATCCGTAATTTTACATGTTGTCCTTTGTCATCAAGATACCACTAGAATCCTCATTGCATGATTTCCCTGCATAAAAAATCTGCAGACTTCTGTCATACCGGGGCTCTGTAAAAGACATTCTAGACTATGTGCCCTGAAGAATGCCTGCCTCAAAATTCCCTGAAAAATTGGTTTACATTGCACATTTCTTAGTTGCCTCCATAACCTACCAACACAAATCTCCCTCTGATGCGAATTCACACTTTTAGCAAGCTTCTCTATAATTCTTATACATATAGAAATTTGAGAACCAGCATTTTAAAGGTTTTAAGAGTTGAAGGCAGCTCATTCTAAGGACAAGATAATGGACTCTAAAGTCTCAAACTAAGATTTTGTCCTAAGAGGAAATCACAGAGTGCTCTTGCAGTATGGTAGCTATGCAACCTTAAGTACATTCCTTGATCTTACTGAGTGAAAGAAAGATAGATACATAAATAGATAGAGTAGATAGAAAGAGAGAGAAACAGAGAAAGAAAGAGCGAGCATGTGAGAGACGTTTAAAACATGGTGCTTGTTATTTAACCTCTGTTTTTTTTTTTTTTAAGAACCCATGGTTATCTGAGTAGTTATATAATCTATTCTCTTTACTTTCATAAACTCTCTTCTCATTTCTAATTGTGAGACTGCTCAGTTCATAGGGTTAAATGTGAACCCCTTCTCCATCTTTGCCTGTCCATCATCTCATTTGAAGAAAGGTTTATGGAAACGTAATGGTCTTTTTTTGCAAAACACCAGGAAAGATTTGAGCCTATCCTGTCACTTAGACAACTAATTACACCATTACATGCTGCAATTACAATTAAAGATTTTCAGCTGATGAAAGGCATGTTCACTGCATTCTCATTACCTGATATTTCCTTGCCAACACTCAAGAGTATCATGATTTTGATGAAACAAAAACAACTCAAGGAGCTATATTTGCTCAGTAACATCAACAGAACCTTTCAGGGAGCCCTTTGCAATTCCCTTCTGCCCCATTGCATTTTTTCACCATTTCACCAAGCTATTTAAAGATGTAGTTTTCATTAATACCTCACAGAACTTGTTGGCTGCCAAAATCATTAATAATTTCTGCTGATCCAGCATGATCTCTGTGAAACATCACAACCTGTTAGGTACATAGAGCAATTTTGGCAGTGATCCAGTTGGATTTGGTCTTAAGTTGACTCAGATCAGATCAGTTAAATCAAATCACTTAGTGCCAGCAATGCCTGGCAAATAATGTGCTTGCCTTAAGTATCCATTATTTACAACATCCTCACAGCAATAGCAGAATCAGACAGATGGGTCAGGGCCAAAGGACAACACCTTAACATTCTCTTCTTTCTCCTTTTTGACTTATTGCTGCCAAGGATCACCCCTCGGCTTCCAGCCCCATAAATGTCATCAAGACCAATCACCATTCTGACGTTTGGTCCATTTTAAATCATCCCTTTTGAGTAATTGCCTAGTGTCAGAATATGAATCTTTTAATGGTTAGGGACTTGAAATTTCCTATGGATTTACCCTCTGTGTGGATGTTTAATAATTGAAAAGCTCTTCCTCATTGTATCAGTTATAAGCAGTTATGACTCTCCTCCAAGTAACAGAAAACCTGATCTAAAGTGTCTTAAGTGAAATGGTGATTTACTGTCCCGACCAAATAAAAGCGCAAAGGCTTCAGGCACTGTGGAATATAGAGATCAAAAACAATGTCATTGGACTCTTGTTCCTCTCTCATGGTTTCTCAGTTCCACTTCATTGCTTACAGACAGGTTTTCTCCCCCAAATTCATGAAATAGCTGCATGCCTTGGGATCTCACATTGGCTCAGTTTCAAAAGCTGTGGGAAACACCGGTAGCCACTGTGTGAGCATTTGTGGTAAAGTCCACATTGTACTTCACTGGCTGTATTTAGATCACATGCCTGTCACTAAGCCCATCATTCTGGTGAAAGGAATGGGGTGTTCTCATTTACCTGGAAAACCACATATATCTGCCTTTGGATCAGGTTTGATCATCCCTACTCCTACCATATGGGCTGAGAGTTGAAAGTTGAGACCGGTCTCTAAGAAGAAATGAAAGTTACCGAGAATAGTGAAAATGATGAAAATATCCCGTCCTTTAGTCAAACAAGATTTACCTACTTAGAGGTTTCTCTCATTAATCCATAATTGATTCCTTGTGCTCTCCATAAAAAAAAAAAAAAACTATGTCTCTTTTCTCTGCAACCTGTCAATTCTTGAAGCAACAACCATGTTCTTTCTTCAGCATACAATATATTTAGAAACACTATTTAATGCAACAGGATCACTTAAGTTTTATGCAAATTTAAGGTATTAGAAGTTTAGTATACAGATCAATGACTCTAATCCCTAGAAGCATAGCAGAATTACTCCGTAGAACACTTAAAAAGTAAATATGCCTGGGGATAAGCTGCACCAGATCTACCACCTCAGGCTTTGGGAGGATGCTGCATAAGGGATATGTATTTTTAAAAGCTTCACAGCAATTCTCATACATTCTCACACGCAATTTTACTTATGAACCATTGATCTTTGTAGATGGAGGGAAATTATAATCTATTATTCTCTATCTGAACAAACAATAGCAAAAGAACTTTACCCTGTACTAACTGTCATATTTCAGAGGTACAGAGGTAAATATAACCTATTCATAGGGAAATGACGAGAGTGAAACTATGCTTTGAGAAACAGAAGTAACTGACTGCATAGATAGCAAGAGTAGCCAGAAACTAGAAGAAGGTTGGGGGGGGGAGGGGTTGTGGCAAAACAGTATCTCAGGAGTTATTTCAGAAAATTGCTAGAATTCATCTATCCATTTATTCAAGAAATATTTGGTGAGTGCAAACTATGCACCAGGCACTGAGCTAGATACTAGTATTAACATGAGAACTCCTGGGCTCTGCTAGAACAGAGCTTATAGTTTAAGACTCAAACAGATATTCCATTTTTTTGTAATTTGTTTATTCATGAGAGACACCCACAGAGAGAGAGAGAGAGAGAGAGAGAGGGAGAAGCAGGCTCGATGCAGGGAGCCCAACATGGGACTCGATCCCGGGTCTCCAGGATCACACCCTGGGCTGAAGGCGGCACTAAACCCCTGAGCCACCTGGGCTGGCCCAGATATTTCATTGTTAAGCTGTTTTTGCCTGCAGACCCCAAACCAAAGTGGTTTAATAATTAGAAAATTATTAACTCAAAACTGTTAGTGTACATGTAGGAAAGAAATCAAGGGTTAAATATGTAAATGGCTCACTGACATCAGTAAATACCCAGATACTTTCTCTTTACTCTGCCAGCATTAGTGTTGGCTTCATACTCAAACTGATTATAAACTGTTTACTGCAGTTTCAGAGACTAGATCCAAATACAAAATAACTAGAAGAAAAAGAAGACTGTCTTTATTTTCATTTTCGTCACATAAGTGAAGACAAGAGTCCCAGAAGTCCTCCATCAATTTTTTTCTTACATCTCATTGGCCATATTGAGGATACATAAAAGTCCTTGCATCCATCACTGGGGAAGAGGGAAGGGTTTATTATGACTGGCTTAAACTGTATCTGGATTATGTGGATGTTGAGAGTGAACCAAAATGTCTGCCACAGACATTAATAAATTTCAAAAACAAAAAATTATGAATGTGAAGTCCTATACTATATTTGAAATCCTCTACTAGGGAAGTGTGATATCTAGAAAGATTTTCCTGAGGAAGCTTAATCAGAGAGCAAGAAAATGAGTAACATTTGAATGAGTAAAGAGCAGAGAGGGAAAAGTTTTGAGCAGAAAGAAAAGTGTGTGAAAAGTGTTCCAAGGCTGGACAATGAAGAGTCATAGAACAATGGAGAATCATAGGAATATTACTACTTCTGCTGTGAATGAGAGCCAAAATGAACAAAGGGATAAAAATGAGAATTTGGGGGTGATGATATTTTCTTTGAGTATTGGCAGTGAGAATGTAGAAAAGTGGACTGTTGTCTAGTTAGAGGGAAAACTTGACAAGACTTGATGAATCAGGTATAGTTTGAGGGAGTGTTTCAGGGAGCAAGGAAATGTAGGTGACCAACAATGGCTTTTGGGTTTCCAGGCTTGGTCAAGAGAAGTGGTTCATGTTGAGATTGTACAGCAAGAAGTATAACAGAGTAGCAGAAAAGATGTGCCAACAAGGATAACAGGTTACAGAGAGGCTGCATTAATGATCCTTAAATCTGTCAGTGGCTCCAAAGCCTAAAAAATGTCTGCCCTTCACTGTGAAAACATAACCAAGTAACTCATCAGAGTCCCCAGAGTTCAATGAATTTGGGTGAATAATGCCTCTTGGTCCAAATGAAATCATTAAGTGCCCAGACAGGAGCTGTTTTCATGGAAAGCATAAGACCTTATCATTAAGTATGGGAGTATTCAGTGTGGGCAGAATGGGCTCCCTGAGGCACCCTTAGCCAAAAAATAAAAAGAAAAAATAAAGAAAAAAATAGCTTCCTAGTGGCCAAAAAACAAACAAAAAGTAGTATTTCATCATTGGACAAAATCTCCCTTACTAAATTGCTAAAAGGCACATACATTGCAAATAATAACCCTCCATATAATCTGAAAGCATAACCCCCTCAAATATATCATAAGGAATTTTTTCACTTATATTCTGTTTGTGATCTTATTATATCTTCAAAAGAAACAACAATGTATTTCAGTTTACATGACTATGGATGTAATTCTGAGCCCAAAAATAGATGGACACTATTTAGTTGGTCTAATCCATCTTTTTAAAAATGGTAGTAAGAATGTGTTCTCCTGTTGGGACACAAAATGTCATTCACTCAATCTACTAGTAACATCAAGCAATGTCTAATCCATCCATTCATCTGTGTTTAACATTTCCTCATTTCATTTTAAATCTCCTCTTTTTATCCTACAGCTTTATACAATCTTACCTCTCTAACTAGTCATCCCACAAGGTAGCTAACATTCCAAATAGCACAAGTACTTAACTTAAAAGTAACATGTAAGCCCCACTTTGTGGAAACTGGTACTTGCAGTTCCCATTAACACAGTGGGAAGTTATACACTTTATACTCGTTCACGATACCTTGATCTTTGAGCTTTTGGAATTGACTGCTTTTTTGATTACATCTTTTGACCAGATAGAAACTACTGCTGTGAAAGATATTACTTTATTATGTATTCATAGTTTGGTTGTTGTATAATGAAACATGAATTTTACCTGACGAAGATGTGATCAAACACTTCCTTCTTTCCTCCTATGGTACATGTGATTGTGTGAATTTAAGTATTTAACAATTTGATCAAATAGGCCTCACAGAAAAACACACACATGCCCTCATTTGAGGTTATTATTATGATCACAATATCTTTTATTGCCATTGTTCACATCTTATTGTTTAAGCCCTAGAGTTGCATAGATATTTCTATAACTGAAATTAATGACCCCCCTCTTCCCTATCTCATTTCTTGTAAGAAGATCAAAGATATATTGAGACATCAAAACAAGGATGACTGTGCTTAATGAGTTTGGGAACATTTAAAAATGAAATAGTAGTGTCTTTCTTCCATGCTGGAGCCATACTGAATTCTAGACAGCTTTGTTCTCATTTTTCTTTCTTATCTCTTCAAACACTTAAATGTAATATTCTAGGAGGTTTCATTTGTAAGCAGTTTTGAACTCTAAAACTAACAAGCAACTTTTGTGCCTGGGGCCCTTGTTTCAGTTGTTCAACATGTATTTATTGAGCAAGTACATAATCATCAAGACTCTAGGCGCTGAGGATACAGCAATGAACAAAACTGGGGGGAAAAATCTCTACATTAGTAGAGTTTATAGGAAACTAATTTCACATTATAGCATACACATGTGCATGTGTACATGCATACAAAGTTAAAGGAAATGGGCAATATCAAGAATATGGAACCTCTGATATGTAAAAGTAGAAGAAATTCGTTTTAGTTAAATAATAAATTATATTAACAATATCAAGAAAATTAAGAAAATAACATTTATTGATTAGCTAGTATTTATCAGACATCATATTAGGTATATTAAAGTACTGTAACACCCACAGAAATTTCAGTATGATTAGCCTGGGTTTCTGATGCATCATCTATATGCAAACAGAGTTTTGACTCATGATAATTTCATAGGGAGCATCATCCTATTTTTATGATTTAGACATTACTGCTATGTAATTAAAGCTGTTTTTATCAAGGTGAACACATTACTAGCTGGTAATACCTAGCAATCTTAAAATAAGTAAAAATAAAATAAAAAATGATTTTGATGTAATTAGATTGTCCCTCATAAAGGTTCATATTTAGATAACATGTTTTCTTCAGAGACAGGTAAAGAGAAAAGTTAACCATATAGTCTTTCAATTTTGACTCAGTACTATTTGTAGACCTGGTTGTTTGGGTGGCAAATGCATGTACATAAAGTCTATTTATGCTAATAATTTCACTGGAAAAGATTTATTAAGCAAAAATTATTTTGAAAAGATTCTTAGGGGAAAGGAACTTCCTAAATTTCAAGCAGATAGTCTTACCTAAAAATATGTCTGTGTAAGAGATTTCCTCATGTTTTGAAAGCCTTACTCTTTCACTATACATGAGATAACCCACAATCTTCAGGTTGTGTTTTTAATTTTTATCATTATTTTTAATGCATGGATTATGAGATCACAATCAACCTCTCAGGGAGCAGGGATGAAATCTCTCATTAAGAAAGAGTCAGGGAGCAGGGATGAAATCTATCATTAAGAAAGAGTCAAGTGGCTCAGTTGGCTAAGCTGCTTACTCTCGATTTCAGCTCAGGTCAGGATCACCTGGGATCGAGCTCTGAGTCTGGCTCTGTGCTCCATGGGGAGTCTGCTTCAGGATTCTCTCTCCCCCTCTGCATCCCCCCAAACTGCTCGCTTGTTCTCTCCCTCTCAAATAATTTTTTTTTAAAAGAAAGAGTCAAGTACTACCTACTTTTGATAGCCATAAATAAGTAATATCTACCTTAAACCTTAAAATATTTGAAACATCTACATCCTATATGCAATGGCAATGGAAGGAACTAATATATGTGTTATTTTGAAACTGCATACTTGGGAGTACTTGAATTATGAGGGGTTCAGAATATGCTACCCCAAAACAGCTGCTTTGGCATATTGATTATTTTGAGCTGAGGGCACTTGAGAAATTGCAAATAAAGGAAGGTCTCCACGACCTTTCCCTTTTTAATGAAAAGAAGATTCACAGAATTTCCCATGATAAAGATGTTCTCCCTCTACCAGGAGAACATTCTTATCACCAAAGACTAGGAAGAGACACCAGATGGACTTGTACAAATAACCCTGCTAAAATAACACTTATCTTCCATTAGTTCCCCCCATATATTTCTCATCTGTCCCACATTTAGCTGCCCCTAGCCCAAGCCCCATTGTCTTATCATATTATGACAATTCATCATTCTTTGTTTAAAAAAGAATATAACCTTTTTGGCTTAACAGCTTCTTTGGGTCATCATTTTCTTTTTGAAAACTCCCATGTGTACATAAAAATCCTGAATAAAATGTATACCTTTTTCTCCTGTTAATCTGTTTTAGGTCAGTTTAATTCTTAGGTCCAGCCATAGAAGCTAGGAGTGTGGAAGGGAAATTTTCCTCCCATGCAACTACATTTTGATGAGAACTTTGGTAACACCTTAGGGTCTACAGAATAAAGGTCAGAAACCTCAGCAAATGTGATGTTGACTTCTCTTACCCACTGACTATAACATATCTCTCCAATTTCCATTCCTCCTCCTGTCCTTCTCAGCTCGTCAGCTTGTCATGTTTCACTCTGTTTCTTGGCTCTGCTTCCCCCTTCTATGAAATCTTTCCCATCCTTTAAACCTAACAATTCCTTCTCATTCATCAGTTCCTGCCTCAAAATCACACCTTCTGGAAAGCCTTATACAGACTTCTGGTCTCCTATAGAGGCACATTTATATCCTTACACATATAATCTTTAATTGTATGTATGCCTGTATGACCATTTCATTTTTGGCATAGTTTATCAGGCATTCTTTTGAGCCCCTTTGGTGACATCCTTGAGGTCAGGGTTTATATCCTGCATAGAGGTTGGAGAGCTCTATTAATAAGAAAAATAAGACAAGCCAACATTTTATTAAATCCTTTTTGCCATCTTACTTTGTTCTTAATATATTCTGTAGTGGAATGATTTCACTGTTAAACCCTATTTTCATTATCAACTTATTTTTTATACTATTTTGATGAACGTCTTGCAGAGGATTAGTGTCAGTATTATACTGTTACTGAGGTGCAATGATTTATCTTACCCAATTACTTATGTTTTCCAATAATTAAAAGTTTGTTTTAACTGCCCAGTGAATGGCTGAGTCTGGCTGTTTGCTTTTGTGGTGTAAATGAGGCTCTGATTGGTTTTCTATTGTAGGATGATGCTCCCTGCTAATTTTAGATGATTGTTTTTATGCTTTGCTGTGTTTAGTGTCATCAACAGATAGAAGATGCACCCAGAATACACAGATGACAATTTGCCCCTTTGCCTGTGTTACCTGGCATTGCTTGTGTTTGCACTGGGCTAGGGAGGAGGCTGATTATACTTGGTCTGCATTTAATTCCATAACACAAGCCTGAAACCTGCTGAATCTTACTGACTGTGTTTAGGAAAAAAAAAAAAAAAAAGAAGAAAAAGCCTATTATTTAAAATAAGGAATACTACAGAAAACTCAGTGAGCCAAGGAAAACTGTTCCATCTTGTTTTTAACCCAAATGAGCCAAAGTTAACATTTGAAAGAATAACTCTTGTCATTTTTCTACATGTGTTAGGCACATGCCAAGTGGAATTGTTGTATAGGTTCTATGGGCTAGGACTGTGCTTATTCCTTCAGCTTCATCTTGCTGCATATTAATTTTCTTGGATTTGTAGAATTTTATTATTGGGAGAATGATTAAAGACTATAGTGTAACTAGATTTTATTCTTTTATTATTATTATTATTATTTTAAACAAAGAAGGCAACTTATATAAGACCACATAGCTAAGAAGTAGTGGTACTGGAGATTAACCCCTTGTTCATGTGATTACAAATTCTCTATTCTTAAAATCCTGTAATAGGCTTTTATTGCTTCAAAATGATGGCAAAATCATATATACTTCTTTATAGTCAGCTGCCCCTTTCGTTAAAGACATAGAAAATGAAAAGGATTTCTATACTCTGCATCTATTTCATCTATTGCATTTTACTCTTTCATAATTTATTTTCTAATCATATTTAATTTCTTTTTCTAATCAAGAAATATTTATCGATCACTTTGTATATACAAGTATATTTTAGGCTTTATAAGGGAAAACTGTAAAAAGCCTAATTCCTGAGCTTACAAAGTTTACAGTCTTATTGGAGATATTAGACATGTATGCAAATAAGCATAATAAAATGCAACATGTGACTAATGTAAACTCAGTTTATTGAAAAGCCTCTACTATTTGGAGTAAGACAGTGAAGTGCTTTGTTTCCAGACATTATCTTCCTCTCAGGTTTTACAGACTGATTCCCTCATTTTCCACAGCTCTTTTAATGACATATTTTGCTCAGATTTCATAAATTTTTAGCCACTTTGGGTTAATAAAAGTTTTTTATTCAAGTATTTGAACCTACTCTCAGTGCATTTTAAAATTTCAGGGTGCATTCACATTCTCTCTCTTTCCCTTTCCTCACTGGAAGCTGGCACTCTAGCTTCAGTGACTGGAAGAAGAAGATGTAGGGATGTGGAGCTTGGGCTGTATCTCAGACACCATTGGTCTATTGTCTTCTATGTCAGAAGAAGAAGAAAGATCAGGAAAAGAGCAAGTTATCTTCTTAGGTAACTGGGAAGGATGAATTCTTCTTCACTATAAAATGAGTGCCCAGCAAGTTGTCTATGACCTAGATAAAAATGAGTGCCAACACCCAACCTGTCCCCAAGAAGAGGAACTCACCTTAACTCTGTTCTCTTCAGAATTTGAGTCCTGAAAGAGAGCAGGCTACCATGTCTGGCTGACCTTCTGGTGATGCATCTCCCCT
This sequence comes from Canis lupus dingo, assembly GCF_003254725.2. Lineage (NCBI taxonomy): Eukaryota > Metazoa > Chordata > Mammalia > Carnivora > Canidae > Canis > Canis lupus. The sequence continues at coordinate 29,753,418 of NC_064253.1, read as the reverse complement.
GATGCCCTTGTCTCCCAAATCCCAGTCACCTCCTAGAACAACTCTCAGATCTAGGAGCACACATGCAAGCAATCTTCCTTACTTCTCAAGAGCTAGAAACTAAAGTCAGGCAGTAGCCTTCACTGCCCTCTTCCTGCACATCACTCACGTGGTCAGATCTCACTGGTTCCATTTGCCCTGTTGTTCGCTGCATGAGAAGACAAGATCCCTGATCAGACATTTGCTGAGAAATGGAATGCTATTGCCCTGTAAGCCCCCATGAACTGTTTTGAGTGATTCTCTCCAAAGCACCCTTCCTCTAAGACTGCATTTGGTAGTGAAAGCAACTCATTTTCACCCCAAAGGCATTTTCCTCTCTTCTCTACCTACCTCTGTCAACTGGCAGCCTGTATTCTTACCTTGTTGGGTAATATAATCTTCTAGGATTTGATTGCTTCTATTATATCTTATGAATGGTGTCTTCTTTGTTTTTTGAATAAATAAAAGGTAATCTGTGATTATTTCCCTCTCCAGTTCACCCATTCCCTCTGCAACCTGTCTTCAAAAACTCTCCTTCTCCTGCTGTCCCCAGTAGTTTCTATTGAAGGAAACAGAAGGGCTTAAGTTATTTAACTATACAGAGCAATTGAAGTCTTATTTGTAAAAATAGATTTGTCTTTCATTTTATTAGTAAGTACCTCATCTTCTAGCCCCATCTTACTGAGAAGAGCTGAATAAGCTGTGAAATTCTAGTGTTGCAAAACTAGAGGAAAGCCCTGTCAAATTTATTTAAATTGATTTCATTTATCTCTAGCTTTCTCATACCAGTAGCAAATGATAAATTGTTAACATAAATAGCAAATACATTGAATACAAACAAATCAGGCAGAAGAATTGACTAAAAGTCTACAAGTTTTGGCATTGCTTCTCTAAAGAGAATTGAATTCTCCTTGAATTCTGGAAAGTTCTGAGTCTGTCTTACTGCATTCTCAAATTATCCTAAAATTAATATTAAATTATTACTTGATGTTGACAACCTTGTCATTCAACTTGGTTCTCTCACTGATTCCTCCATCTTTTTCTGCCCAACATCAATATAGTTCTAATTTCATGGAGAGACAAAATGGATCTATAGTCAGAGTGTCTGAATTTGTGTCCATATGAGCACTTACTAGATAATTAATTTTGAACAAGTCTTTTCATTTTACTCCTCAAAATCTGTTACAATAGAAATTGGGTTCCCCACCTCACAGAGCTTGATTCAGTTTTAAATGAAATATCAAATGGAGAGTACTTAAGAATTATAAAAACTTGGTTCTCATTAATGAGTTTTATTTTATTTATTTTGGAGTGGGCCAGCAAAGCAAGGTTTATCGAGCGGTAGCAAAGTAATAGTACAAAGCTCCCGAGGAAAGAGGGGACCTGAGAGGGTTGCCATCAAAGTTTCTAAGTCTAGAGAGTTGCTTGGGCTTGTTGGAGGGCTTTTTAATGTGATGAACTCTCCCTGTGTCATTCAGTCAAGCTTTTGGCATCTATCTATCATGTGGAAAAGGGTGGAGGGTTCTTTCCAGAGTGAGTGGAAAATCTTTTAAGGATGGCTTTCTCTTAAGGCCTTAGCCCCCTTGTCCCTGCTTGCCTTACTTCCAACTATCCTTCATCGTTCCCCCTCTCAAGAGGTAAGCCTAACTGCGGTTAGAGAAAAAGGGCGAACCCATCAAAGCTAATTCCTGCTGGCCCGGGGCATTGGATGGGGTGGCACTCAGGGTTCCTCTCATTCCAGCCTATCAAAGGGTCCCCTGTAGAAGTCTGGCTGGACTTCCATGTGAGGCTCCACCTTTTGGAGTTTAATGACCTTTCTTATGGAAGATACAAAGTAGGTTAAAATAACATTTATGAAGACTTATCTGTGTCTTTTTATCCCTTCAAGACTAGTCCAGAGTCCTCTCTTCCTTACTAGGTTAAAATAACATTTATGAAATAGGTTAAAATAGGTTAAAGTAGGTTAAAAGAACATTTATGAAGACTTATCTGTGTCTTTTTATCCCTTCAAGACTAGTCCAGAGTCCTCTCTGGGTTCACAGAGGTATTTCATTTCCTTGTTGTTAGTCCTTATTGGGTACCAGGGTTTAACTCTGGAATGGTGGATCCAGACTTCAAATTCAGGTATCTTGACTGCTGTTAAAGTGGCTAAAATACTGTATCAGGCCTTCCCAGAGGGGGGCCTCTAGAGAAGTGGATAAAGAAGAAAGAGTTTAGGAAGCACTTAGTCCCCTGGGGTTAAATGGGACAGGTTGGTTATTTGGGGCTGGCAGTTGGGAAGCTCCTGAAAAGCATGTTGAAACCTTTCAAAAAGAATAACATGATTTATCAGATTAAAGACTTCCTTGTCTAGCAGTAGGTCATTTACAAGGAAGGGTCTCCCATATAAGATCTGAAAGGGACTCAACCCCCTTTTCATGGGGTGTTCCTAATTTGTAAGGCAATAAGGAATAGAGGCACTCTATTTTGACTTGTCTCTTGTGCTAGTCTTTTGAGGTGTCTTTTAATAACTTCATTAGTCCTTTCTACTTTTCCTGAGGATTGAGGTCTCCAGGCCCAGGGTAAGCGATAATTAATTCCCAAAGCCTTGGATACTCCCTCTGTTACTTGAGACTTGAAGGAGGGGCCGTTATCACTCTGAAGGGACTGGGGGAGTCCAAACCGAGGGATAGTTTAATTTACTAGTAGTGTCTTTATTACTTCTGAGCCTTTTTCAGTTTTACAGGGGAAGGCTTCAACTCAGCGCATGAAGGTATCTACCCAAACCAGGAGGTACCTGTACCCATCCATTTTAGGAATGCGTGAAGTTCATTTGCCAATCTTCCCCAGGGTAACTTCCTATGTGTTGTATGCCTCTGAGGATTTGCTGATGGGAGAATGGGTTATTCTTTGTGTTTCCTGTCCCAGAGTAATTTTTTTCCGGTTTCAGAGGTAGTTTGATAGCTTCAGGAATCAAGGGAACAGACAGCTGCCACTGTCCCTAGGGCATGCCAGCCAGCCACAAGCCACCAGATCCCTATCTTTGATTAAATATCTCATTTGCTGTTGAGCTGGTCCCAGGCATGGGTTCGGATACCCAAGGCCATTCCTTTTCTGTCACATACAAGTTGTAAGCCCTCACTGTGGGAAGACTTAAAGCTGGGGCACTGAGCAAGGCCTTCTTGAGATTTTTAAAAGCTTTTTCTTACTCTGGATCTCACACTAATAGATGGGTACCCACTCTGAGTGCCCTTGATCAACCAATAGAGGGAATGTGTTGTTTCTCCATGTCTGGGGATCCATGAGTGACAGTGTCTTGCTATGCCCAAAATCCTTTCCAACAAGGGAAAGTTGTGGGGTCCTTAAGGTGAATAGGAACAGACACTGCTGTTACAGCCTGACCCACTTCAGCCTGAGTCCCAGAGGTAGGGATTAGTATCAGCCTCTATTAAGGGGAGGCTACTGCTAGTCTCCTGAAGGGCTATCAATATGAGAGTTAGTATCTCTACTTAAGAGAGAAGTATGGGGCTCTCAGGCATGAAGCCTATTTGGAAAAGACCTAGATGTAATCCCATTTGTCATCCAAATAAAACTTTCTTAACAGGGAACCCTGGGTGGCGCAGCGGTTTGGCGCCTGCCTTTGGCCCAGGGCGCGATCCTGGAGACCCGGGATCGAGTCCCGCATCGGGCTCCCGGTGCATGGAGCCTGCTTCTCCCTCTGCCTGTGTCTCTGCCTCTCTCTCTCTCTCTCTCTCTCTCTGTGACTATCATAAATAAATAAAAATTTAAAAAAAAAAAACAACTTTCTTAACAATTACCCATGAAACATTTGATACAGACAATATTAACTACCATTTTAACTCAAGCTTGCTTGACCTTCAGCAAGCCTAGATAGAATCATTCCCAGTTCTAAAACTTGTCAACTCAGACAGATGAGTAGATGCCATATTTTTCCACCAAAGTGGAAATATGCAGCCCATGTCAGGCTGGAGAAGACAAGGAATTTACCCAAAACAAATGGAATTCTGGCGGCTGCTTGGAAATATTCCTTAAAGTCTCTGTCCTGAGGTAGACTAACAACAGTTGGCTCCAGTTATAGCCATTAATCTGGGAAATTAATGAGGGAGAAGCCCCCATGTACTGCTCAGGAGGGGACCTGAGAGGGTTGTCCTCAGTCAATGAGTTTTGAATGCACTATAACTCTATGTGAAACTTTAAAAAAAAAACATCTTTTTTCCTTCCTTTCTCCCTCCCTCCCTTCCTTCTTCCTCCTTCCTTCCTTCCTTCCTTCCTTCCTTCCTTCCTTCCTTCCTCTCTTAATTCAGTTTTTTTGTTTGGATTTTTTTTACTTTTTAATTAAATAATCCAGCTATAATTGCAAATACAGGTTTCATATTTGAAGCCATTTAAGATAAATTCTTTCCTAGTTGTTTTAAGTATGAATTTGCATGTATGTGAATGGATTCCTTTATTAGAAATTTATGAAATCCTATCACAGTTGTTAAGTACTATGCTAGGTGCTGAGATACAGCAGGGTATAAAATCAGATGAAGCCTTAGGTTTTAGTCTGCTTTTCAAGCTTCTTTATGAATGTGGCCACTGCTATCAGCATCTTACCTGCACTGTACCTTCATAACCTATGAAGGTATTTTCTGTGTTATATGGAAGAGGTTTTGGTTCAAGAAAAATTCAGGTCTCCCCACTGGCTGTGGGATAGGGGCACCAGAAACAACACAAATGTTTCTTTTTCATTTTAAACGTTTTTATTCCAGAGCAGAGGTGGATGGATAAACTATAGCTGGTCGACCTAATCTAGCTTTCTGCACATTTAGCAAACAAAATCCTATTGGACCATAGCCTTACTGATTCATTTGCCAGTCATTTATGGCTGCTTTTGTGCTACAGTGACAAACTGAGTACTTGTGACAAAACCTTATGTTTTGTCAAACTGAAAATATTCAAAACTGAAAATATTTATTGTCTAGCCCTTTACAGAAAAAAGGTTCTTGACCCCTGCTTTAGAGAAAAATCTCTTCATCACTGTCCATCACAGTCCTGGCTCTCTAATCAAGCCAGCAACATGATATAATTGACTCTGTTCTAACTACAATTAACTGTTCTTTGCTCTGATCTTTCTTCAAATAGAACCTACTCTGCCATTGCCTTTGAAGAAACTTCCCCAGATGGCCTTGTGAGTTCTTAGCCTCTCTTAGTTCCTGTGGCCCATGCCCTGCATACAAAACTAAGACATTTCCTGTGGTCATGCAAATGCTGACTACCTCAGACTTTGAACTCTAACTGTTTTAACATTTCTCCTGATTCAAAAACAGGTTTTCTTTTAAAAGAGTATTTGGTCAGAAAATCTCTCTACTAATTCAGAGGGTAATGCTGTAATGGAGACTACCAGGGAGCCAGAGCTGCTAAGGTAAAAAATTGGCTGAAGGTCTGACAGCCACTCCTGCTGCAGTGCCACCGCCTACTTCTGGCCAGTCTGACAGGCTCCTTCAGGCTTCAGATAGTCCTGTGCGTTCACATTTCAGCAGAACCTGGACACTGGCCAGCAGGTGCCTCTTGTTCTTGTTCTGCCTGAGATCTATTAATTACAGCATGTGCTCCTTCTTCCCTATCCACTTCCATATTCTTGGCAGTTACCCCCGTCCTGTTTATAAACCCACTGTAACTCATCTACAAGCTTAGGAAATGTTTGAGAGCGGAAAGTATACTGACGAGAATTGAGTAAATGCAAGTCAAGACACACTGCACTCTATTAGCTGGGTGACTTCAAATAATTTGATTTACTTTTCTAGGCCTAAATATCACCACCCTGGATTTAATAGTCATTTAACAATAGCGGTTATATCTTGGCTCTATTAATCAGCAGGAATAGGCAAGTGTTTATTTTTCTTCCTTGCAATGATTCTTTAATACTGCATGACTAAATTTTAGAGAAAAGCAAAGAATAAGTAAATAAGGCCACTCTGCTAATTACCAACAGAGCTGGGATAAATATCCACTCCTCCCAGCTTTTAAAATCCCTACTCCCCACCTACCACCACCCCGATCCATCCAGTTTATCTGTAGCAACTGACCCTAAAACATGATCAGAGTTCTGAGGGCTGAGACTGCAGGAAGGCCCCAAGTGTAGCACTGACTCAGTCTCACTGAGACAGAGGTGATAGAGCAAGGAAACTGGGCTCTTTACCTCTGGATTAGGTCTTTGTAAACTGAACTCTGTGTTACAAAACAGTTATAATATTTAAAAAACAGGAGTTGCGAGAATATCAAGTAATAGAAACGGGAAAGGAAAATAATATATAATTTTTAAGCATAAATGTAAGCCAGTGGCAATCTATAATTTAATTGACTAGGACTTGGTTTTTCCACTACTGGGAATACGTATTTTCATATTCTACATAACCATGGTTAAATGAGGATAAAAACTGTTCCTTGATTTAGGACTCCAGGTCATTTGTTGATTCCTGTCTGATTTTCTCTAATGGTTAATGCTTTTCACTAGGATGGGTTCCCAGAAAGACTTTTTTTTTTTTTTTATGAAGTCCTAGACCCACTAAACTAGTTCACCATTTACCTTGGCTTAGAACTTTAATTTACATGTTGTTCTTAGTTTTCCATTTGTCCTGAATTTTAGTTTTACCCAATCTATAACTAAGAGAAATTGCATAGAGAAAATATTGTAGAATGATTAAAAGAAAGGATGTTTTTTGAATATGATTTTTTAAAAATCCATCGACCTGTTTTCACAAGATTGTCAACTTATTGTGCAATGCTTTTCTGACTTCAGTATCCATGAGATTCTAATTCAGTAAGTCTGGGATTGGGCCCAGGAATTTGAGTTTTTAACAAGCATCCCTATGGCAGCAGGTAGATCATTGGACCACACTGTGGAATAACCTTTAATTGATTACTGTATTGTTAATATCCTACAGGGTGGCACAGTGCTAGGTACTTAGTAATAAATTAGTTGAATGGATAATCAAAAGGGCTAAAGAGAAATGAGACAATGTGAGGTGTTCCTTTATTCACTCAGTGATTCATTGTTTCAGCCCTCAATGAGTGGCTATCATGTACTGAACTTTACAGTATTATTTGTGTATGTGTATAGATACAATACATGTATGGACACTATAACTAAAAAAGGCACTTTATGCATACCCTATGCTTCCAAAGAGCATGAAATATAGTGAAGGTTTTGAGAAACTAAAAATGTCATCTCAAGGTAATATTTAGGTTTTATTAAGGTGATAAGTGTACAGAGAAGTTATAACAATAAAAATAGAAAAAAAGTAATGTCTTACCTTTTATATAACTATTATATTAAATGAATTATGTGAAAATAAGCTGGTAAATTGTGAAAGGCAATATATATGGAAATAATAAGATTTATAAATCTCTACCCCCTTTATAGAGATAGCAAGGTCTCCCCATCCCCATTGAGTGTGTTGACCAGATGCCTCAGCTTATCTTCCTTACTCCACAGGGTAGTGAATTAGATATCTCTATGTGAATTTCCTTCAAACGAAGTATATGTTGCCTGTTTCTGAGGCATGAAATCTGCAGGAATGAGGCTCTATGCTAATGACGTGCAACCTGAACTTTAAAATGTTTTACAAACTATAGTAGCTATTAAATAATTACTTCAACTTCTGGAAGTAATAAAAACCCCTGTCTTGAGATGCCTGAACAGAGTTTATCTCTTTACTAAGTATGTAAAATAATACTGTGGTAGGATAAGCCTTAAAAATTGCTTCACTGTATCCTTGTTATTTGAGCAATATACATGTATTTTACCAATATTCAGAGTAGAGGGTATGAACTTTTTTCCTAGGATCCTTGCAAGATCTAAACTTTACATGACAGTGGACTTCAATAATACTCATTGAACTTGCATGAGGTTCATGGAAAACAGCACATTGAAAATTCTGTGATAAATTACTAGGAGTTTTGGTTGACAAGCACTTTCGTACACTTTTCCCTTTGAGAGGTAGTATTGTTTGGTTTGTCCGATATGTGATTCCAAATAATGAGAAGTGAAAGAAAAAAGGTGAATCTTCTATATATTAATCAAGGGCTCATCTAGACTATATATCCAACATGACGTTTCCCACACAGTGTATCTAGTTCTTAAATTGCTACTTGATTTCTCGGTGAGTGTGTCTTCATGTGAGAAAATACAGAAAGCAGAAAACAAACCTATTTGTCTTGGCAGCAAGTACCCTGAACTATGAATTCAATGAGTCTTAAATATATAGAATCAGAATTGAATACAGCCAACCTAATGGTCTGTTTTGAGAAACATCAGTCCTTTTGTCCTTTATCCTATACATAAGGCACACTAAATTATTCTGTGTCCCCAGATACTTTCCATTTAGAGTCTGTATTTTGAGACACTTGATGGCTAGGAGATTTTAGGAGCCTTTAACAGAAATATGATGTAAAAATAAAACAAATTCAAGTTACGAAAATGTTGAGAGTCTGCTCAGAACACCATCAGCATCACGTCCCATCCTGGCAGTCCACGTGGAGCTGCCGCTGAGTCCACTGCATGAAAAAGCTCCTCAGTCCAGGCATGCTCCACTTCAAACTTAAACTAAATGTATTAGAACGATATAATGCCTCTAAAAGCAGATTGCACCTTATAGCCTTCTTTTTCAAGGAGTTTAAAAATGTCTTAAGAAAGGGTGATGCCTCTTTGGGATTTATGATTATTACTCATGGGCTTTATTGCTCATTCTGCTTTTCCACAACACCCGCATCACATCCACCGCCGAGCATCCAGAGGCAGGCTCGTCGCTTCAAGTTGTTTTGACAATAATTTATCCTAGAGTCTGACTCCATTGTTCTGCATGTATTACATAGAACTTCTATGGAACATCAAACATATTTATTGATAGGAGAAAATTGTGTCTTTATGAGTGTTTCTGTAATGAAACAGGATGAGGGATGTGGAAAGTCACTGGCAGTTTCAGTTCAAGAGGCTCTCTTCAGGAAGAGAAAAATGGAAATGTTTTTATGAACATGAAATAAAACTCTAAAAAATGATGAGATGTTCTTCTAATATCCACTCTTCAATAATATATAGTCATAGTGTCCTTTGTGAATGAAGAGGGCACTGCAGATCCTTTCTGGTTGCCAGAAGTGTTAAGTGTTCACAGTTAGAAGCAATGAGCATTACACACCTCTCCTTGTGTTTCCTCACAGCCTGGACAGTGACTACTCTCACAGATGTTAAGACCCTTTCTGTAGTTGTTAGAAGGATACTGATTACTGATTTAGGGAGAAGTTCTTAATCTCCTCCTGCATCCCGGTCCCTTCCCTCCACAGACATCAGTGCAAGTGAAACAGGGTCTTAAGTTTAATACCATTGACAAGATAACCCTCCCTCTCTGCAGCACTGGCTCACCATAAGGCTATTACCTTGTTGGCCATGTACCATATTACTTTGCTGCCTGCTAATGCTTTGCTCCTTTCTTTTCTTTTCTCTTTTAATTTGCATTTAGAAGAGCTAGCAACCTCACTTGGCAAATCTAACTGCTGATGTAGCTAACGATAAAGCACTATGGCATCACTTGAATCTCAAAAATTAGAAGAAAATAAAGAGCTAACATATATTACTTTTTTTCCAAAAGCCAGAGCTACTTTAATTTTGCCAAAATTGTGTTGAAGAGTTATTTCAGTGTGGGCTAGGTCATAGCATTTGAATTATGTGGAAAGGTCAAATTGGAAAACTACGGGGGGGGGCGGGGAGGAGTTGATTGAATGAGAATAAAGACTGTTAAAAGACAATGCGACATATAGGGACACTTGGAATACACCACAGCAAGAGAGGGTTTAATATTTTACTTTGCTTAGTTTAAAATTGGAAGAAATCAGTTTAGATAGACACAGCTTTTCTATAAAGGATGTTATGGAAGCCAAACCTCCCAATATACTACGTAAGGATGAGTATGGTTATCTAAGTATCCTAATTATGTACCTGCCCAAAGTGAAAGATTAGGTTAGTTAATGGACAACAGAGTGATTTGACATAGTTCTTCCCTTTAAGAGACTTATAGTCTACTTCAGTCTTTTTATGTTTTGAAATATGTACATCCTTCTTTCTCTGCAGTAGGCCTTACTAGTCTAAACATGGCTATGAATTCAGCAGCTTCTTCTCCCTAGAGGACTGGAGAATATCACACATAGTAGGAATCTGAAATTCCAAAAGATGACTTTATAGCTTCCAGACAAATGGAGCTTTCTACTAGAAGAACTTTAAAATTAAGGAAAACCATGCAAGGCTGATGATGCTAACTCTATTTGTTGAAAACAAACTATCTCTTCCCCTCCTCATCCCCCTTTTCTATATGTGTATGATTCAGGTAAGATTAGTGTCAAAATCAGTGAATGTCAAAGTTGATGTAAAAATCTTTAAAACTAAGAATTATTTTAATTCACCCACCTTATATGCTCCCTATACTTCTTATCTCTTGAGGATTTTATCATTTATTTCCCTTCTATATCTTAAAAATTAATTTCTCAGAATGTTGCAACTTCAACATTTTCAAGTCTCTCTCATCTTATGGCAAATAACCCAAAATACCACCTTAGCCCTACATATCTTCACAGAAGTCCTCTTCTTTCCATTGTCAAGTATCTTAAAGAGTTGCTTTACTCAAAGTTTATACTTCTTTACTTTTTGTGCATTCATCTCAGTATAATATGAAATTTAGGCCCACTAATTTCACTCTTCTAACCATTGACCTCTATGTTGCTAAAGCCAAAACACATATTTTTCATCGTCCTTCTTGTTTTCTTTGTGGCGTTTCGTTTCTGAAAATCTCTCAGCTTCCAGTACACTATACTTGCTTTTTTTCTACTCTTTGGTAGAAAAAGTATTTATAAATTGTAAGTTCTCTGTAAAGGTTTATTTTCCTCTGTTCTTTAAATGGCAGTGTTTTCCCAGGTCTTCTCCAAGCCTGCTAACTTTTTTTTCTTTTTTTTTTTCTCCATTCTCCTTGGGTGATTCTATTTATATTCATGGCTTCAAGCATAACCTGGAAAGCTATGATATCCAAATATGTATTTTACGTTCTATCCGGATAATAAACCCATAAGATATTATGTTATCAATTATTCAAAAAAAGTAAAATATTTGTGGACATTTTATTTGACTTTTATGGGGTTTAGGAGTTAAGATAGTAGTGATAAGCACAATGATAGTATTGAGAGAGGACTCATTTTAAGTCTTGAGTCAGTCATTTGACCTTGAGTAAACTGCTTTAATTATAAGCCTTGTATCCTTCATTAGTAGAATGAAGTACCCACTTCATAAGATTTCCATGAGGATGAAGTGAGATCATAATTGTGAAGATCCTGGCACATAGATGGTTCACAATAAATAGTAGCCCTTATTGTAATAAAATGATCTCTTGAATAAGTTTCACTTCTAATTGTAGAAAGCCAAAGTAGCACTCTGAACCCAATCAGGAGACAAAAACAAAACAAAACAAAAAACAAACAAACAAAAACACGTAGTAGGCTAAAGCAGAACAGTTTAATACAAAGAATTATTGACTCTGACAAACATAGCTATAAGATATAGAGAAATTCTATATGGTAAGGCTGAGAGAGAATACCTAAGAAAGGATAAACTTGAAAAGGGTATTAACAGATACAGAGATAATCTAGAAATCACAACACTGTAAAAATGTGTTCAAATACTGGAGAAAATGTAGTTTGGCTCCTGGAGAGCAGAGCTGACCACTGGTATGGCCAGGCCAGAACTGCTGTGCAAACAACAGAATACCTCTGAGGTATAGACAAAGAACAGGTGATAAGAAAATGGTTGCTGGATCTGTAGTGGGAATCCAGGTGCCAGTAGGGGTGAAAGGTTGTTAGAACTTACTCTTTGAAGAAGGACTGACTTGGTGTATGACCTTCTGGACACAAGTAGCTTTATGCAGGCTGTGCTAGGCTTGTCAGAGGAGTCCAGGCTGTCTGTAGAAATATCATTGCCAGGATGAGGCTGAAAGATCAAAGGACCACATCCTGGGCTTGTGACCGCTAAGTAGTTTCTTTCCAGATGTCCTCAAACCCACACTGCCTATCCTCTTGGATAATGCTGTGAATTGGAGGAATTCTCTACCTCCTGCAAAATCTCCCCTGCTGCCCTCTGCTGAGAAACTTAACATTGTAGATTTATTTTTTATTTTTTTAACATTGTACGTTTTAAAAGAGAAATGCTTAAACCAATTCTGTTGTTTACCATATTGAAGGTGCATTTGGAAATGAAAGGCAATGAATTGATAACTGACACAACAGATAGGCTTAACTAATACAGAGATAATCTAGAAATCACAACACCATAAAAATGTGTTCAAATACTGTGTTTTGCTCTATAGTTCTTTCAGTTCCAAGCTTTTTGATATGAAAAATTGGCATATATATGTATAAGGTAACTTTAGTTCATAATTTAAATATGAATACCTATTAGCATCATGATAGCTTTGCATGTGCTAGAAGATAATTTAATGAATTGCAATATAGCACATTGAAGAGTTGCTATGGTCTATTGAATCAAAAATCCAGTTCTTGAAAACTGCCTAAACATAATTTACCTATCCAATGTCAGTTTAAAGTTTGCACAATAAGCCACAGTGAGTTTTAAAAATCTCATATAAATAATGATCCATTTAATATGTTTTGCAAAGAAATATATTTTAAACAGTCTTTTATATTTCTTTTATATATTCTAAGAGAGGGCTCATTTTTTTCCCCATTACCTAAAAATGTTTCTCAGAAAAAATAATATAAAAATTACTATGTTGATCATAATTCCAGGAGAAAACTAAAAATCCTTGAAAATATAAGCTTAGTTGAACTGCTAAGAATTGCTATTATAGCAAAGTGGCATGGCATTGGAATAAGTCCCATCAGTTATCAGGTTATCTTTAATTCACAATTTACCACTAACCACTTTGTAACCTCAAGAACTGTTCCTTTTATTTCTCTAATTTATTTATCTCTAATAATTTTTACTAACAATTGACCATTTATTATACCCCAGACTGTGATGAGTACTTTTGATTTTTATCACACTTCTTTTTTTATATTTAAATTAAATTAGCTAACTTATAGTACATTATTAGTTTCAGCTGTAGTTTTCAATAATTCATCAGTTGCATATAACATTTTTTAATACAGCAACAAGGTCTTATTTTCATCACTGCTCCGATGGAGAAAGTGAGGGGAAATGTTGCATTACGTGTTCAAGAGAATCACTTCAGAAGCAGAAGGGCTGGGATTTGAAGATTTTTTTTTGTCTGTCTCAAAAGCTCCTACTGATTTTAGGCATGTTTCTAACTCTAGGTCAAAGTGGAGATTTATATTTCATAATCAGAGGTGTTAGAATTGATGGCACTGCTTCTCAAACTTTCATGTACACATCGATTGCCTGAGGACTTTCATCAAATACAAGCTCTAATTTAGTAGGTCTGGAGTGAGACTTGAGATTCCAAAAAAAGCTCTCATTTGGTGCCGATATTACTAGTTGATAAACCATACTTGGCATAGAAAACGTAAGTGGCAATGGGATTGGAACAGACAAAGATATTAGTGACATCTGGATAATTTGAAGATTTCAGCTCCTTGGCATTTATCTGAAGGACTTGAAAACTTAGGCTCACACAAAACCTGCACATAAATGTTTATAGCAGCTTTTATTTATAGTTGCCAAGACTTGGAAGAAACCAAGAAGTTTTTCAATACGTGTATGTGATAAATACAAACAAAGAAATATTATTCAACACTAAAATAAAAATGAGCTATCAAGCCATAGGAGCACATGGAGGAAACTTCAATGCAAATTACTAAGTGAAATAAGCCAATGTGAGAAGGTCACATACTATATATAACATTGACTATATGATGTTCCAGAAAAGAAAAAAAACTGTGGACACAATAAAAAGATGAATAGTTAAAGGGAATATAGGGAGAAGATGAATCATTTTCTTTTGTTTGTTTCTGTTAGGGCACTGAAAATATGCTATGATACTATAATAGTGAATAGATGTTATTGTAAATTTGTCCAAACCCATAGAATGTAAATATCAAGAGTGGACCATAATATAATCTATGGACATTGGGTGATTATGATGTGTTACTGTAGGTTTATCCATGGCAAAAACTAATAAAAATAATAATTTATATTTATATTTATAGTATAAATATACAAATACAATAAAAATATATTTTATATTCATATTAATTTAATAACAATTATTATTTTAAAAAAAACCTCTTGACGAATTACTTTGATGAGAGAGAAACTCTGCCTGTGTAGAGCATGATGTACATGGAAATCTCAATACTTACCTCTTAATTCTGTTGTGAGCCTAAGACTACTCTAAAACAAAGTCTAAAAGTCAAATAAAAAAAAAATTGACATGGGCATTGCAGGTGGCTAAAGGGTTTAGCGCCGCCTTTAGCCCAGGGCGTGATCCTGGAGACCCAGGATGGAGTCCTATGTCGGGCTCCCTGCAAGGAGCCTGCTTCTCCCTCTGCCTTCTCTCTCTGCCTCTCTCTCTCTCTGTGTCTCTCATAAATAAATGAATAAATAAAATCTTTTTTAAAAAATATTGACAAAGGAAAGGACACTATCTACCATACCTAGGAATAACAATCATGAAGACAATTATCATTAGAACTCAAGCAGTTTTTTTTCTCAAGGTGGGAGAATGCTTAAAGTTTTAACATGACAATTTAATAACTAAAAAATAACTTCTGTTACATTTGAGTTATCACTAATTTAGTTACATCTATTGTCTATTTAAATCTACTTATAAACTTTTATTTAATTAATTTATTAATTATTTATTTATTTTAGAGAGAAAGGTGTGGGAGAGGCAGAAGGAGAGAATCTTAAGCATGTTCCATGCACAGTGTGGAGCTGGTTTCAAGGCTCCATCTGACAACCCCTGAGATTGTGACCTGAGCCAAAATCAAGAATCTGATGCTCAATCAACTGAGCCACCCAGGCACCCCTACTTATAAACATTTTAATACTTGTTTATGTTTGTTGAAAGATTTCTAGTTGTAGTTTTCAAAATCATTTTACATGTTAAGAAATCATACACATAAAATCTGTAGCTTTGCTATTCAGAATGTAGTGCATCAACTAACAGCATCAGCACCATCTAAGAACCTGTTAGAAAGGCTCATCTCAGGCTCCAACCTAAACCTTCTGAATCAGAATCTGCGTTTAAACAATACAATGCATGGTTTCATATGGACTCTAAGGCTTCAAAAGTACTGCTTTCCAAGAAGCTCTGATTTGAAAAACCCACCAAAAAATATCCTTCAGTGGTGTTCTTTAAAAGTATGTATAAACCAAATATATTTTGTAAAAAAAAAAAGAAAAGAAATGGTGAATATGTAATCACACAGTAGCAGTGTTTATGTTGACAGCAAGGTGTTTCCTCTATCAGCATGAACCAAAATTGTCCAAACAGAGGCTGCCTTTGAAGAACATATTATCTTCTTCTTTTTTTTTTTTTTTGGCTTTCAAATTTGTTTTTATCATCTTCCTATTTTTTTAAAGATGTTGTAGTGAAAAATTATGATAATTACAACTTAGGATAATTGGCTGATGTTGACCATGGGTTATTATCCCATCAGCATCTTGAACTTTGAGGTGGAAGAAAAGAAAGAAGAACAGAAACAGATCATGAGAGGAAAAACCACTTCCTTGATTTTGCCGTTAACTTGCCCTTTGAATTTTTATATTCATACCTCCACTCTGGCCTCAGCAAAACAACAGGTGCAAACTGCAGATGGATCCCATCGCAGTGGCAGACAGACACATCTGCCACTGGTTACATGACTCTCAATTTGAAAGATGGCCAGCAGTAACCAGATTTGTGTCCTGGGGTGGCAGGGCAGAGGGCTTCTTTGAACAGTAAGGATACTTATAGGATGTGCTATTTTCGTCTGAGCACTCAATCAAGTCTGCTTTTCCAACTTTATTTCAGAATCTTAAAAACTGATTTTCCCCCTCCTGCAAGAAGGTATAATTAAACACCTTTCTTCAAGTTGAAAAAAAAAAAAAAAGGAAAAAAAAGGACCTTAAATAAACATATATTCAGTTTTATCACATACTGTTATATATTTATTCCCATTTTAATAATATTATATATATAAAATTCACCAAAATGGCATAAATTATGCCCCCCAAACCAAAAGTTTAAAGTATATTGCAATAAATGTCTTAGTTCTTTTTTTTCAATTTTGCTCTCAGGAACAATATATTTAGGTTTTAGTGAAGCAATTGGATGTTTGGCAAGTTTTACATATTTGGAATTACTAAGGCAGATACTGTTCCGCCGGCTCCAAATATGTGTGTGTGTGTGTGTGTGTATGTGTGTGTATATGCATGAGAAAGAAAGAATGGCAATATTTTTATATTTGAATGAAACATGAATATATTTTGATGTGTAAGATAAACTAGAACTTAATATTCTATACTTTAAATGATTATATCAATGTTAGTATTTTTATTCTTAAAAAATTCTGGGGGCAGCCCAGGTGGCTCA
This sequence comes from Canis lupus dingo, assembly GCF_003254725.2. Classification (NCBI taxonomy): domain Eukaryota; kingdom Metazoa; phylum Chordata; class Mammalia; order Carnivora; family Canidae; genus Canis; species Canis lupus. Next base: position 29,736,832 of record NC_064253.1, on the reverse strand, counting down.
GTGGTTTAGCGCTGCCTTCAGCCCAGGACCTGATCCTGGAGACCCAGGATCCAGTCCCACGTCAGGCTCCCTGCATGGAGCCTGCTTCTCCCTCTGCCTGTGTCTCTGCCTCTCTCTGTCTCTCTCTCTCTGTCTCTCTCTCTCTCTGTCTACCATGAATAAATAAATAAAATCTTTAAATTTTTTTAATTCTACATCAGTCAATAAATATGCACATGTTATCACATAAGAAACATATGAATGTGTCAGTGAATGTACAGTTAATACACATGTATGTGCATATGTGCATGTATTTTGAAATGTTGATTACCTAAGGTACAATGAATAATGTAACTATATAGCAAAATCTATATGTGTTTATGTTTCTATATATGCTGATTAGATGAGATCATATATTTTATACATTGGATTTTTGTTAAATTTGTAAACAATAATATTTCCATTTAAAGGTATTTTATTGACATACACAAAAATATATAATGTTAACAGTTGTCAAGTAACTACAAATCAAAACAATTAGATACCATTTATTTTTCCTATAAAATTTTCAAAAATTATAATGATCAATATAAAAACTCCGTTCATGAGTCTGGTATACCAGATATTTATACTAACCAGTTTTATGTGGAAAGTGCTTGCAGAAGCATTTTGGTGTTAGTGATAATTTGGAAACAACCTAAATATTCAACAATAGAAATTATGGCACATCTAGCCATTTAAAAAAGTACTTTGTTAGAACCCTTAAAGACAGGAAAATGCTCACAATATGAACTCAAATGAAAAGACACAATATAAAAACACAGGGCAACTCGGGTGGTTCAGTGGTTTAGCACCGCCTTCAGCCCAGGGCGTGATCCTGGAGACCCGGGATCAAGTCTGACTTCGGGCTCCCTGCATGGAACCTGCTTCTCCCTTTGCCTCTGTCTCTGCCTCTCTCTCTCTGTGTCTCTCATGAATAAATAAATAAAACCTTTTAAAAAATATAAATTTAAAATGCAATAGAACTCTAATTTTAAACACACATGTTTGGTCAATATCCACCAAGTGCCTACCTTTTTTTTTTGTTTTAGTAAGCATGTGTAGGTATTTGGATATATTAGTGAGCAGAATAGAGGCTCCTGATCCATATACATCTAATGGTTTAGAAGGAAAAAAGACAAGAAACAAAAGGATTGAAACTTTTCATAGTAAAATATTGATAGTAAGATTATAGGTGAGTTATATTTTATTTCTTCCATTCCCCCTTTTCTAATCACCTACATGAAGAATGAGTTACTTTTACTGTAACAAAAATGCAAATATTGAAAAATGCAAAAAAAAAACTATCAGAAAAACTATTATACTACTTAAAATGTTGCTTAACTAGTACTTTAATACTAGTTAGTACTTGTGCTAACTAATCCTTAGTCCTTTTCGAGTATTCAACCACTCCCTCAGGACTTTAACTTTAGACTATACACATATAATATTTTTTAAATTTTTTCTTCTCTATTCCAAAGAAGCATACTGGTCTCTCTAATTTGTTCTGAAAAAAAAAATCAATGAAAATGTAATTAGTTGCAATTAATATGTAAATATGAATCTTTGGTCCTGGAATTGGTTTGCCTGGCCCAATTTAGCTCTGTAATTCTGAGTGATTATCTATCCATTTAGAGTAGTGCCTTGATCTTGCACGTCTAGTTTGAATTCTCTTTGTAACATAACTCAATACTAATTTACCTACGGCTATATGATCTGTGATTTTGTCATTTAACCAAATCACTTTTACATTTGCGTCTGATATTTTTGAAAATATCACGGTTAATGGCTGCATAATGTTATAGTTGTTCAAGTACTAAGTAGGTAATTATTCTCATTTGCACCATGACTATTATTATATTGAAATAAGCTACATTATAAAGCCTGTTGATGGATTCCTAACCTACCTTTACCAGGCTATACACTGTGATTGTCAGATTTTAGCACATCTTCCCTTGACATCTCTATGTCAGTGGTCCCAAACACAAATGTATACAAAGACTAGCCCACCAACATGAATGAATGGAGAAGGTTGGAACAAGGGGAACAAGGTGTTTGGAGGACATGGGCCTTGAGTACAAGGGACAGCCAGTATTCAGCTTCAGCTAATTTTGCCAATCAAGAGTATTAGCCTAAATTTTCTGATTTTTTAAATAAATTAGAAAGCTACTTTTAAATGTAAAGTTTCCCAATTACATAAAACACCAATCAACCAAACACAACAGGCTAGCCAACTGGATTTGGTTTCCAAATTAGAAGAGTTCAAATTTATGAAACTTGTACATTGTTACTTGTTATAACCTTCTGGAGATATACTTTTTTGTTTCTGTTTCTGATTTTTGTTTTTTAAATATAGCATAGGGGGATCCCTGGGTGGCGCAGCGGTTTAGCGCCTGCCTTTGGCCCAGGGCACGATCCTGGAGACTCGGGATCGAATCCCACGTTGGGCTCCCTGCATGGAGCCTGCTTCTCCCTCTGCCTGTGTCTCTGCCTCTCTCTCTCTCACTGTGTGCCTATCATAAATAAATAAAATAAAAAAAAATAAATAAAATAAAATAAAATAAATATAGCATAGGGAAAAACTTTAAAGAAAGACTTACGATTTCCTTATAAGTGTATAGAAACACCCTCACCCTGAATTGTTGTCATATTTATTGATCTTCAATCAGATGATTCTACTTAAAGTTTATTATTTTAAGTGCATCTTGCTTTTTAAAATGTTAGGCTTTTTAATCTTTCATTTAATAATAAATCAACATAGGTTCATAAATGCCATGGATAATCATGACAAGAATATATGGAAATTAAGTGTGTGTGTACAAATCATATATCCAGTCTCTTGCTTCTTAAGCATTGTTTACTCTTAAATCTATAATCTAATTTTTTAAAGAAAATGCAATGTATAATAAATCTTGAGTTTCGAATGCTATGTACAATCACAATGTTCTAGCATCTCAAAAGTAGACAGGGAAAATAAAGAATCAGAACAAAGGGAACCTATTTGTTTCCAAATCAAGAACAAACAATAAACCAAGTCTTAGTGGCTATAAACTCAAGGCATCAAGCCATAGAAGAGGGTAATTTTTGCAAAATAAAGTATAGAATAATCTTCCAATGCATAAGCAAACTGTATTGAATCTAATAAATCTAAAACTCTTAATAAAGTGCTTGGCAGGAAATCATAGAGTAAATCCAGTGTTATGAGCTCATGTGCCACAGCTGTCACCAGAGGACAGGGGTGAAATTCTGAGTAGATACAAAGGCAAAAACACAGAAGGTAGAGGAAAATTTCAGGTCATTAACACTGTGAAGCAGTGTTTGCTCAGCTCAACACCCTCAATGATTACATTTGTTTTTCTGCATATCTACATTCTATTCGTGTAATACCCATATGGTTCAAATGGTGTCCCCATTAGTAGTCTCTTCTGACAGGAATGTCCCTTGCAAAAGACCACGGTTTGCTTTATGGGGAAAGGAAATATTTAGAGAGACGTTTGTCTTGAGAATCCACCCAGCTTTAAGAAAGGATAATGCCCATGACTGGACAACTTTAATTCAAAAACATTAGTACTATATTTTAGGTAAAGTTTTAATGAAGAGGAAGTATTACTAAGCTCAGATTCCATTCTCCAGATGCTAAAAATTGCATGTGTTACCAATTTTTGAAAATTCATATAAATTATTATTTTAATATAACAATAGTAGTAACTAATTGTTGGTAAGCAATATGCCAAGAAAAATATTGTGTATCTCACATGACTTGATTAATTTATCCTCTGTCATTCTGTGAGGTAGCTACTATTGTTACATCTGTTTTCAGATATGGAAATAGAGTAAGTGGCAGAGCTGGGATTTCAATCTGATCAGTTTGATTCAGGAAGTAGTAAACTTAACCTCTTTGAGTGTCATTATGGTGAGATATTTGCCTGGTAGGCAGTCAAATATGATTCTAAACCATACTTAGTCCAAGTCTTCAAAATGGAAAGTCTATTCATTTTGCCAACCTGCCTTTGATTCAAATGAGGAATCTGCAGGATGCAGCTGATCACTACAAATCCCCGAGAACTCCCTCATTCACTTCAAGACTGGCAGGGTTTATTTACCTGTATTTAATCAAATTGTAACTGAACCAAGAGTTTGTCCCCTCAATGCACAGCAAGCCAATAAAAACTGACACTGAGCTTTTGCAAAATAAGCTGTTAATGGTGTGGTCTCACCCATGAGAACAGGACCTAATGCTCAAAAGTCCTGTACCCCCTCATGGTTTGCAAGTGAGGATTTTTAAGGTCAAAATTTGGAGCAGTGGGCTCCTGAGAAGGTGGACGCTATTGATTGGAGGCCCATGATGTCATGCTAGCAGATGCTCCTGGCGCCATTTCATTAAGTCCCACAGCAGGTCTTCTCCGTCTCAAGAGATTTGGAATCTGAAAAACGTCTTGATTCCTTATGCTAAAATTTCACTAAGTACATCTGGTAATCATATCTATTTGTAAGCTAGTGGGGTTGCATTCTTACAGGTTTCTTGGCTAGTTCAGTTATGACCTCTATTGCTCATTCTTTCATCTGAAGTGATAAGATGGAGGCCAGCTTCAAATATGATTGGATTACTTGTGATTTGTTTAATTTATGCTGTAAATCTAAAATCATATTGCTAATTCTTCTTTTTAAAAAAAATATTTATTTGTTTGAAAGAGGGAGAGAAAGAGAGAAAGTGGAAGAGAAGGGAAGAGGGGGAGGGAGAGAGAGCCTGACAAGAGGCTTGGTCTCATGACCTGGAGACCATGACCCTGAGATCATGACCTGAGCCAAAAACCAAGAGTCGAGTGCTTAACCAACTGCAGCACCCAGGTGCCCCATATTGCTACTCTTCTAATGTTTGCTTTAGTAGGGAGGGATTTTTTTTTTTTCTTAACTTACTGGATTCTTTTGGCTGGTCTACTAATTAAATTGGTTAACATCTAATTTTGTACTTATGAGAGCTCCACAAAGACATGAAAAGCTTCAAGACAGGCAATAGAGGCTTATATGCCATTCTGAGTTAAGGAGTTAGGGGTAGGGATCTGGGGCTTCAAAAGGAAGGAGACAATTACAGAAAGATGATAAGAGCAAATAATTGGAAAACAAATGTTTGTCATGACCTGCAGGGACAGTGGGACACAGAGGAAACTGAACAAACGTATCTTGCTGAGTTCCTCTTAGCTTGGCACACCTAGCCTGTACTCTTTGTAGATATTTCTGGTGGTACCTCTCTTCCAGGACCAGACATCCTCTGAATTATCAGAGACAAATAAGGGGGAGAGGAAAGTTTTTGAATCAGTTGGATCTTGATTGCCTTCAGCTCAAAGCAGTCCACAGTACAAAGTGACACACTTTGTGGCAGCCTATTCTGATTCCCTTTAATTTCAAAGGTATTTAATATGCATAAGTGAATAAATCATTACGTTCAGTCTGTATACAGGGTGTTATCACTCATCTGCTTTGCATTGGGGAGTTTTCCTCTGAGGGTAAATTCCTCTGAATTATGCTGCCCTATGAAAGGCAACCATGCTTATCACAACATCACTAGTGCTGCTGTATGCTGCCCTATAATATGGCAGAAACACATCCTTTATAGCAGTGCGAAGGAATCAGATCTCCCCACCAAAATGAGCTTTCCAGATAGTTCTGTGTGCCTTAGACATTGAAGAACAGCATTCAAAAATATAGCCTGCAGAGGATGCCATGGCATAATCTATGTGCTTAGAGAATACTTCAACATACTCTGTGTATGCTTGACTATCAGTTATTGTCTGGGGCTTTAAGAAATTTCTTTGTTACCTCAATCTACTGTTTTAATAAGGATTTCAGTAATTTTTCTGATGTCAGAGCACTTTCTTTTTGGGGATATGTGTTACCCCCACAGAATAGATATTATAAATACATAACACAAGCCCCTTTCTGCAGGCTAAGATTCAGTAGTTTTAGGACTCATTTACTAAAAGTTTTATGATCAGAAACTACTTTTAAATATTTTATTTACTTATTTGAGAGAGAGAGAGAGAGAGAGAGTGTGTGTGTGTGTGTGTGTGTGTGTGTGTGTGTGTGCATGAGTGGGGGAGGGGTAGAGAGGGAAAGAGCGAATCTTAAGCAGACTCAGAGCTGAGTGCAGAGCCTGATTTGGGGCTAATCTCAAGACTCTGAGATTATAATCTAGGCTGAAACCAAGATTTGGATGCTAAACCTACTGAGCCATCCTGATCAGAAACTCTTTAGCTTAACATATTAAGTTCATAGCTTTTTTTCTAAAATTGCCAGATATTATCAGGAGCATAGCCTCCCAAATAGTGGAGGAACTTCATCCTAGCCACATGATGTACCAATTTAGTAATAGAGAATATAGAAGCAGGCAGGGATAGAGGGAGGAAATAATTGAAAGCTATTTGTAGTTTAAAAAAATTCCCAGATTTCATTCTATCATACAATAAGCTTTAAAGAAATTGCTGTTGTATTGAGACCAAACTAATTATAATGAGACAGGACCAGATAATGATAATGTGCTTTGATTTTAGAATGAAATTCAGGACATAGCTCCAGGGTCTGTTTTTAATGACACCTCCATTGATAAAGGATGTAAAATTTTCCAAGTCTATTAGCTAGTCATTTAATAGTAAATTTGACCAAGTGTAATGACACCTACATTTTCTTATTAGAGTGCTTATGGTTATCTACATAGCAAATGGCAAATTGGAGATTTATATGCCATTTAAATTAGGTTACATCTAGGAAAATTCATTCTGGATCATCATGGGAAGACGGCTCTTAAAACAGTCTAGTGGAACAGTTTTCAATGGTTTTCTGTAGTACCAAGAGTCATTAATATAACAAGAGATTCCTTTTTAGCAGAAGAGCTATTTAAATAGACAGCTGGGCATTGTAGTGCAAAACAGGCATCAGCTTAGTTTTGCACTTTGGCCTTTACTTATAACATAAAGGAGTCTCATTATGACAAGCCCCATTATGGCAGGAAATCTGTCTAATGTAGCTCATTCTTGCTCTTAGTCCAGGGAGGTTTAATTACCAGAAGAATTAATCTCTCCAATAATAATATTTGTAAGGACTTTGAAGTTTACAAAGGATTTTCACATATAGTTCCTGCCCTTATATCATTGCCTATACTTCCTAACTGTTCTTCCTGACACCAGTTTCAACTCCTTCCAGTACATTCTCTGTATTTATGATCAAAACACAAATTTCATCACATTATTTTCCTAATTATACATTTGCAGTGTTTCCTTATTGCCTCTAGGTCATTAGCAAATCATATGGTGTAGTAAATATTGCTTGTGTGGAATCAGATTTTTCATAACACACACACACACACACACACACACAAATATACCAAAATGTATTAAAAAGGTAGTGACAATATAGGGAGGAGTAGATGCTGCAGATCTTTGCTAGCCTTGTTTCCTAACATTTTCCATTGTAAAGAGTTCACAGCTTCCAGTGGCATAGATAATACAGGTCAGGGACCACATAGATCTCAGACAAATTTTTAAATATCTCATATATATTAAACATTTTATACAATCATGGCATAGTACTTAATACATAATAACCACTCAACAATATTTTTCTAAACTTTATTTCAATGTGGCAAGTACTGTAGTATAAGCACATCCTCTACTGTGGAATTTCCACAGACTGAGGATGTTGTTATGGTAAGGTTCCAGTGTACAAATTGTGAAAATACTGGGCAAAAGGAAAGGAAATATTTTGCCAAATGATAATACAATGTTGCAAAAGTTCTATTCGGAGAGATTTTTAAAAATCTGAGTTTACAAGTGTATATTTCACAGTTGAAAATAAACTCTGGCCCATTAGATTTTTACCTACACATCGGGGACAACATCTTATTAAAACAAGATTGTGAAGTTTATAAGAAAGTAGTAAAATCTGCCTTTCGATATAGACTTACATTTTTGTTCTTCCTGTTTCTTCTGGAATCTGCATTTTTCTGTGAATGATGAGTATTTCTCTGTCACCAAATCCTCTCTTAGCCTACGTTCATTTGGTAGTACACTGGAGAGCAAAATAAAAGTGATTAAAGACCAGGAATGTCAATGTTTTTGGCATGGAAATGGATATTTAACTTTTTCAAACATATGCTCTTGAAAATTTGCCATTCATATGTACAGACATGATTTAAATTTCTAAATATAATAAACCGTGTAAAAGGAGATATGATTTGAGGAAATGAGTATAGTAATGGTAATTATGGGAAGGACCAGTGCAAAATTACCAGTTCGAGAACACTTTATGGAACATAATGAATTGTCATAGTTTTTTTAGAGTTAGAAAGATTTCTTTGACTAAATGTTAGAACATCTTGGTTTAACAGCATTCATTCTAAGAAAGACATACAAATACATTGATATAGTTTCACTGATCTCTCTTATATACGAATCATTTAAATTACAAAGAACAAACATTCCCTTCACAAAATCTGAATATACCCTTCCTTAGCTTGAACCTTAATTGAACTTGATAAATGTAATTTGATTTTCAAGGTTGTTCCTATCATATCTTAATGAATTAAAGAAACATAACAAAGATTCCTTGTCTGTATGTTTTTTTGTAATAATGAAAAAAATCACAGTTACACATTACCTATAAAGAAAAAGAAGGAATATTATGTAGGTTGAAATTATTTATATATTACATCATTTAATTCCTACAAGTCTTTTGTTTTGTTTTGTTTAATTTTTTTTAATTCCTATAACAGTCTTTTGAAAGAGGAATTATAATCTTCACTTTAGATGTAAAGTACCAGTGCAATACTATCTTTTATAGAATAAAATTACAATTGTTTAGAAAGAATTGAAGATTATTGTTTCACAGTGTATTTAACATTTTCTAGATGATGCTGTTTTTAAAGAAAAGTAGTATAAATGTAAAAATTCAATATATTGGTGGGATCAGTAATTATGATCACATTCAATATTTATAAATTCATTTTCTCTCTAAATTGAAAAGGACTGCAATTAAAGAAGAAACCAGAATTATTTGTATCATTAACTTTATTATTTTCAGTTTTCAGAATAAAAGTTAATATCAACTTGTGTAATAACAACCATCTTTTCCAAAAAGTCTATCTGTTACTATTTTTCATAAAAGCAAAGATAATAGGAAAAAAGTGTTCCAGTTATCTAGATATCTAATTATTTATATATATCTATGTTATCTAGTTTTGTGAAAACACATAGTACTGAGAATGTAAGAATTTTTTTGTTTAGGAACATGATCTCTAAGAGTGTGATGAAAATAATAGATCATTTTCTCAGAAGAAGATCTACATATGCATACACACTAATCCTCCAAACCTCAATCAATTAAAATCACTTTTATATATGCAGTAGTTTGAAATATAGAACCCACAGATTTATGATGACCCAAGATCCTATAATTATTTACTCCCTGAAATCTTCATGCTTACCCCCAAGGACTTCAAACCCCTATTACCCTCCACTGTTTGTTTTCCCTAGCATTTTCACCATCCAACATATTATATAATTTACTCATGCATTGAGTGTTCATTGCCTGTTCCACTTTCCATAATGCAGCTTCCACTAGGGCAATGATTTTTGTCTATTATAGTCAACAGTGCACCTAGAACAGTTTCTGACACAAACCAGTCCCTCATTATTTCCTGAACTAATAAATAGATTTATAGTGACTGGATATATTGTATTAAGAATACAAGCCTCAAATTTGAATTCAAGAATCTTTCATTGAATTGTTGATCTGCATATTCCTAACTTCATCCTTTTAAAAGTAATAGATCATGCATGTTTTTGTAGTGTTTTTAGGATGAAATAACAAATATATAATCTTATAATAAACATATATTACTTCTATGACTTCACAGATTGTTCTCTGAATTAGCCATAGAGTGTGGAGGCCAAAGCCACCACTTCTTATAGGATTATCAAATGTCCATATTAAGTGTCAGTTTTGATTGAAAGTTTCTTTAAGGGTAAATTGATTGTTTACAATGTCATAATGACCAGAAAAATTTTATCAAAAATAGTGTAATTCAAATATTATTATAGCAAGTAAATTATTAAATTTGGAATTACACCCATAGCAACACCCCTCCCCCCCACACACAATTAGATATTTTTCCCCAGTGTATTTACCTTAGATGATACCTATGCTTTTTCTTTGTTTTGTTGATTGGTTTTCATTATTTTATTTTGTTTTCCAGCATTGTGTCCTTACTCTCATATTTTTGGGCCATTCTTCAAATAGAATATCCAGGTTTCATTACCAATGGTAAGATGAAACCATGAACTTCAAAAGTCACCTTAATAACCAAATGTATCATGAAATGTACAAGTAGAAAAAAAGTCTATGGCATCGCTAGCCAATATATCTTTATCACAGCTACTATTGAGAAGGCAGACTGATAAAATGTGGGAAGATAATTCAGATTTTGTGAGGAAGGAAGAAGTGTTCTTACACTTAGGGGCTATTCATTAAATTTTAGTACAAAGGAAATTTTTTATATAGCTGAGTTATCAGCCAGTGAATGAAAACAGAAGGATGAACAGTTCTCTATAATTGTTGTAGAATACTAGCCAAGTCTTGTGAGATTCAGCCTGAGGATAAGTGGGGAAGAAAGAATGGTTAAAGGGAGCTCATCGGACAGCTGATATTCTTTGTAGGGAGGGCCTCTTGGTTGTTGGATAGGAGGAAGCAGGCAGATGTCAAAAATATGTTCATAGTTCCTTCCTCTACAATGACACAGGTCCTGTTAGACACTTCTCACACTGAAATAAATGACTCTGTGCACACACCAGTGTGCTAGATTGGAATATTTATTCTCCATGATATGACTACTCCTTAAAACCCAGGCTGTCTGGCAAACTATGAGTGAATGAATGAATGAATGAATGAGATCTATGAGTCACATGCCACAGAGAATGAGAGTTTATTGTGTTTGTCTAGATAAGGAACATACTGGGGTGTGAGTTTTGTTGTTGTTATTGTTGTTTTACCTAAACTTGTCAATTATACTCCTTCTTACCATTATTCAGCTAAATTTCATTATTATTTTCTTTAATAATTTGTGTTATAAACAGTCAGCAAGTCCCTTTGTTCCTGTGTTTTCTTATACTGCTGTGATACCATTTTTTTTGTTTGTTCAATTATTCTGTGTATGCCACACACATAAGAACACAGCAATTGAGATATTAACAATGTTAAATAATTTCATTAATAGAATATATCTCTCTATTTCTTCAGGTCTTCTTTAGTATCCCTTCATTGAGTTTCACAATTTGCTACATAAAATCTGTAAATATTCTGCACTCAACAACTAAGTATTTTGTAGCATTTTCTTTATTGTGAATGGTAGCATATATTCTGCTATATTTTCTAATTTGTTATTGCTATGTAGAGAAATGTGCTGATGATTTTTAGTTTACAGAAGGTCTAGAAATGCTGATAATAACAATTGGAACTTTAGAAATATGGATTAAAACAGAGAAAAACAAAGAGAAGAATAGTAAATTAGATAATTAATTTGATGAAATTATTCAGAATGAAGTGCACAGAAAGAAATAAAGATAAGAATATAAGAAGAAGAGAGGTGCCTGGGTGGCTCAGTCAAATGAGAATAAGTGTCTGCCTTCAGCTGAGATCATGATCCCAGGGTCCTGGGATGGAGTCCTTCATTGGGCTCCATGCTCAGAGGAGAGCCTGCTTCTCCCTCTCCTCCCCATTTGTGCTCTCTGTTGCTATATCTCTCTCAAATGAATAAATAAAATCTTAAAAAGAAGAGAGAGAGAGAATATAAGAAGAAGAGATTGAGATAACTGAAGGAGAAAGTGAGGAGACCCAGTATATAATAACAAGTTCTAGAAGGGGATACTGTAGATATTGGAGAGAGAACTGTATCAAAACCTGGCCCAGGGGCAGCCCCGGTAGCGCAGCAGTTTAGCGCCACCTGCAGCCCGGGCGTGATCCTGGAGACCCAGGATCGAGTCCTACATTGGGCTCCCTGCATGGTGCCTGCTTCTCCCTCTGCCTCTGCCTGTGTCTCTGCCTCTCTCTCTAGCTGTGTCTCTATGAATAAATAAATAAAATCTTTAAAAAAAAAAAAAAAAAAAACCTGGCCCAGGAGCCCAGGACTGTTCTGGTGGCCTTAGAGAAGCCTACTAGGGCATGATGCATTATGGTTAATGACATGGACTTTAGGTTTAAATTAGTATCAGTTAAAGTCACAACTCCAACATTTACTAAAAGTGTGAGGGGCATTGTATAAAACATCTGTTTTTTTTTTTTTCCTAAAGCTCAATTTCCTCATCATCCTAATGGGCATCATGTGAGCTCCTAATTTATCATATTGTCAGTGAGATAATACAAGGGCACTGTTCAGTATTGTACCTGGCACATAACACTCAGAGAATGTTACCTATTATAGGATTCTAAAAGTGTAACGTTGCTTATATTAATAGAATAAACTAACGTATAATAAATTAATGTATTAATATATTGTATGGAATTATTTGATTATTAATATATCAATAATAATGTAATGATTGATATATTATATATTGCTATATTATATTAATATTAATTATATGAAAATGTAGAGGTGCTAACTAATATCTTTAAGACCTAACTATCATGGGATTAAATACATTGTTCCTTGGAGATGAAAACACTTGTCATGCAAATCTAGCACTGCTATTATCCCAATAGTAGTATAATCTTATTCTCATTTGTCAGCTCAAAAGATTCCAGTTTGGGGGGCTTAGGAATTAAGAATTGTGGGGAACTAAATTTCGAGCAAGGGGGCACTTTAGATAAAAAAAAATACTAAAGCTTGGATCATTTGTCAAAATGACACACCTGAGTAGTGATAAAGCCAGGATTCAAACTCATGTGCACCCCTGTGCAAATTTCTTTCTAATAAGCCACTATGAGAGGAATTGAGTCATTGAAATGCAGAATAAGTGATAGGAGAAGCATTAAAATTATGTTTACCAATAATGTAGGAAAGAAGGAAGGAAGGAAGGAAGGAAGGAAGGAAGGAAGGAAGGAAGGAAGGAAGGAAGGAAAGAAGGAAGGATATACTATGAATACATTTTAAAAGGATATGAATTTGTACAGAGCTTGTAAGAAAAAAAAATTAAGGCCTTTTTTTAATAGAAGTTTAAAAAGGTCTGGGAAGGAGTTAATCAAAAGATTTGTATTAGTTACCTCTAAAAAACTCCTATTGCTTTCCATACTTTTTTACCAAGAAAATTTTATCTCCTTTTAATAATTTTATTTAAAAATGACTTTTAAAACAAAATATAGTCTCAAGAAAGGCAAGAAACCACACTTGGAGTTAGGATTTCGAAGGGAAGCCATAGTTTCTAATTATAACGAATTCAGAATACAAAAAAGTAGTAAAGGACAGGCTTCCACCTCCTTTCCTTCTTCTCCTCCCTCTCATACTCCCCTCACTAATTTTCCTTTTGATTTTTCCTACAGATATGGTAGTTCAGGGTGCATACTGCACAAGGGATCCAATCTAACAGGATGAAGGAGGGCTTTAGTCCAGTGCTAAGATACCCCTGCATCCACAAGAAGAAGAGAGCCATTTCTTACTTGATAACTTTTCCACTTCTGTTTTTGCATGTCTGTGCTGTGATCAAAGCAAGGGCCTTAGTTGTGAGGCTCTTAGTATTGAGGGTAGAGTGGGGAATGTTGGGGGCATACGCCCTAACAGTCAGCTGTTCACCTAAGCCAAGTGGAACTGAAATCCTGCATATGTGCCAAAATGCCATTTTATCTTTATCCTTTTCTCTGTTGCTTATCATACCCTGGACTATTCAGGACAATCAGCAATTGGACAAAACACTCAAGGAGGGAGATATTAAGCTCTACTTTTTTTAAAGATTTTATTCATTTCTTTGAGAGAGAGAGAGAGAGAGATCACCAACATGAGCAGGGGCAGGAGGAGGTCAGAGGAAGAGAGAGAAGCAGACTCCCCACTGAACAGGAGCCCAGCTCAAGGCTCCATCCCAGGACCCAGGATCATGATCTGAGCCAAAGGCAGATACATAAACAACTGAGCCACCAGGTGCCCCTAATGTCCACTTTTGAAGGAAAGACTATCAAATAACTTTTGGACATATTTTAAAATGGAAACTGTTTTTATATTGTTTGCATAAAAATGCAAAGAAGAATTACAGTGTTATGTATACAGAGATAATTTTTTCTTTATATACAGAGAAAATTTAACAAATAATCTCACACTCTAGTTTTTGAATACAAGAGAGCAACACTATAATTTGTACTGGTTATTACAGAAAAATGTATATATACTAATTTTAAGACAACTTCTCAAATTTAGAATATCTTAACCAACTCTTCCAATTTATAATTTTGGCTAAATATTGCTATGCTACATTCAGTATTTAACTCGAAAATATTTCTGTATTCAGAACTCTATAAAATACCAGATTGTTATAGATTGTGAATAAATCTATGAATAAATCTATTTTCATCCTGGGATGAAAAAATACATCCCAGGGTTCCCTAGATGGCTCAGCGGTTTAGTGCCTGCCTTTGGCCCAGGGCATGATCCTGGAGTCCTAGGATCGAGTCCCACATCGGGGTCCCTGAGAGGAGCCTGCTTCTCCCTCTGCCTGTGTCTCTGCCTCTCTCTCTCTCTCTGTGTGTCTCTCATGAATATATAAAATCTTAAAAAAGAAAAAAAAGAAAAAATACATCCCAGACTGAGTTCAGGTATCATTACTAATTGTAGCAAACCATATTCTATATTTAAATAGTTTCTAATTTGGTAAGCAAATATAGAAAACTTGGAATGAATTTAATGCAAAAATGAATTATATTATAAGGCAATAAAATACACTTCTGTAAAATCTGATTTCTAAGGAAGTTAATTGAGATTTTCTTAGATCACCAAAATCCTGAAGTTCTGAGTATATAATCGTTCTCAGGAAAAACATCTTTAATCTTGATATATGGTTTTTGTGCACAAACTTTATATGAATAGGAGGGATGATGAAAAATATAAGATGAGGATCCCTGGGGGGCTCAGTGGTTTAGCTCCTGCCTTTGGCCCAGGGCGTGATCTGGAGTCCCAGAATCGAGTCCCACATCGGGCTCTCTGCATGGAGCCTGCTTCTCCCTCTGCCTGTGTCTCTGCCTCTCTCTCTCTCTCTCTGTGTCTCTCATGAATGGATAAATAAAATCTTTAATTAAAAAAAATATATATATAGTTTATCATCATATATATATATATATGATGCTGACGGGGGTTCCTGAGTGGCTCAATCGGTTAAGCGACCAGCTCTTGATTTCAGCTTGGGTCAGGGTCTCTGTCTCAGAGATCTTGACCAAGCCCTGCCTCTCTCCTCAGAGAATCTGCTGGAAATTCTCTCTCTCTCTTTCTCCCTTTCCCTCTGCCTCTCCTCCTGCTCATATGCACTCTCTCTGTCAAATAAATAAATCTTTTTTAAAAAAGAAAAATATATAAGATATTAAAAAAGTATTAGTTATGGTAACAAGGAAAATTAGAACAAGATTGTTCTTTTATCAACACTGCAAATTTAGTATTTGGCATATTATATTCTATTTAACATTCTGATATTTCCCTATTTTACTGCCAATTTTTTCCACATATCTTTATATCTTCCCATCTATTTCTTGTCCACTTGCCTCTTCCTATCTGCTTGTACTATTGAACTGAAACTACTTTCTCCACTTTCATCTATGACACATCATTCTGTTTTCTATTTTTCACAAATTATTGCGCTTTTTATTTTTCCTATTTCTTGACTTTCTGTACTGTTGAATTTCTCTGGTTTTATAAGATTCTTTCACACACTAAATTTTGCACCTCTATAGTATTTTTGTTTTTCAATAATTCTTTAAGGCTGCATATTTCTGTAATTGTCAGGGCAAACAATATAAAATGTTGTTAAAACAGTACAATTAATATGCCATTATCAACTAGTGATAAGCATTTTTAGTTTTGTTTAAGGTTACGTTTTTTTTCCTTTCTTACTATAATAGGCTGGAAGCAATGCGGGTGGTTACATGTGTTTGCCTTTGTCCACTTCTTTGCTTTTAACTATGATTTTGATTCTCCTTCTTGTGCTCCTCCCCTCTCCATATTAGAGTTCCAGAAATGTTTAAGGGCCTAATCCCTCTCTCTCATTATTTCCCTTAGTTTCTCAGACACTGGGAGTTTCCCACCTACAGTTTCTTTGACACAAGTCAATGTATCTTCATTTCTGCTCATTACTTCTTTCTCAGTCTCAAAGCCTTCTTTCTCTGACCCATCTGGTTTTTTCATAATGGAATAGTCTTGCCAAAACAATAGATCTCAATTTTATTAATGATAAAGTTTATATACTTACTTGTGTGATTTGTAAATTAAATCATATGTATAATTTGTACTTCTGAAAGACATTTTAAGTTAAGGGCAGTTTGTCTTTATATATCTTTGTACTCAAATATTTAGAATGAATTTGAGCTAATAATAATTCAATGTATTATCTAATTCATACATGTAATCCTATTAGGCTATTTAGATATTGGTTTATAAGATTTTTTTTAATTTTTATTTATTTATGATAGTCATAGAGAGAGAAAGAGAGGCAGAGACGCAGGCAGAGGGAGAAGCAGGCTCCATGAACCGGTAGCCCGACGTGGGAATCGATCCCGGGTCTCCAGGATCACGCCCTGGGCCAAAGGCAGGCGCCAAACCGCTGCGCCACCCAGGGATCCCTAGATACCGGTTTAAAGAATATGAACTGGTACATACAGTATAGTCTTTAGTATTTAACCACATTCTAGACCACATTATTTCAGCTTTTTATCGATGTATCATATGAAAGAAAACTTGCAATCCATCATTTCTTCAACATTTTGCTAGTCTTAGAAAAATGAGGCTACTATCACAAATGATATATGAGGTGATGTTTTAAAAATATTTCTGTGTATTAACAATAACAGCTAACCCTTCTAAAATAAAAAAAATGAGGTTCTTTATAAAGTGAACAATGGAAAAATATAGTATCATCCTTCCAAGGACCACTAAGGAAATACAAAAGGTACCTCTGAATACTGTATTGAATATATAAAGGTATTTACATATAATACATATGTAACATGTAGAACACTCAGATAAGAATTATTCTATTGGCATACTGTTTATTTTATATAACCTCTCTCTCAAAAAATATTCACAAAAGAAGTCTTTAATATTTCCTATTTTTAACTCATCATTTTGACTCAAACATTAGAATAAACACCATCTAATTTAATACCTATTTAACTTAAGTGTAATGATAAACAATGTTCACATACATGTTCCTTTGCTCATGAATAAATACATGGGCAAATACAATAAATAAATAAATAAATAACCATAAGTACTATGGTTATTCTTAATTAATTATATATATATATAATTTTATATATTTTTTTTTCCTAAAACACAAACTTTTCCAAAGGAAAAAAAAGTTCATGGGATAATGAACACTCCAAAGAGAAAAATTATTTGCCCTGAATGGGAATAGGAATAGTGTTTTGCATTAATTCCATTATATAGCCCATCTGAGAACTGACAAAACACTTTAACACTGGTATCTAAGGAAATGTATCTAATTCATTTATCTTTGAATGCTTGTCTTTTATCATTTTGCTCTATTTTATTAAGTTCCTCCTTTGTGTTCTAAAATAATATGTACTAAACTGACAGTTCTAATGCAACAGGGATACTATAGAATTGTAATAACTGAAAAAAAAAAAGAATTGTAATAACTGCATCAGTAACTACTATCCATTGCTCATATACAGATACTACAGTGCTATCCTGCACTACTATGCCAATAGATAGCCAAGACTTCAAACACCTTTGCTAAGGCTGCAGGAGTCTTAAGCAGTAGATATTTTTCTTGGGTAATAAAAAGGGTACTGTAGTCATGAAGGATGTCACTTCTGCACAGTCAGGTGGGGTGGGGAGGTCGCTGTGCTGTGTTGAGGAAGAGATAAATTGTTTTGGTGATAACTGCATGCCTTCAATAAAGGCTAATGATCAGGTGGAAAAATGACTAAACTTCCTCAAATAAAAAATAAAAAATAAAAAATAAATTAAAAAAACTTCCTCAATGACCTTACCTTTGGCTCTCCCCCAGTTTTAGTTTCAGGACAGAGGGTCCTCTAACTTCTTAGGACAATTATCTCAGCTTTTGGGAATGCTCTCTGGGAATGTCCTATGCTCAATCTCTTGGTGTTTGTCCTCTACTTTCTTGTGATCTGTAATGACTCCCTCCCACATTCTCAACATTTCCCTCAGAGGTACTCCCTCTTGCCTCAAAACCCACTCATCATATTCTCTCACAGGAGTCTTTAATAGACTATTAAAATCCAAGCAAGAACAACAAAATCATGTTTCTCTTTCCTTACAGAGAAGATTATTCAATATTCAAACCTTTGCAGAAGTGAATACATATATAACACTAGACACACATGTATGTGTATATATGCATATTTGTATTCCTTGCCCCTTCTGCGGTGGAGAAAAGGAAGCTAATATTTCTCTGTAGTCATATAAACATCATTGTCACAGCTGATATTTGGTGAACACTTACTATGAGCCAGAACTTTTCTGCACACTTTGCATACATTTTATCAGTTAATCCTTGTAATCAAGTATAAACTCTTTGTATCTCTATTTAGAGAAACTGAGTCTTAAAATAATTTTATTATTTTGCAAGATACATATATTCATTTTTGAGGCAAAAATTTATCCAATTTTAATTTTTAGACATTATTAGTAAAGTTGACTATCTTATGATGCTAATTGGTCATTGGAAGCAATCCATACTATTTCATCTTTCTTATTTCTAGGTCATTGGAGTTATATTTACTCCTAATGATTTAAAGTATTGAAATCATGTAATAGTGAGAAAAAATACTATAGCTTTATCTGATATGTGATTTGTTTTTAATATTTGAGAGTAAAAACAGCACACAGTGAAAGCATATGGCAGATAAATTTTGACATGTTATTCCATAGAAAAATGAGGAGTTTTTGATTATAGATATATTCATTTTTTCATTTATTTCCTAATATATGTTTTCTTTCATAATTTTTTTGTTAATTTAAACTCGGTGACATATTCTCCATATCTATGATCTCTTTCAAATATAGGACAAGCAACACTGATTTATAGTAATTAAGACAGGTCATCTGTTTCTGATTCATCAGGAAGCCCACGGAAAAATAGAATATTTCTTAGGCAGTTAATCAGAGCTCTATGACAACATCCAGCACACAGTGTTTTCAGTGATATTTCAAAATGTTTAACAGTGTTAGATAGCTTTTGAAGTAATTATGACTAGTATTCACAAATACAGTACTAAGATTTATGTGTCACTGGAGTTTTCTTTTTTGAATCTAGAATGCCATGAGCTATAAGACAAATTATTATTTTTACAGAGCTCTACAAAGGGGAAAAAAAAGCTAAATTATCCCATTGGGCATGCATCTTGATTTTAGAGATGTTAAAATTTGAAAAACAACATATGGTAAACACATGTAGCAGTAATTGTTACTATTGGCAGATATATGAAGTAGTATTTATAAGCAATGGAAATAGGCAGAAGCACACAGGGCTGGTGGGAGTAGATGGTGGTACATTCTTTCTGGAGGTCATTTTGGTAATACCAATCCAGAGCTGTAAAACCATTCATATCTTTTGATTCTATAATTCTTCTTAACCAAAAGAATTAGTGATTGATGTGCAGATATTTAGCAGCAGCTTTGACACGTTAGGTTCTGCTCTGAGAATTTGGGATATGTTAAATGAGGGAACAAAGATCCTTGCCCTTCCTTATGCAAATCACATTCTAATAGAATATATTCAAATGATCATGATATACTGTACCTTGAATAACCTATATATATATGTAATATAATGCATATTATGTGTATAATACTTATATATACATAATATAAATGCTTAATAGAACAGTATTTGCTGTATGATTTTAATTTGTAAATGCGGGATCCCTGGGTGGCGCAGCAGTTTGGCGCCTGCCTTTGGCCCAGGGCGTGATCCTGGAGACCCGGGATCGAATCCCACGTCCGGCTCCCGGTGCATGGAGCCTGGTTCTCCCTCTGCCTGTGTCTCTGCCTCTCTCTCTCTCTCTCTCTCTCTCTCTTTGTGTGACTATCATAAATAAATAATTTTTAAAAATAATAATTTGTAAATGCATTTTAGCAAATAAAAACATTGCAAATACCCCACAGTAGGTGATTGGCATAATGTATTTAGCCAACTGAGCTTTATTTCCATTTGGGTTTTATTTTATAAATCTTAACCAGATTTTATTATTAAAAATGTAAATAACTAACATGGTTATGCTTTTGCTTTACTAATCAATCTATATGTATTCTATTTTTATTCTGTGTTAATCTTAAAGTCTCAAAACAAGGTCTTAATGAGATTGTGAGCCTTGAGAGGCCAAGACTACATTAGTGCAATTCCCTTTATTTAATAAGCACTGATTCAGTGATTCTTAAAGTGGGGTGCAACATCAATAGCCATCAAGAACTTGTTAGAAATACAGATCTGGAGACTCCACTCCTCACCTAATGAATCAGAAGTTCTGGGAGCATGGCCCAGATAACTGGATAACCAAACCATTCTGATGAGCTCTCAAGTTTGAGAGGTACTATAGTAACTCTTACTAAATTGGAAGAAGTAAACTGATGTTTATTGGGCAGCTACCAAGAATCAGTCACCATAGTGGGCACTTCAACTAAATTACCTCATATGCATTCTGATAGCATACAAGAATGTATCATTAGCAGAGTCCACACCTAACTAGATCTATGCCCTTGGGCAAGTTATTTAGCTGCTGTGTTCCTCAGTTAATTTATATATAGAATAGATATAATAGAAGTGCCCTACTACTTAGGGTTTCTAAGAGGATTAATTAAGTTGACCAGTGTATGAAAAATTCTAAGACATCTATAATTCTTATGTATTTGTGATCATTATTATTGTCAATTATAATCATTATTATTATTAGAGCCTCAGTAAGTTAAATAACTTGCCAGATGCCATACAACTAAAATTTAATATTTTAAGTAAGTATTTTCCTTCCATTTTTGTTGCACATATATCAGGACAGCCTATATGTGTAAACAAGGTTATAAACTTACATGGTATCTCACTAATCCCTTTCATTTATCAATGTTCAACCTATCTAGTAGAAGTGATAGCTAAATATGCAAATGTCCGTGTGTTTTTCTATTTAAAAAAAGAATAAAGAAAGAAACCAGGTATTAAGTAGTTGAAAGACGGGTGTTTTGCCTCATGGAATTGAAGGAAATAATGTTGGACTATCTTTAATATAGTTTGTATATGTTTCACAGAGGCTATTGACAACTAGAAGAATAAGAATGTTTAATGAAATATTTTCAACATTAAAATAACATGCTTTGGTACACAAAACTCAACCCATAAAATTGTAATTTTACTACATATTCATAACCACAATATAATTCCCACTATGCCATTATAGTATATTTTATTGTATAAAATATTAATTGAACCTATATACTTCTCAAATATTATATTCTTCTTTGATAATGAGAGGGTTAGACAATCTGCCTTCAACACTATATAATGCAGCATAAAATGTAACTAGTGGCTGAGTTGAGAGATGCTTCTGTAATTAAAGGGAGAAAATGAAGAATAAGATATGTGAAACTAATAAACAAATGGACAACAGCCAGACCACATATAATAATAGAATCCTGACCAGCAAGCCTAAGAAGACAAATCACAACTTCTACAGCAATTGTGTCAGCATGGTCCAAGAAATTTGAGACATTTTTAGGAGAATGACAGCCAATTTCCTTAATTTTGAATCCCCACCCTTCACTTCACACTTCCAAGTCCTAACAAACTGAAGAAAGCAAAAATGCTTTCCAAACCAATCACATAGGATATTCTTCTTGTAATTAGCCCACTCCAGTTTTTCTACTCTAATAACCTCCATTCAGAGCATACCTGAGTCTTTCCCTTTTACTCACTGCAAAGCTCTTTGACCTTGGTCTTGGCAACTGTTTTTTGGTTAATGAAACTGAAAGCAAAAGCCGCAAAGGCAAAAAATAAACAAATGGGACTATATCAAACTAAAAAGCTTCTGCACAGCAAAGGAAGTCATTAGCAAAATGAAAAGGCAACCTACATAATGGGAAAAGTATTTGCAAACCATTTATTCGATAAGGTAAGTATTTGCAAAAGTACTTGCAAACCATTTATTTGATCTCCATATATATAAAGAATTCACATAACTCAATAACCATAACTTTAAAATATAATTTAAAAATAAGCAGAGGAACTGAATAGACATTTTTTTCCAAAGAAGATCTATAAATGGCCAATAGGTACATGAAAAGATGCTCAACATCACTAATGAACACCAAGCTATGCCGAAATATCACCTCATATCTGTTAGAATGGCTATATTAGTAAGACTAGAGATAATATGAGTTGGCAAAGATGTGGAGGAAAGGGAATACTTGTGTGCTGTAGGTGGGAATGAAAATTGATATAGTCACTCTGAAAAATAATATGAAACTTTTGAAAAAAAAAAGAAATGGAATAACCATATGATTCAGCATTCCAACTTGAGTATATATCCAATGAATATAAAACTGAATGAAGCTCCAAAGCTTATTTGAGCTTCTGCAATAGTTGAAGTGAGATGAAAATTAATGTTGCTGTAGTAACCAATTAATTCACATAAAGGTTAAGTCAGTCCTGTGAACTTTTACACATTCTTACAGATTTTCCAGTATAATCATCTCCAGTAACTTAAGAATCATTATATTTTGCTCAGTGTTACAATTAATTTACATTTCTCCTCAAAGGTATCTATAAAGGTAAAGGTATCTATAGCATGGCAATAGTTTTTCCTTTTTTTGAATTTAATTTTATTTTGAATTCCAGTATAATTAATATACACTGTTATATTAGTTTCAGGTGTGCAATGCAGTGAATGCATGACAACTTTTACGGTGACATTGTTATTTTTTGAAGCTTCATAAATTAGTGTGGCTGAATGTTAACTTAGGAAAATTATAATGGTGCCATTTGTGAAAAGTTTGAAGATCTGTTATGTTCTCATTTATAGTTTGAGGTTATTGTTGCCAATCATCTCCACGAAATAGGAAACTTTTTTTTTTTTTAGAGTTTTATTTATATAAGTAATCTCTATGCCCCACATGGGGCCCTAACTCCCATTCCTGAGATCAAGAGTCACATGCTCTTTTGACTGAGTCAGCCAAGTGCCCCAAAAGGAAACATGTTTAATAAAGTTTCAGTCTTTTGAATACTATAGAGAGGCATTTTTTCAGAATAGTGTTTTCTGAGTCAGACTATCACACATAAGCATATACACATTTTAGATTAAAAGATTTAAATCCACACCACCAAAATGGATTGTATAATATTGCTTCTTTAACTATTTGACACCAAAAATATTTGTAATAATTACTTTTTATACTTTTTTCACTAGAGTAAAACTTTATTTAGTGGTTTTTTACATTTTGGTTTTTTGTAAGCACAATTTCAAAACAGATATTCATTTAGTTACCAAGTTATTAAAAGTATCACTACCAACAGGCTAAAACACAAATTTCAGCCTATAATGTTTATTAGCAACTTTTTGGTTTTCTATTCATGAATTTTTTTATTTAGTAGTTTTCAAATGGCTGCCCATATATAATAAAATCCTCTCAAAAGCCCTGGATGATTAATATTTGGTATTGGTGTTAGTTAATTCACAAATAGCCTCTTTCTTCAGTAGACTGTAGATTATGGAAGACAGACTGTTTTTTGTTGTTGTTATTTTTATTTCTCTTAATTGCTACAGACATGTTAATACATAGTAGGAAGTTAATAAATTCAAACAAATTTGAGTTCTGAAAGAATATGCTACCCAATTTTCTAACACATTAAAATGTATCCAAGTTATTTAAGATCAAATTAAACTAATAGAGTGATATGAGGCACATGTGTTTTTAATAGAAGCTTTATTAAGATATAATTCACATGCCATAAAATTCATTTTTTGTATTATTTTTAAAGTGTACACTTTAGTGGATTTATTATATTTTGTATAGTACAAACACTAACTGATTTTAGAATGTTTTTATTATCCAAAAAGAAGTTCTGTACCCAATTAGCAGTCATTCCCATCCTCCTCACTCCTCAGTCCCTAAAAGCCTCTAATCTATTTTCTGTCTCTATAGAATTTCTTTCTTGCCCATACTCAAAAGCTAACCCTTCCAAGCCTGAGATAACACTCACTGTTGATCAAGATCCAGTCTCCTCCTATTTTAGTACTCTGCTTGGGGGTTTAACAGAGCGAGGAAGTGAGGACAGTCTGTCCTGATACAAAGTGACTGCTGGAGCCCTAGGCGTTTATTCTGCATTTCCGTGAGAAATGAATGGGAGAAAGGGACAAGGATACTCTCCACATACTTTCCACATTCAGTGACACTTTCTAGAAGTCACTCACTCCACTTCCACATACATGTTTGCCAGAACCTGTCTTAGGACACCAAGTCTAAGGATCGTAGTCTTGTTCCAAATGACCATGAGCCTAGCTAAAATCAGAGGTTTTCTTATTAAAAACATTATATGGATGGGGAATAACTAGAACGGTCTGCCATAATGTTAAACCGTCTTGAACCTAATAAAGCTTATTATGCTGGAACATGAAGCATCTAGAGAGCAATCCTTACAAAAACATTTAGACTTATGTCAGAATATCTAGTGGGTTTTGATAGTGGCAACAAAATATGACATCGTTAAATACAGTATCAGTAACCAGGCTGTAACATCTATGAGAATAGGCCTTATTTGTATTGTTCATTACTTTAACCTCACTGTTCTGCTATAGTAGTGGCTGACACATTGTTCTCAGTAAATATCTGTTGGAAAAATGCATGCACTGCTAAACCAATATTGCAGTTATATATGTTATACATAGTTATAGTTACACAACAGATTTGCATAGATCCTAATCATGAGATGTGTTGATAGTCCTAAAATCCATCATTACAGGTCACTCCAACTTTCCTAGGGTTTAAAATCTGCTTTGGGAAAAAAAATGACCTAGGTATTGAAAAAGACATTGAGAAAGTATGGGTACTGAGCTAAGGTAAAATGTAGCACCTAACTGCAAGACAGCTTTCTTCCTTTGGTCTATCCATCAATCATTTATTTATTGGAGTATTTAGGTTTTCATTATTTATTTATTGAGAGTTTAAAATATGGCAGGTTTCACTGAAACAACCTATTTTTTCCCCAAACATTTTGCCTGTAATTATAAGAATATGCTTCTGGGATGATAAGCTTGGTAGTCTTGAAAGTAGAGAGAGTTCAAAGTTGTTTGGTTTTTTTTAACACATTATTTGCATTTTTCTAAATGAATGGAAGGCTAGCTGATTTTCTAAGTGTTTCTGATAACTATACTAAATTGTGCATATATTACATGAAATCTACATATTTTGAAAAATCTTATGTATTCTCAAATTTATTGGCAGAAAATTCTAGAAATTGGCATGTCTGATAAATAATGTATAGTTTCAGTTTAACATTTAATGAGCTAGACACGGAGGGGCTGTCACTATCTAAAATTAATCCTAATACATTGACATTGTAAGACTGGAAGGATTTTAACTTATTTGCTATTCTTCTATATTTGTTTTTTAGAAATTAGGGTGTAGTCAAAGCCCTGCTTTAAGAAGTTGAAGTTATAAGTTTCTTTTTAAATAAACTACAATGGGAGCCTCTAACTTCTTTCAAACTTCCTTCCCATTAGAAAAATCAGCATCTTTATGCTGTGCCAAACTAATAGGGTGAGAGAGTTTGTGTTTGAAACTCAGCTGTGCCTTTTACTTTGTTATCTTGGGCACATTTATTACCTTTCTAGTTAGTTTTCTTATCTACGCGATAAGGGTGACCAGAATACCTGTTAGGACTGCTCTAGGGATTAAATGAGATGAATTTACAGCATTAGCATACTTCCTGCGATGCCTGGGTAGCTCAGCTGTTGAGCGTCTGCCTTGGGCTCAGGGAGTGATCCTGGGGTCCTGGGATCCAGTCCCACATCAGGATCCCCCAGAGGAGCCTGTTTTTCACTCTGCCTATGTCTCTGCCTCTCTCCCTCATGAATAAATAAATAAAATCTTAAAAAAAAAAAAACAGACTTCCTGACACAGTATATATTCAATAAATGCTATCATTATTTTTACCTAGGACCAACCAACCAAGATGATAGTAGACATATAATGAATGTGTAATTACATGTACATGATGCCCCCCAAAATGTAAATATGTGCATTGTAATGCCAATTGCAAGAATACTCATAATGATTAAATATCATGTAGAGACTGTAATGTAATGTTTCATACATGGCACAGCCTCTGAAGCTAGGATCTGTGTTTAAAAAATAAATAAAAGAAAGTATTGTAAAGAACAGCTCAGTTCATCTCTAAAGATACAGTTGTAAGAACCAAATGAGTTAATAATACAAAATACCTGGCCCAGTACCTGACATATGGTATGTATTCAATAAATGTTATCTCTTAATATTATCCTACCCTGGTATATAAATTAATTGGATTCTGAATGTAATTAAGCTTGGGTTGAATTTTGACTCTACAAGTCACTAGCAGTAAGACATTTTGGGGTTTATTCAATCAACTGTTAGCTTCCAATGTCTTTTCTGAAAATGGAAAATAATCACTAATACACGAACTTTTGTGAGTATCAATGTAGAACACACAATGTAGAGTTTAGAAATCTTAGCACTGTGCTATTTATTATCCATTGCTGATTAACTATGATTTTCCTAAAGGCATCAAACTATGTTTAAATTTATTTACTATTTTTAACATTTTCTATAATTATTTAAAATGATTTCACAACCTTTAGGTTACCAAATCATTTCAAAATTATGATTCCTTTCACTTCCTCCAAAATATTGAAATTCCTTGCAAAAGTGAGCCACAAAGAGATACCACGGTCAAATTCCTTTTAGCATCACAGAAAAATTAACATCTGAAATGCTGATTCCATGAATTTCTCCAAATGCCAAGTCACATACCTGATAAATGCACTCATTAATAGCATTAGTTAATTTATAGAAATACTAATTCAAGTACAAATTCTCAAGTCTTCTGCAGTATTTTGACAGCCTTATAGACTTCTAAAAGGTGTAGGATATTAGAATTTTAGAATTACCAAAATTGCAATTTTGCTGAGGCATGCTTACTTTGCTCAGCAAAAATTCTTTCTGAATGGCTATCCCCACATAGACAAGTAGTACAAATGAAAGGAGTATATCTGATTAAATATATTTACTAGAATCTTATCTATGAAATAAGATTTCTTGAAATCATCAATGATAAAATTCTAACATAGTACCAATGTCAAGGACAGTTTATTTACTGATCCTTCACTACCAATCTCTCCCCTAAAAATAGTTATCTTATCTACATCATGTTAAATTTATTTTCTCTCCTTTAATTATGTCCCAATACTCAGTATTTTTGCCTGAGTCAGGCCATGTAAATTATTTTTTTTAAAGTAGGTTAAAGTTAGGGTAAGCCATATTTCTGCTTTGGCTTTCTAATATGCCTACAATCACCTCTCTGGCTTGGCTTTCCCTTTGAAGACCAACCAGCCAAGTGTGTTGAATATCATTTCTGGAATTCCTGAATTTATTCACGGGTCATGACTTACTGTCTGAGGGTCTAACTTATCTACTTACTATAACAATACCCAAAATACAAACAAGAATGCTCTTTGGATTTACTGTTATTATTTGAATATTCACATTCAGATATAGATAAGCATTCTAGATATAACTAGAGGACAGAAATTTCTTTGTGCACTTTTTATGTTAAAATTTTGTTATTTAGGTAAAATTGTCAATTTAATATTGCAAATATGCAACATAGTGTCTGCTGTAGTAATCTAGCATCTGATAGTGCTACAAGAAATTATTGTTCCTGCTTTATAATGTGAAACCTTAAAGCTTGACTTTAAGTCTTTAATAATAAAATGATAATAACAATGAAAAATTTTAAAATGTGTATCTAAGGAGTTCATTCTACAATGATGATACTTTGCTTCAGCCAAATGTAGATTCTAACACTTAACCCTTTAACACCTACTCCAAATTTATTTTGATGCATCTCTTGATAAGAAAGGAGGAGGACACAGAACATATATAATTTCTTGATTGACTTGTTGAAGTAGAAGTACTTAGATCACACTAGATTCTTGAGGAGGGCTTCTTCTTTAGCAAGCATTAGCATGAAGTTGATCTTTTGAAGTCAATGTCTCAATCCTTTTTCCCCCCCCGCAGGGAAAATAAAAGCAGAACACAAGAGAGAATAAGTAGCAGGTTCAAAAGGTTAATCCATGTGCACTGGAATTTGTAAAAACAATGCACAGGAGAGAAACCTGTGAAAGTGTAAGGAACAGTGTCTATCAACTCAGGAACAAGGAGACCTGGACTAGTGGCCGATAACTGGAGTGAAATACAATGGATTGAGAATCAGACTCAGAAAGCAGTCAAGTTAGCTCAGTGACTTTGACCAAGAAGATCTGAGCACTAATTGTCAAAGATTTTACTCCACACAAGAATTTCAACTGGCAGAATAAGAATAATAAATTTTAATGTGAACATTTGCACTCAGAGATCGTGATATTTTGTTTTCCGCGAACGTTTCACCAGAAGGATATTAAAAACATTTTATTTCACTCCTCAAGTGGTTCTTTTAGTATCAGAATCACTTTTACATGTGATAAATCCTCCTAAGAGTTAAATATTTCTTTGAGAGATAAGCTATGTTAACATAACATTTCTTTCAATTATATTAGAAAACAGAATAATTTGATACATAGACCTTTGAGAAAAACATATCCTTAAAAACAACACCACTCATTAAGGCATTGACATATAGATTCAATCTATTATGGCTTGTCTTTTCTTTTCTTTTCTTTCTTTCATTTTTGGTTTGTCTTTTCTATTAACTTAAATTATAATGCATTACACAGTGGAGCACCTGCCTATATACCAGTCATTCACAGTTTTCGAAAGGGTTTATAAAGGTCACTAATTTCTTCACTAATGTGAAAGATTAAATCTTCAATTTATTCTTGTGTTCATATAGAGCAGAATCTTCCTAGAAGTAAACAAATTCAAGGGCTTAATAAATATGTGTTAATTAGTAAGTTACTACTGCATCAAAATATTAAAACTCTTGCAAAGCTAACTATTAAATATGATCGCATATGATGCTAACTAAATGACTCAATTTAAAGATGGTAATATTAATCAATATCATATAGTATTATTATTAAATCAAATATCTTAATTTAAGGTGTATAACAAACTATGGAGTATTATACAGCCTTTAAAATCACGATAGATAATATTTATATTGATGGAAAATTATATATTCTCCATTGGTTTAAACAGATAAGACAAAGATAAATATAGGATTGTAGTATGATAACCACGTTTGCATATGCATGCGTGCACACCCACTTGCGTAGCATGTGCATGTGCATATGGGTGTGCATATATTTGAAACTGTTAAATGACTATAACTGAGAAGTTTCTGTAATATATGCAAAATAAATTTTGCTTGCAAATGTGCCCATCACCCAGAGCTCCACAAGAAACAAAGGAGACAATAAAAATTCTCTACTTGTTTGTCATTGCTGCTTTAAAGAGTTCAACTTGGAGTAATTAATCTTAAATCACAATAGTTCGATGTGAGCTGAGTAATGATAATGTTATTTCAGAGGAATGTTGTAGTCAAAATTGTTTGTCAAATTATGTGTATAATAATTACTCATACAATGGAGATTTTTCATAATATTGAATCACTATTTAACATTTTGTGATGCTTGAATTAAAATGCGATGCCAGTACTGATGGAAAATATTTTTGTTTCTGCTTTTCTAGGTCTCAGGGTGGTGAACTTTTTCTCTGAATTCCTAACCTGTGAGCTTATGGTAAGATTATAATTAATAGAGTCAATTTTAGAGTTTTTCCCCCTTTATTATCCCTGCTTGATAATATCCAATAAATATAAAGGTAATTTGCATAATTCCCTTGATACTTTATCATACTTTTACATAAATGTTGAAGAAACCCTGTGATGTTTTCTATCAAATGTTTATGTTCTTGGGTGGATTATAATAATATAGTTATTTGAAATAGTCTTTGATAGTTTCTAAGTGAATTTGGAGGCATTCTTCAGAACGGTAAGATTTATACCACTGAAAAAAGTTCTTTGGACATGAATGACAATTTTATAGATTAAAAATTTTTGTAGTGAGGTCCATTTGATGGCAATGAATAGAGACGATGAATTATTGAAAGGAAAACTTATTTTATCACCTGTCAAGATTTATCAAAATTGGATTCCTCTATGAAAGCTCGATATTGGAGCTTTAGAAAGGTGAAGGTAAAATATGTAACTATGGAAATAGAAATGATAAGAAGTAATCAGTGACTTCTCAGGATCTTATGGCCCTATTAATTTGTTAATGTCTTTGGTTCATATATGCAGTAACATTTGTTAAAAATGTGAATCTGGATTCGACTTATAATTGATTAGTACAGAATGTAAATAAACATAATTTCATTTGTGTTATTGTAGTAAGATAATTTTTAGTTTATCTCTTTTTTAATAGTAGGCATAATAAAGATTTAGCTTGTAACTGGTATATAAAATGCAGATAACGTGGATATTTGTGTTATACATTTTATATTTTTGAGTAAATGATGTCTTAAAAAACACAAATATGATCAAGTAAACTTGGTTTGGTGATACAGCAGTATTGAAATGTATCTTGAAAAAAAATTTAAGTGACTATAGGCAGGAACCACCTCTGGGCATTATAAGATGTATGCCTTGATTACATTTTTTGAGACACTCAATCTGCGATCGTTAAAGACAAGTGTCACATAGAAACAAGGGGAAATTCCACTGCTCTACCAACCAGACTCTGTTGATAATGGAAGAAATTTTTTATGAAACACATTATTTGAATATGCATAGAGCAATAATTTTATTCCCAATAAGCATTGTTAAGTGGTAACTTATATTTTACAAATATACATAAATGAACTTTTCTCACAAGTTGATTCAACTTCTAAAGTATGTCAAAATATTTTTTAAAATTACATTTATCATCATTTATCAACTCATATCCTGCTCATACCTTTTACGTATACAGTCTCAGTGAATTGTAACAGAATGAACACACCCATATAACCAGCTCTCACATTAAAAAATAATAATAATTAATATATATATATCATGATATATGATATATATATATATCATGATATATATATCATTATAGTACCATAGAACCAATAACCCATTGCATATTGCTCTTCTGGTAACTATATCCATGGAACATAAGCACTATATTGACTTCCAGAAGGATAAATTACTTTCTGTTTTACATTCTATAAATGAAATTATATAGAATTACTACTTTGACTCTTTTGCTCAGCATTACATTTGTAAGATTATATGCAATGAAAAACCACTCATTTTCACTGTTGTGTAGTATTTAACTGTGTAGATGTACCAAATTATGATCCTTTATCCCATTTATGATCATTTAGGTAGTTCTAGATTTTGATTTGTATGAATAGTGGTTATATGGACATCTGGAACATGTCTTTTAGGAAACCCATGCATGTATTTTGTTAGATATTTGGGCTATGCATATGTTCTGCGTTAGTAGATACTGATAGTTTGCCAAAGTGGTTCTATCGATTTTTGAAAGCAGGATGTGAGAGTTCAGTTGGTCCATATTCTCATTAACATTTAGAATTTTTTATCCTTCTATTTTAGCCATTCTGGTGTGTTTATAGAAATATTTTAATTTGAATATCTTGAAGTTTGATGACATTAAACACTTTTTGATGATTATTTGTCATATTTGTGATGATTATTTGTCATGAATATTCTCCTTTTTGAAGTCTTCAGACTTGCCCTTTTTCTACTGTACTATGTATCCTTTTTTATTTTATGTATATAATGAGTATTAAATCCTCTGTGATGGAGCTGGCTGATTCACAACAGCCAACTGTTAAAGTGTCAGGAATTTTGAGAGCTGCTCGGGAGTTTGAAAATCTGCCTTGGTAGAAGGTTTTACACCGCATACACACTAAAACAAACAAACAGAGAAAAACAAAAACAAAAACAGGAAAATTAGTTGGTAAACATTTTCTGGAACACCACTGGATATTTATGCTATATATTAAAACATTTGTTGGATTTTCTTAGTACTTTCCTGGAGGTAACTTTGGATAGATATAAATTCTCAATTAGATTTATTTCTTGTCTGATTAGGACTTCTTGTGTCCTATTTAAGATATATTTAAAAAAGAAAGAAATATTTGCCTTTGCCATGGTTGCTAAGATATTTTCCTATGGTTTCTCTAAAAGCTTTGTTGCTTAACCTTTTATACTTATTCTTCTTCAGGTTTTAAGTATATTATTCTATTGTTAAATTGTAAGGATATTCTTATTACCTTGTATTTAAGATAGTTTGCTGGATAGCTTTTCATTAGAATAGTAATTTAATTACTCTGTGTATATTTTAACTGTTATTGTAAAATTCATAAATAAATATGAAGAGACTGATGTTTGTTTAATAGTTTAATGTGGCTACTTATAAGCAATTTGTAGGATTTTATAAAATTCAGATACGTATTTACGTATTGTCTACTCTGTGTCACACACCATCAGTTATGTGGCCATCAATTATAATTTTGAAGTGAATATTCAGCAGCATAACAAGATCACAATTTGACTTTAACTTTTAATGTATATGAATTTATTTCCAGCATATATTAAGTAAAGCCTGCAAAATAAATAATCTACAGAATCATTTAAAAAAACTCAGAATTTAGTCTTAGTATTCGAATAAAATTATTAAAATGTACTTAGTTGTCTCCAAAATATCATGTTTAATAAATTGCATAAACACAAAACAGTCATGATAAATATAGTCTAAAGGATTAACTAAGAATATTGTATTATGTACTACATTGAGATTTTGTTTGCCTTGAGATTTATGTACAGACATGTATATGTATAAAATTTTCCATGACAAACACAGAAGTCCATTGCATACCTGTTTTGTGCTTGATAGGAATAATAGTGTAACAATCAGTATTAAGTCTTCCTTAAAATTTGGAGCCAATTATGCAAATGTGTATATGTTTGCTACAGATTGTTTTGTTCCATTATGCATGGTTTGAATTGCATGTGTTTTTCCCTTGAAGTATTCATCTTGACTTAAATGCCTTCAACTGTCTCCAGAATAGTTGAAATACTTAAGAAACGTAATGAAACATAATTGAATAATCATTTAAAATGGAAAGTTCAATAATTTCATATTCACGTAACCAATTTTGACCATTTAAAAAAATCTCTGGGTCCATAACACAAGCCATTTCATTAACTTTGGAGTAACTCTTAAACAATGAAAGTACAAAAGCAAACCATATATATATAATAGGTTGTTTTTAATAATTAGTCTTTATTTAAAAATACAATAGTGAAATTTTTTTTTTAAGATTTTATTTATTTATTCATGAGAGACACAGAGAGAGAGAGAGAGAGAGGCAGAGGCACAGGCAGAGGGAGAAGCAGGCTCCATGCAGGGAGCCCAATGTGGGACTTGATCCCTGGTCTCCAGGATAGAGAGAGAGAGAGAGAGAGGCAGAGGCACAGGCAGAGGGAGAAGCAGGCTCCATGCAGGGAGTCCAATGTGGGACTTGATCCCTGGTCTCCAGGATCAGGCCCTGGGCTGAAGGCAGAGCTAAACCACTGAGCCACCTGGGCTGCCCAATAGTGAAAAATCTGATGAGAAAACTATAGGGCTCATTGGTTAAAATCCTTAAGGCTAAAAATGGTATTTTATTTACTTTCATATATTTGGAAAGTGTGGTATTTGTATCTGTTTAAAAAAAAAAGAACTTTTTTTTCTTCTTTTAGATCTGCTTGCCTATTTTGGATAGCCAAAGATGATGAAATATGGAGTGTGTGCTAATTAAAAGCTAATTAGGTGATTTTCACTTTTACTAAGTTACTGATCTCTGTGGGGTAATTAGAGCAGGGAGAGCAGTGGTGAAACACAGAAAGGTATCTTGAAGATTGGTACAAAGACTGTATGTAGCATTGATAGGTTTGATCCTCCACTAGCCATTTCAAATAGCTAAATAACAAGTTTATCTGTGAAATACAGCATGGTTTACACAAATACTTCAGAATTTGATTTATGAAGGTATCCCTGAAGGTAAATGATAGTTAAAGGGAAAAATGCTGTTGAGACATATCACAGATACAAGTAATTGATGCCAGTTAAATTACTGGCATTTGACTTGATTTTCAGAGATGACAGTGCTTGGGGGCAAAAGACTTCAAAGACGTAATTAGCATGCTACCTGAAGGAAAATGGTATAAAGAATTATACACATGTACATTGTTTTATTATGCATAGTCTGAACTCAAAATTAAAAGATTGAATAATACAACAAAATTATAATCTGAGAGCATGAACACCCTTTAAAAAGACCAAAAAGAGATAAAGTCTGAAAAAAATATATAACAAAAAAGCTTTGGTACATAAATGAAGAATAAACTTCAGGGTAAAATTATTGGACACATGAAATAGTCTATTTTTTCTTTTATTATTGTTGACCTATTCAGTGATATATTTATTTCACAGAACTCTTAAAGTAATGTTAGAGCTCCCCTATGAAAAATAGAAATATTTTCTAGTTCCTGGCACAAGATCTGGCAGTAGCAGATACCCTGTAAATTTTTGCTACCTAGAAAAGCAATTGTATATGAGCTAGACAGATTACTGTGTTTCTTTTGCTAAATCAAACATTTGTTTCTCAAACACATTCCTTTTCCAACCCTCTCTCTCTCCATCCTTTTTTTCCTCTCTCTTTATTTCCTTCTTTCCATTAACAAAGTTATGAAGAATTTACTCTGTGCTAAAAAAATGGCTAACTTATTTCACAATGGCAGAGCTGACAAAGTTTTTATCTTATTTCACAGTTTAATGAGGAAAAGAATTAAATATGCAAAATAAATCTCACCTTTGATAAATGTTATGAAGGAAAATATTCTCAAATGTAGAATAATGAATACAGAAATTGATATGTAATCTAATAACTTTAAATGAAAGATGAGTTCACTACATGAAGAAATGGAGATAGAAAGAGAGTATAATGGTACTTCTAGACTCTGAATTAAGGAGGAGCTTGGAATGTCCAAAGAAATAAATGAATGTTAGTGTAGCTGGAGCATAGTAAGTAAAAAGGAGAGGGGCTTGAAATGAGGTAAGCTTTGTAGTCCATAACAAGTGTATTGGATTTCATTGTAAATGCCATTGGAAGCCATTGGATGCTCTTAAGCAAAGGTGTGTGGTAACTGCATTTATGTTTTAAGATAAGTGCTTTATGGAGAATGAATTAGTGGGAAGTAAGACTAGAAGTGGAAAGAGCATTTAGGAGGAGACACTTGAAGATTTCCAAGACAGAAAGATGTGATGTCCTAGACCAGGATGGGATCACTTACATGGATTTGCAATCTATTGGAGGCAGAATCAAAAGGACTTAATAATTGATTGAACGTAGAGGGTGAGAGAAAAAGAGAAAACAAGCATGAGTCCTAAATTAGAACAATTGATTATATAGCAAAAGCATTCACAACTAAGTTGGTCAAGATGAAATTGCGAGACAGGTGCTAGTAAAAGAATCAATAACTGCATTTGGGATTGAGAATGTATTGTTTTACTTTCTTCTACTCAGGGTATGGATTTGGAGTTATTACTTTAGATAGAAACCAAATTAGAAGTGGGGAATAAAGATTAAATACTGGACCTTCTAAGGATTCATTCAAGCCAATGATCTAGCAACCCAATTCTAGCTAATTGTTCTAGGTATGAATTGACACTGCAAAGACATGGTAACCGTTGAGACCTCAGCATTTTATGCATTGAGATTAAATCTATTTTAAATACGACAGACTTCAACAGTATTTGGGATTATAAAATGAGTCTACAGTGTGATCAGGGCAGTGATAAATGGAAAGAAGTAGCAATGGCTGGTATTCTTTAAGAAACAATTGGGGAAAATAGGAAAAGTTTATTTTATTGAGCAAAGAATTTCTAACCTTAAGATGACCTTTCACAGTTGAACATAAGCACACGTAAGAACAATATAGAAGGAGGAATTTACTAGAATAAGTGAAAAAGTGGAAATTGAAAGATCTCTATAAACTTCTGTCCTTACCATCATCTTCTCTAGAAAATCACATCTCAAATAAGAGAATCTGATAGAAGAGAAATGAATAAGGACCATTTTTCCTCATTAACTTGCAAGGAAGTTTCTATACATTTGTATCTTCCTTTTTTTGGCAAGGTTGAAAACATTGGAAATCAAAAATTTCCTGTCATTCCTCAAATCTGTTTGTGAAGGTGGGACAGCTGATTGCCTTGCAGTTGTGTTTGTAGCATGTGGTCCCTGATGCCTCATTTCATTTATTTAATAGCATCATTATATCATAATTTATATCTATCTGCACTATCATAAACTGACCTGTATTCTCACACATTCTATCTGAAATTTTGTCCATAGGATTTTTTTGCATTTACTTCAGACCATCCCACTCCATTTTAGTCCAGCATATCCCTAATTATAATCTTGAGAACAGCATATGATATTAGCCATGATTAATAAATACAGAAAAAGTTGGAATTTAATCAAATGGCTTCTCATTCAAAGAACTCCTTTTTTAACCCATAATAACCATAATTTATGTCTGCAACAGAAGAACAATATGGTAATATTAAAACCTTAATTATCTCAGAACTAATTATATGTATATGATACCCTACTTGCAATCGCTTGAACGTTATACACATTGAATAAAAACCATACTTCAAATTGTGAATTTGAATCTTTCCCCGGGCTGATAATATGTAGCACAGCCCTCTCCCCCAATACCAGGGAATAGCAGTGAGCCACAGCTCCTGGTCCGTAATGCCATCACAAGAGTAAACAACTGATAACACTGACAACCATTCTTAAGCCACATGGCCATTCTATTTCACTTTCAGTACAGTATTCAATAAATTACATGAGAGAATCAACACTATTAAAGGATTTTGTCCAACTATAGACTAATGTAAGTGGTATGAGCACATTTAAGTTGGGCTAAAACTAAGCTATAGTGGTCAGTAGGTTAGGTGTATAAGTGTGTTTCAACTTATGACATTTTTAATTTATGATAGGTTAATCAGGATATAACCCCATCATAAATCAAGGAAGTCCATATTGAAATCTTAATTTCAGATTCAAATAAATAACCTAAGCATGCTTATTTGAAATGTACTGTTACTTGTTATAATCATTCACTGGTTAGTGAGTTTATTTTAATGTATAATTATTACAAAATTCAAATACACTATATTTAATATAATACATTCCAGAATATGAATTCATTTCAACTATGGCATCTTATTCCAATCTGGTGGGCTACAAAGAAAGATAATATTATTATGAATACCCTGTTATCTCAAAATAAACTTAAGAGTAAGAGGTGCTTTATTTACTTTGCTGTGTTCAAAGAGGTAAATATATTTTTAAGTTAAATCAATAAGTCGGGATCCCTGGGTGGCGCAGCGGTTTGGTGCCTGTCTTTGGCCCAGGGCGCGATCCTGGAGACCCGGGATCGAATCCCATGTCGGGCTCCCGGTGCATGGAGCCTTCTTCTCCCTCTGCCTGTGTCTCTGCCTCTCTCTCTCTCTCTGTGTGACTATCATAAATAAAAATTAAAAAATAATAATAAAATAAAATAAAAATAAAAAAATAAAATTACTAAGAAGGGAATCCCTGGGTGGCTCAGCAGTTTAGCACCTGCCTTTGGCCCAGGGCATGATCCTGGAGACCTGGGATCCAGTCCCACGTTAGGCTCCCTGCATGGAGCCTGCTTCTCCCTCTGCCTGTGTCTCTGCCTCTCTCTCTCTCTCTCTCCCTGTGTGACTATCATAAATAAATAAAAATTAAAAAAATTAAATCAATAAGTCTCCATTACATGCTTAAAGTAAGACTACGAGTATTTAGCTCATAAGTAAAGTGTCAAAGGAAATCACAATGTTATCATTAAGAACTTGACTTACAAATTCTTCTGGTTTCCTAACATTCTTGCTAAGTACTCTGGAATGGACAATAATCTGCACTATTGTAAAAGGAATGGAACAAGATGGAGGATGGCGAAAGTCTGAGGAGACTGAAGAAAATCTATTATTATTCCAAAATATATAGCAATTTTAAAAGATACGATAATTATTATTCTGTTGATACTTCTGTTGTGCTGGATATTTATACTTATAGGAGATAATTGTGCGTGTGTGAGTGTGTGTGTGTGAGAGAGAGATAAATTACAAATGCTCTAAATATTTTGAAGCAGCATAAATGAGATCCACCGTCCCATTTCCCTTTCTTCCAACTTGAAAACGCCATTTAATAATATCTGAATCAATGAAGAAATCACAGCTATGAACATCTATAATTTAGGGGTAATGCTAATTTTCATTTTTGAGTGTAGATCTTTAAAATGAGCTTTTTGCCCCTGCTATAAAATCTGTAAAATGCATTTACCTAAGGTAGACTATCCTTGAAAGTGTTATATGAAACATTTTAGCTAAGAGGGGCTTTTTATTTTGATAAGTCTCTGAAGCCAAGAAGTTGAGTTTTCTCTATTTTTCTCTAAGTGATAACATTTATAATCAACTAATATCTAATTCAAACAAAAATCTTTGTGAGGTTTGTTTCTAACCTGAAGAGATTCTAACACGTCTTTTATTAATAGCATCGGGTTCCTGTGTTCATAGGATCTGTATCCAGATATAAGTCTGTGATAGAGGTGGGTTTCCTTCAGCATCATAATTTTACAGTAAATCTTTTTCCATTAGCAGAATAAACATGTTTATCCTTGTGAATATTTTTTTCACATCATAGATTATTTTCAAAATTGATAATTATAACAGCGTATTTTATATTTAAGTATGCATTTATCTATTAACTGAATCATTAAAGTAAGACTCTACTTCAAATTATTCTAAAATATAATTTTATTCATGAATTTTCATAGTTCCTTAAAGATATCATTAAGTAAGGAAGTCAATTGTTCTTCTAATGTAAATTTCAAGCATGACAGGTAAAATGTTAGAGAAAAAGCTTGCCATGCAAAATTGTTTTGAATACTATTGCTAGAGCATTTGCCCACGCATGAAATAGAGATATAACTTCAAAATTTTCAGGTCAAACTACAGCATCAGGAAAAGGTTGAATATAAATTAAGGATAAAATCCAATATATTGGGTGGGACTACATTTTCTTCTTGAGAAATCATAGAAGGACACACTTATTATACTTGGTATGAAATTTCTCAAGTAAAACAAAAAATCCTGACTTTGCTAAGGACACACATAACCAAAGCACTGGCTTGTTCAATGTTTTGTTTTAAACTTCTGGAAATAATTTTGATTAAGGGATTAAATGACATTGTGCATATTCTGAAGGATATATGATGGAGAAAGGATTTTATGAGGGACCAAGCATGTAAGGATATTAATTCTTTAACATGTTCAATGCAGACTTCTTGAAGGTAAAGTGTGCACAACCCAGTGCTAATCACTGGGCTACTGACCAAATAAGAGCTCAATTTGGAACTCCCCAATTAGTGAAAGGGAAGGACATGTGGATACGTAAATTAGCCCAACAACACTAAGGTTTGTTGAGCATGTATGATGTGCCAGGAAATGTGCTAAATCCTTTACAATGATTATTTCTTTTAATCCTTACAGTATCCTCAAGAGAGGGACTGTTACTTATTCCAGTAAAATTGAGATTAAGAGAAGATATGAAACTTGCTCAACGTTTCACAACCAGAGAGGTGTACCAGAAATGATAGATCCTATTAGAAGGATATGAAACAAATGTTATAGAAGAGGCCAGGGTAATAATAAATGCCTATGGGAGTCAATGAAGGTGTCCTACCTCGCAGATACAAAATTTGAGCTAGATCTAAAGAAAGAAAGAGGTTTGCTAGGTAGTGAAGGCAGGTAAGGGGAATGTTTCCATCTAATAAGATTTTCTAGAGGTATAGCCTTCTAGTCTTCATTTTATCATTTATAATATGTGATAGTGGAATAATATGATTTCTAAGTTTTTTGAATTCTGGAATTTTATGATGACGTTTTGTTTACATAAAAATCAAAGAGCCTTCTGAGTAAATGCTGAAACATCTGAGACTTTTGACAATATATCACTTACTCTCCAGAAAGAAGAAAGATTTCTTTTATCCTGCACATGGATAAAACATCATCTGTTTTCTTCAAAGATAGCTAGTTACATGTAGGAACTTCTCCTCCCTTAAAAGAGATGGAAGAAAGTATGATATGACATATGGGGGGACAGCCTAGCCAGTCTGTAGTAGCTGATAATTAGGGTTCTGTATTCCATAAACCCAATTGCTTCTGGATAGGGCTCTCTTATCTTTTTTTTCTAGTTACTTTGGGAAAACTTAAGGTTTTAGACCTCAAAGGATTTCCTTTTGTTGTATGAGGAAAGCCAGGATATTCATAGCCCCTCTCCCTTCATAGAGAGGTGTTGCACAGTGCTGGGGGTGACAGTCACTTAAACTCCAGGAAAAGCCAATGAAGATGGGAAGATAGCAAAGGAAACACATACAAAATGGCCATGATTGTACATAGTTTCTGAGAAGGGGAAACTGGACAGTCAAAAGGTAATACTTCTTTTTTTCATAGTCAGCATCAGTGACTTTAACTGAAACAAAAATGATTTTAAAATACTTGCTAGCCAAGTGTGTTTCACTCATTCATTTGAAGCCCTGTGATCTTCCTAGAGAAAATAATCATGTAACTGAAGACACACACAATATTCTGATATAATTTTTAAAAGTTATCCTATGGAACTATACTCAACATACCCATGTGTTTTCATACACCAATAATTGAATTTGTGGCTTGAAATTGACAAACCACATGTCATGCTGTCTTACTTCTACTATATTAAGCAGTTTTATTTCATCTATAAAAAACAAGCAGTGAGAAATATTCAGGAAGCTCTTTTACAAATTTAAAGAAATAGAAATATTTATTATATTGTCACGTTTTCATTTAAATGCTCAAATTTTCAGAGAAGAGTGACAAAATTGTCTTCTTGCCCATAAACGCTGTCCCTTATGATTCTGTACTATATTACGATATTTTTCCTTCTAAAATTAGGATATAGAAGGGAAAGAAGAGATGAATAAGCAATACATTTATTAGTATTTAGTAACATGTAATACAAGGAATCCAGAATGACGATCAAAAAT
This sequence comes from Canis lupus dingo, assembly GCF_003254725.2. Classification (NCBI taxonomy): domain Eukaryota; kingdom Metazoa; phylum Chordata; class Mammalia; order Carnivora; family Canidae; genus Canis; species Canis lupus. Next base: position 29,695,238 of record NC_064253.1, on the reverse strand, counting down.
CACAAAAGGAAGAGTCAGCCACAGGTTGCTGGTGAGTTATTCCAGTGAGTGCAGTACTCCTACAATCATCTCTGTCCAGATTGAACTGTTGTGAAGGGCAATTAATTCCATTTCCCACTTTTAGTTTTTCTTATGTTAAATTTAGAAGGCAGCCTGCCAGCTATGATTAAGATTTCCTCAGAAAATAGTTTCTAGAACCTAATACAAGACTGTTAAAACCACTGTGTAAGCATAATGGTTTAGATCAGTTGTATGCAACTGTCTGTAGTGCACATTTCCCAAAGCAAGCTTATGAAAGCACACATTTCCAGGTACCCATACTATCCAAGGTGTCCTGATTTGGTAAGATCTAGAGTAAAGCCTTGGAGTGAAATTTTCATCAAGCGTCCCAAGAGGATTCTGACACAGATTTGCTTTTAGGACACCGTTTGGGAAATTGTTTTGGAGCAGAATGAAGAACAAAGTGTATTTTTATATGTAAGCACAATGGGAAGGAAACAAGGAATTTAAAACGTGAAGGAGGAAAAGGGGACTCTCATATTGTACATAGTTAAAAGTCTGTGATTCTCAGATAATCATAACTTTTCCATATGTTACCAGCATGATAGCCTCCAAAGCTTATGCTGTCTTCACTATACCAAATGAAGCTTAAGGAGTGAGTGAGACGGGGAAAAAAGAAATTATTTAAGCAATAGCTCAGGGAGAAGCTAACGAGTTTTTGTTAGCTTCCAAAAAGGCAAGTGCCCATAGTATGGTCAGGAATAAGAAACGGGGGGGCGGGGGGGGAGAATAGACAAGAAAAAAGAAAAAGAATGTAATTGTTCGTGTAACCCATTGTGTGCATGTGTACACACACGTACCACAACATGCCACCTACCACAACATACCACTTACCACAACACACTACAACTCTTCACCACCTGGAAGCTGATGGCTACAGTACAGTCTTTATTATGTCATGCTCCCAGAAGGTTTTCCTAAATCCAATGTTATGTACTTTCTTTTTAACACTTTGCACACATAATGCCAACAAATCCAGCTCCTTAGAAAGTGCTCACCTTGATCTTCAGAATATTTTATAGAAAAGACACTTTTATTTTGACCAAAATTTCCATTTATATTCACATGGTGAGTACATGTTTAGCTACTTAGCCAATGCTCATGAGTCAATTATGGTTTATGGAAACTCAATTACAATTTTCTATCTGAGAGTTATGAAACTTTAAAAATTGTCACTTCCAATTACCTGAATTTAGAATGGGGAAAACTGAGGCTTCTCCTATTCTACTTCTCTTCTACTCTTCTTGTGAACTTCTAAACCTCTTCTTTTTAGAGATTTATTAACAAGTACCATTATATAATGCTTTATCCAATAAATGAGAAACACACACACATACACTCACACACACCTTTTCATTTCTATTATCCACGGCAAAATTTTATCTTGGGTAGTATACTTACTTCCTGGTATCCTCTTTCCCAACATCCTCCTCTCTGCACTCTTATCTAGTAGTAGGTGTTAAAATATTGCTATTTGATGATTAATATTTTCAATTAATATTTCAATGAAAGAGATTTAAGTTGGACATCTTACAGAGCATTTGTATTTATATTTCTATTGTGAGATTTTAGTAGACACAAATTCTCAAGTTTCATTTGAAAAAGGTTTTAATCATGGAATAAAGACAAGTGAATCTGAGATTATGGCCTTGCTATTCAGTAATAAGAATACTCTTAACTATCTGATGGATGAAAACCAGTATTCGAACTCAACATATTTATAGTACAAAGTTTTACTTATTTCTTTACTGATTGATATGCCAAATCCTGAACTCTGTCCAGTTGTTTAACTGTGTAATGACTCTTAATCTTTCTACTAATTGGATTGGCTCATATGCCTTTTAGCCTATCTTCCCTCAAATCCTCATAGTACGCTTTTGGAAGCCTGACACTAACAGGTCATGTAAAATATGTTAGGTAACTGGTGGTGCTATAATCCTGCATAGCCAAATTGAACAATACATAGA